>NC_090648.1:279193231-279550231 GCF_040937935.1 Hyperolius riggenbachi
TGATGGATAAATTGAGCTGCACAAAGAAAATGCAATGGTGTCACCTACTTGGGAATGATTACAATCCACTTCAGAAGATAATGTAGGCTGGAAGGAGGCTGGGATTTAAAAAGCTAAGTCTCTAAGGTAACAACGTATTTAATGTCTTTTAAATTCCATCACTTTGGCTATTTGGCTTTGGCTTTGGCTGTCTAAGTGTGTTAATTAGGGCAGGGAGGGGTTAAAGGGCTTAATGGGCTTGTTAAGTTTAGGAAATGTATTTAGTAGTATTATATATATATATATATATATATATATATATATATATATATATATATATATTGTTTTTTTTGGGGGGGCCACTAGATGTCCCCACACAGTTTCCCGTCTGGTCAGAATGCTGAATCACTGTGTTTCAGCCAGCAGGAAGTGACAGTTTTTTTTTAATGTAATGATCACTGTTGCTTGTTGCAATAACGATCATTTACACATTAGACACTTTGATTGGCTTTGGAAATATTTATTCTCATTCACCAATCTGGGCAGTACTACATGCGTGCCGCTTGCAAACAGAATGGGTCAAGTATCTAAGTCCCTAGGAGCTCAAGTGCTGCTTTCAGAGACGAAGATAGTCAAGATACTCATCCCACTGGAGGGCAAGTGGATAAAATAGCATAATGTATCTAAGATATTAGTTGGTTTCTATGTCACTTTGGTGCATTTGGCTGCTGTATGTTCTTTCCGGAGGCCAAAACAAACCTCAAGTATTGTTCTCTCTTTTTTTCAATATGTTAAGAGTCAAGCCGTACGGAATCCACAAATGTGTCAACAAAAAAGGACTTCAGACCAAACTAAACAAATATAAGCTACAGTTATAAGTTCTGTAAACTGTTATGACACACAGTAAAACATTTTCATAATCATTCATTTTTTTGTACTTTGTACATTTCATTATTTTGTTGGTATTTGTCTATGAAATCACTTCACAGTAGGGGCAGTGTAATTTTACAGATTTAATGTGTTCTTAAACCCAGGATACTTTGTGAACATCTGATATGCTTTAGGAACATGTTGTTAAATATATAACATTACTAAAGATATTCATACAGTATTTCAAGGAGTTAGTTTGCATTATGACTGCAGTGTTCTAGCGTTTCAAAGCTTTTATTCTTGAAATGGATATGACTCAGTTATCAGGAGAATAGATTTCAGAGTTCCATCTTCAGACTTTTTTAAAATTTTAGTTCTTACTGTAAATACAGTATTTTTGTTTATGTAGGTGCAGGATGACCAGTATATAAAAAAATGTATACAAGAAGAAAACTCTCAGCTATAACATTTGAAATTTCTAGGTGAAAATAAGGAAACATTACTGTTTTCTAATGATATTAAAAGGCAAAATAATGTATATTGACTAAACTAGGAAATGTAAAGTTAAGCAAAACTCTCTCTTTCATTAAAAAGAAATATCACAAAAGTTACATAAACTGTTGTCTAGTATTTTTACATAAACTGTTGTCTAGTATTTTGAAAGGTCAGTAAACCACTCATTTTAAAGAAACCCCAAAAGTGCAGAGTGCAGACGACAGAGTGCAGACAGAGTACAGAGTGAACAATCTCTGTTGTCAGTGGCAATGAGAAAGGCTTTCATTTTCATCTCAACACTGTAAGGGTAAAAGTAGTGTTGGGCGAACAGTGTTCGCCACTGTTCGGGTTCTGCAGAACATCACCCTGTTCGGGTGATGTTCGAGTTCGGCCGAACACCTGATGGTGTTCGGCCTTTTAAGTTAGGGTTCGCCCCGAACTACTAATTGGCCGCCGAACAGGGCCCCTGTTCGGCCGAACAGGGCCCTGTTCGGCCGAATACTGCCCCCCTATGGGGTCGCAGGCATAAGGGGGGAGCATGCCCCGATCGCAGGGGGGTCGGAAATTCCCCCCACCCCCTCCGCTAGCGCTCCCCCCTCTGCCCGCTTCCCCATACAAAAGTTTCAGGAAGTACCGGACCGGTGGTAGTGGGTGGCTGGCAGTGGGCGGCACTGGGAAGTGAGTGACTGAGGAGGAGGAGTCCGGAGAGTGACGCGTTGAGGGAGGCCGGGCAGCGGGCGGTTCAGCAGTAGTACCGTACCCCACAAAAAAAGTGCAAAAATAAATAAGATAGAAAATGCCATTAGCGATCAATAAATAATTAGTTGATTGATTCAAGCTGCTGGTGACTGGCTTGTATACTTCCTATCTTGTCAAGTAATTGTTAATGCTATCAAGGGCATGCTTTTCTGAGCTGTCAAATATGTACTCCTAAGACCTCTAGTACAGATACTTCTTGACTGCACCCAACGATACTAGAATCTAGTGCTCACAATAATAACTTGCATTTTGTGTAATTACATACTTAATGCTATTCCTTCCAGATCACTCCATCTACTCACACTGTATTAAATAACTGGACTCCCTCAAAAAATATAGAGAGGACATTTACCATCTACTCTATAGCACCACATAGTGCCCCGAGAAAGACTAGATTCCCAGTTCTTATGGGTGAGGACTGGAAATTCAGGTACTGAGCCCATCCTAAAGCTGGTAATTGCTAGATAATGGCATCCAAGGATAGCCTGCATTTTCATCACACCGAGCATAATCACTTTTGATATTGTTATATTTGATATCATACACTTGAGGATCAAATTTCATGCATAGACCTTTTTAATTAAACTTTTTCCCTGTTTTATACATGTCATTTTAAAGTTCTTCTCTTTGCTGTTGTCTTTCTTTTATTGTTTCCCATGCAATGTTTATATTACCAGTTCTTGGTAAATATTAAGTTTACATGAACTAAAAGAACATTTTTATTTTATTTATTTATTATACTTTATGGTACCAAAGTCAGACTCTAGGTTATCTTAAAATTGGCTTTCAAAAGGACACATGCAATGCAGATTTTTGTTGTTTGCAAATAATTACAGTATCTTTCGATGGTAAGAGCTCTTCACACTGCAGGTTTTGACATTTACCATCTGTCTGCCATTGTTTTTGCAACCTATTGTATTTAAGTTACTCCGTTAAACCTTGAATGTTCTGTAAAGTGGATGCAGAGTGTCTTTCTTATATGCTTAAATGCTATTTTTATGCCCTGGGTATTTTACAATTGCCATCTGTTTACTATTCTCCATAGTGGTGTTTGTTTCTTGATATTTTGGAATATATTTACGGTGACAAAGTTAGATAAATGCATGCTTAAAAGTAAAAATGCATTTGGGAAAAAATAGGTATTTGTTTTACAAACTTATTTAACATAGTCTATGATTCATATATAAACATACAATATTGGGCCATATCCTATCCTTTTTTCCTTGAGTTTTCTCCAAGGAGATGTTGTCAAACCTTATCAATAAAATACTTTTTAAGCTCCCACCAAAAAAGAAATTATTAAAAATAAGTCTGATATTACCCTTTTACCTTCTATTTAGTATTTTTTCAATTGCTTAGTGCTGTAAAGTTTTCATTTAGGTAATATGAAAAATTATCTCTTTAGAGTAAACTCAGGAGAAAAGTTGATAGGAATAAGTCCCCATTAATGTGTTTCTTTAAAGTAATGAAACTATGTTTAGCCATTTTGATGTTTTATTGTATTTCTGAATGTTAGTCATGCAGTGGAGTCATGCAAGAGAGAAAATATAAATATTTTTAACCTCTTGAGGACTGCAGGGCTAAACCCCCCTAGTGACCAGGCAATTTTTAGTTTAAAAGGCCACTGCAGCTTTAAGGCCAAGCTGCAGGGCGGCACAACATAGCACACGAGTGATCCCCCCCTCTTTTCTCCCCACTCTGTTGGTGGGGTCTGATCGCTCCCCCCATGTTTATTTTTTTTAAAATAAATATTTGTGTTGCCGCTTTTTTTAAATCCCTTCCCTGCCTCGCTCCCTCCCTCCCCACAGCCGGCCAATTACGGCGATCGGCTGTCATAGGCTTCTGCCTATGAGAGCCGATCGCTCTCTTGTCCCCTAGGGGGACAGCCGTGTCACACGGCTGTCCCCGGTGCAGCGCTGCTGCTGATCGCAGCGCTGCACAGAGTAAATAGACGGCGATCATGCCGTCTAACAGTCTCTCGAGCGGCAATAGCCGCTCGGAGACTGAAGGCGGGGCGGAGCTCCGCCCCCGAAGCAGGAGATGTGCGCGCAGCCTGCGCGCGATCTCCTGCAAAACAGAGCCCCAGGACTTTACGCCAATTGCCGTTAGGCGGTCCTGGGGCTGCGTGACGCGGTCGGCAAGAGGTTAAGGCCAAAGCACCAAAACAGGAAGTTATGTTAAGAAAACCTCCAATTTCTCAAACATGGTACTAAACAAAAAAAGCCAACACTACAGTCAGAAAGCTAACATTTTCAAAGTAAAAAACGTTGCATATGTAGTTCCCATTTTCAAACATTTGTAACTTTGGTTGCTCAAATAGATTGTTTGTATTTATTTCGGACACCCTTTCAAAGTGTTCCAGGTGTCCACTGGCAGTGATGGACTGCTTTTTAGGAATGCTAGAATTAAACTAAAACAACAATATGCAGAACTATAGGATACATGGTGCATATATATTGACTATTTTCAAAGCAGACTGGTTGTAAAAAGGATAGAACATGTAGTGTGGTTATTAGTTTGGATAGTGCCCACACTTTATTTTGTTCATAACTGTCATGTGAACTTAGACTCAAGGAGGTATCAATAATTCTTAACCATCTTAGAATGTTTATTGTTAAAAAAAAGCTTGTTTAGAAAAGAGGAAGGTACACTCTATGTTCAATTATGGCGAAGTACACTGGCCTCTTTTCATTTATTTATACAGAAACAGAATGCAGGGCACCCAAGAAATGGCAAACCTAGTTTAAAAATCAGTCCAGTCAAACTTATTAGTGGCAAACGGCATCTGGCAAGCTTAGAGAAAAACAGCAAAGTATTTGAAAGTATTTTACATTGTCATTGAAACAAACTATAACCAATTTTGTAAACCAACAAGTTCGCATTTACAGAATATGTTTCAAAGTATTTTTAGCCATAGACAAGGAGAATCTACTAGTAAAGAATGTTATTATGATGCCTGCCACATTATTAGAAAATCTTCAGGAAGTTTCTTGTCCAGTTGGTATACCTACCTAAGAAAGTATTTACGAAAAACAGATCTACAGTATACATGGTGAGACACAAAGGCCACGTATCAAAAAGTCATAGGACATGTATGGCAACAAGATTTTATATTACATGACAAAATCACTGTACAATGTAGGAGCAGGATTTTGGGGAACCTGGGAGAGTACGCGTTGTGGCTCTGCTGCATTGTTTGGGTGCCGGGTAGTGTCGCTTTAAAAAAAAGGAGTAATCTACATTACCAATATTTTACTATGCACTAACCCAGCACTCATTCTCACTTGAACCCTTCTCTCTTTGGCCCATATGCAATTTGCTTTTTCTTCTGATTTTCCTCCTAGATGATATGTTCACACTACTTATCATATAATGCTTTTTTAAAACCCTTAGTAAGCAAGAAAATATTCAGAATAATTTTAGTAGTACATTTTCACCAACTTTTGGGAACTTTTTCAATTGTAAAATGCTAAAAAGTTATTCTAAATAGAATATGAAAATTATCTCCAAGGAGATAACTCAGAAGAAAAAGTTAATTGCATATGGGCCACAGTGCCTAAAACTATCCCTCCCCCCTTCCCCAACCCTAATATCTAGTCTACCACTCACTCCTCCTACAACTAACCTTCTAGTTCTAATTCCTACCACTAACAAAAATAACAACTAATAGCTGATATGCTGCAGCCATTGTTTCCTATATAGTAGCTGATAGGCTACTGTCCACAATGGGCACTCAACTCACCACTTGGGCACAGGATTACCAATTATTTACACAGACATAGATCAAATGCCTGCCAGTTTCTGCACCGCAATGACCTAATCCGGACCTAGCATACCTTCTCTCCAAGCCTTGCTAATGTATCTCGTAATGGTGCCATGCAATCACTCACAATCATTTTGGATTTACTTGACCAAGGATGTTGATGATCTGAAATAAATGTGTTCTGTCACAAGTGCTCTATTGAGATTCCTTGAGTGTTGGCATTATCATTTACATATTCAGTTTTTGGTTGAGGATTATGGCATGGTGTTGTTTATACTTGACCATTAAGGCTCATTAAAATTGCCTTTTTCAATTATACTCAAAGACGTAAAAGCTTTTTGTTTCCTTCAGAAAGTTTAAAAAATGGATAGAAAAAAAATGTAAGATGCTAGTTATAACATGGCAAACAGAAACCTCTGCTAGTTATAACATGTTTGATATACCTGAGAATAATGTTACTGCATTGCAAACACCCTTATAGGAGATGTCTGCTCCCATTGCTCCCACAAATCACTAAAGCATTTAGGCAAACAGACATTAATTGGTTCATAAAATCACATGTACATCACAAGTACTGTTTAATTCATTCAATCAAGTTTAGATCTACCATATATACTTTTTGATGGAAGTACTACTTAATGTATAGTGGGTTATTTTATAATTCTATGCTCTTGCAAAAAGATAAAGTTTCATAGTAATATATGAAATCAGAGTGTGCACCATATAAGTTGTAATGCAATGGTAATTAATAAAGGAACACTATAAAATAATATTTATTCTTCCTGTCTTAATCATAACCAATTCTCAGTGACTTACAATTGAACTGAAGAAATATTTTAAGACAGCATTGTATTGCAGTTCTTCCTATTTCCAGCCTTAAAATTACCGTTGGTGTATAGTGATAACTATACTGCATATGCATGACATTTTCTAATATCTTGAATCATGTTACTTAGGACACTGACATCTTAGCTCCATCATACAGAAATACACAGCCGACCTGGTCATTTGAGGACAGCAGTCTTAGTCCGCACGTGTGTATCCCATCCAATGTCAGTGGTGGAAAAAAATAACAGAAAAATGAAACCAGTGAATTATAAGGAGTTACCAAAGAATGCATGATATATAAAAGAGCAATAATCTTCATTTTTAAGACATGAGATAAGCATAAACAAGTCCATCCTGTTAGTCCTACTTTCCAATCTGTCCTGCCAGTCCATCCTGCCAGTCCCATTGTTTAGTTCAACCTTTAAGTCCATCCTGCTAGTCCAACCTTCCAGTCCGTCCTACCTATCAATCCTGCTAGCCCCAATGTTCAGTTCATCCTTTCAATCTATCCTGCTAGTCAAACCTTCTAGTCTGTCTTGCCAGTCATACCTTTAAGTATGTCCTGTCAGCCCAATCTTTCACTCTACCCTGTCAGTTCACCCTATACGTCCTACTCTCTTGTCCACAATGACAGTCCTACCTACCAGCTCCCTGCCTTTTCTCTCCTCACTGCAGTGTTTGCCCTCCCATTCGTTTCATCACCGCTGGAGCAATCCCAATGGTCATGACCTGTCACCCACTAGAAGTGGCAGCCCATCATTCCTTGCTGGGTGGTCTGATGAAGACCCATGGTTGCTTAGACTCCATAAGAAAGATATGTGACTGGCATCTGTGAAAGAGAACTTCAATTCAATCATGAGGGGAATAAAACAACTCATGAAGTGCAAGCTGACAGTTCAGTCCCCAAGTGTGGAAGCTTAGCATACGTTTTAGAAGTCTTATTCAAGTAGTGAATTTACTCTCAGAACACATGCAGACTACTACTTTCTTCCAATAGTGATTTAATAGGTATGAAATAGGAAGTGCAATTGCTTTGAGAAATCGTCTCCTATCTTTTTTATGTTTAAGCAATTTAGCGGATATTGTCTATAGCTGTTAACAGCTCATTGACCCTTTATCTCGGGAGAATCCACCACTGGCCATTCTAAAAAGGATAAGCTTACAGTCACTTTCTATTATTTAGAAACCACTCTCTACAACCTACAGGTCACCAAGATAAACTGCCTACCCAGCATCAACTGCACTTGCCTCTGTCAATTTCTCAGGAGGAACTCTCTTCAAGCATCTTCCCAGATAGAGAACATTTATCTCATGCCAGATCATAAGTACAATAGAATCTTTTAAGAGGTATTTTAACAGTGTTTCTAGTTCATGGTTATATTACTTAACAAGGTATTATAACACACAACACAATTTATATAAATGACTGGCCACTACAAGATCAATAAAAGGTTTGGGAGAAAAAAAATACAACCTGATTAATATTTTATTACAAAACAATGCATATTTTATGAATCTAGTAGTTTACACGGTCTTTCAAATATTGCTTTTTACTTTATTGCAGTACTTGCACCAGAGAAGAGGCACAGTGATTACTGCTCCATCTAGCTGATAGTGTTGCTCGGATACCCCCAATCATGGATTTGAATAAAGCAACGGCAGTCCTAAAATCCGGATAAGCCATGATTCTGATCCGGATTTTGAAACTGACTGACAAATTTGACTTGGATTTTATCTGGGATTGCCTGTAAAATCCATGATCATGGGTTCGTGATCTGGATTTGACTTTAACATTATTAGCAAAGCCCCCATATATGCCCCAACCCCAAGAATTGCATGGATTATAAAGGTGATCAGTATCTACAACCAGGCCCGTTTCTAGGGCCATGCGGCCCGTGCGGGCGCATTGGGCACTGAAGGAGTGTGGGCGCAGTAATGGAGGGGGGAGTCAGCCGCGGGGAGGGCAGCCTGACCTCTCCCTCCCTTCCTCTCCGGGCGCCCTCCGTGCTCCCCCCTCCGAGTGTGACTGCACAGGTAGCGCTGTCTACAGAGCACATTAGCGCAACTCACCTCCCTCCCTGGTTCCAATGGCCGCCGGTCTCCTCTTCTCTTCATAGCCGCTAATAGATACACACGCTGCCTACTGTTTAGCCGGAAGCAGCGTGTGTAACTTTATCAGCGGCTGTGAGGAGAAGACAGAAGAGGAGACCGGCGGCGATTGGAACCAGGGAAGGAGGTGAGTTGCACTAATGCGCTCTGTAGACAGCGCTACCTGTGCAGTCACACTCGGAGGGGGGAGCACGGAGGGCGCCCAGAGAGGAAGGTAGGGAGAGGTCGGGCTGCCCTCTCCGTGGCTGACTCCCCCCTCCATTACTGGAGGCGGGAAGCTACCTATCTAACCACACTGGGGGGCAGCTACCTATCTAACCACACTGGGGGGCAGCTACCTAATCTAACCTATACTGGGGGGCAGCTACCTATCTAACCTATACTGGGGGGCACCTACCTAATATAACCAGTATGGCTACCTATACTGGGGGGGACTTATAGCATTTTAGCCTAGAAACTGCCCTGGCTACAACTTAAAAAAAAACAATTTCAAAAAGACCTTATAGTTTTTGAGAAAATCTAATTTAAAGTTTCCAATTAAAAAGTATTTGTGATTAAATCCCGCCAAAACCCGCTGACTTTAGCGGTTAATAGCAAAGCCCCCTTACATGTTATAAACACCAAATTTATAGGATATGTTAAGTAGAACAGTGGGAACAATGGGAAACATTTTTTCCAAAACGACCTTATAGTTTTTGAGATAATAGCTTTTAAAGCTTCAAAAGGAAATTTCAAAGGAAAAAACTATACATGTAAATCCGGTAAATACATTAACTGTCATTTACCGCATTTAAATGTATACTATTTTCTTTGAACCTTTAAAATTGATTATCTCAAAAACTACAAGGTGTTTTTGGAAAATAAATTCCCTTAAAACATTCTACTGTGAATAAAAGCCACACATTTTATTTGCCTATTTGTCGTGGTTACTGCAACTTTTAAATTATATCCTTAGTGCAATGTATGGTGGTGACAGTATTTTATTAGGAAATAAAGGTGCATTTTTTCAGTTTTTCATGCATCACTAATTAAAACATTAGAACACATTTAATTTTACAGTAATTATCCATAACTATCAAAAAAGAAAAAGCTGTCTTCATAAGTCGGAAGACTGAACAACCAAAGTTGTTTAGGTGATAACTTTAACCTCCCCGGCGTTCTATTGAGATCGCCAGGGAGGCTGCGGGAGGGTTTTTTTTAATTAAAAAAAAACTATTTAATGCAGCCAACTGAAAGTTGGCTGCATGAAAGCCCACTAGAGGGCGCTCCGGAGGCGTTCTTCCGATCGCCTCCGGCGCCCATAATAAACAAGGAAGGCCGCAATGAGCGGCCTTCCTTGTTTTGCTTAGATCGTCGCCATGGCGACGAGCGGAGTGACGTCATGGACGTCAGCCGACGTCCTGACGTCAGCCGCCTCCGATCCAGCCCTTAGCGCTGGCCGGAACTTTTTGTTCCGGCTGCGCAGGGCTCAGGCGGCTAGGGGGCCCTCTTTCGCCGCTGCTCGCGGCGAATCGCCGCTGCTCGCGGCGAATCGCCGCAGAGCAGCGGCGATCAGGCAGCACACGTGGCTGGCAAAGTGCCGGCTGCGTGTGCTGCACTTTATTTGGTGCAAATCGGCCCAGCAGGGCCTGAGCGGCAGCCTCCGGCGGTGATGGACGAGCTGAGCTCGTCCATACCGCTCAGGAGGTTAATGACTAACTGTACCATTTTTCTGCAAGCTTTCAAAACTTTAAGTTTCTTCTTCAGGCATTTTTCAGAACTGGTTTAGAACCAGTTCTCCAGTTCTAAACCATGCCTGAAGAAGAAACTTAAAATTTTGAAAGCTTGCAGAAAAATCTTATACAGTTAGTCATTGATGGTATCATCTAAACAACTTTTGTTGTTATGTCTTCGTATTCTCTACATGACCAATACCAGACCACATGCAAGCGGCTTCATAAGATAAAACAATTGAAATGCAATGATGGCTTCTCTGCCTTAAATTGTCAGTGTTAACAATATAGGCAGGTTTCTGAACCTTACATCTAGGTTAAATGTCACATGGTGATATTCCCATCATGCATAAGAGTCAACTTTCACAAACCTTGTAAGTTCAAAGTTATTCATTTTAAAGGTATTCAATTAGCAATACTAAATTGTCATTAATTTAAGCTACATTCTGTCAGTTACAGAGTACATACAGTATGGGATAATGGTAGTCAATGTTCAATCCTGATTAGGTCCCCAGTGCCAGAAAATTTGCCTCCTGTTTTTCGATAGAAGAAAATAAGTTATACTGATTAACCACTTGAGGACTGCAGTGATTAACCCCCCTAAAGACCAGGCACATTATTGTGAAAATGGCCACTGCATCTTTAAGGCCAAGCTGCAGGGCCGCACAACACAGCACATGAGTGATCCCCCCTTTTCCCCCCCACCAACAGGGCTCTCTGTTGGTGGGGTCTGATAGCCCCCCGGTTGTTTATTTGTTTATTTATAGTTAGATAAATGTTTATTTATTAAATAAATGTGTGGGTTTTTTTTGTCTGTCTATATTCTTCCCTCCCTTTCCCCGCTGGCCAATCCCCGTGATCAGCTGTCATAGGCTTCAGCCTATGACAGCCGATCACCGCCGATAGTCAGGAGGGGACAGCCATGTCACACGGCTGTCCCCAGTACAGCGCTGCAGCTGATTGCAGCGCTGTACAAGTAAATAGATAGCGATCACGCCGTCTAACAGTCTCCCGAGCGGCCTACTGAAGAGGGGGCGGAGCTCCGCCCTCCAAGCATGAGATGCTCGTGCAGCGTGTGCGTGATCTCATGCAAATTAGAGCCCCAGGACTTGACGCCAATTGGTGTTATGCGGTCCTGGGGCTGCCGCCGCAACCACGCCCATTGGCATGGGGCGGTCGTTAAGTAGTAAAAAAAAAAACTCTGATCTGATGATCGATAGATCACTGTAAACCATCAGCTTTCCAGAAATGTGGCATGTATTCATGAATCTTGCAAAGTAAGTTTGAAAGGATTGAGCTTTAGAATGAGGTGAGTAAAGCTGAACTTTGCTAACATTTGTCTGTGCTTGTTAATTGGATAAAGTGTGCTTCCCCCAATGTTTTTTTTTTAATACTTTTCTTTCCTTTATCGCCTGGTGTTGTGGATTGAAAATATATACACCCTATTTTTTTATCCACAATACTTTTTGAAAGTAGCATAAACATGGGATTGCTAGTATTTCGCACAGTAAAAAGAATACCATCCTAAGAAATGAAGTAGATGAAGTTTTAACCCATCAAAAAGAAAATGTCAATGTTTTGGGGCCACTAGACCTTTTTTCAAGGCTGTGTATGGACAGATAGCATCAATACCACAGACATCATCTACTACATTACTTGACGTGCTGGCTTTTTTACATTCTGCTGTCTTGATTGCTTTATCCAGTCCTACTTTCCTGTTTCCCCACAAGAGGTCAGAGTGTGGATTATGTTCCACAACTAGTATCATACAAACAGAGAAAAAAGATTAAAGTATGTGTTTAATGAACATGTATTCATAGATTAAAAGTCTGGGTTTTAAAATAGCTATAAAACTTTTTTTTTGCAAAAACACAAGCATTGTGAGTACTTAAAGTGTAAAAAAGAAATGCAGACACTGTAGGATATGTTTGTGTTTTTTAAACTTAAAGGAAACCTGAGACATATCATACATAAACATTTAACTTACCTGGGGTTTCCTCAAAGCCCAATCAGGCTGTGAGCTCCCTCGCAATCTTCCCGGGCCGCTCTGTTCCTTTGCTGGCTGGCCCGATAAATTCTCTGATAAAAAAGCAAATTTGAACTATGTGGAGGAAGAAGCCATAGAAGTGGACACCAACATATAATAAAAGAAGCCACTTACTGGAAAACTCGCAGACATGAAGACTCTGCAGTCTTGATGCATCTAAGTTTTGTATAAACTGCATCCTTTATTTTATATACCAGGAATCTCTCCTCTCTGGTGCCTAAGTCCTCTCTTTCTCCATCTTAGCCATGGCCAGCACTGTGGATAAAACAGTGGGGTACTTGGGTATGGGAAAGGTAACCAGCAGAGTGGATGGTCCTGCAATCAGTGTTCTCATAATTTCATAAGGTGTTTTGGCGGAACGCTGCCTTCCTCAGATCTAAGAAATGGATAGCTCCACCGAAATGCATCCTGATATTGCAAATATGCTGATTGCAGGATTACCCACTGTGCTCATTACCTCCCCAGTACCTGAGATCCATGCTGCTGGTCATGGCCTAGATGGGAGAACAACGGGACCCAAGAGAAGAGAACCTTGGTTTATTTTATGTCTGAAACCTTTTATCTCTAGTAAGTGCAATATTGTTTTTATGAATTCTAAATAAAAAGATGAATGCATGATAATGCACTCCTTCATTCCTTAGGTAGGCATGTGCCCCACTTCCACCCCAGATAGTAGAATTAGGTACTTACTGTATGTGTCTTCCAACCTCCCCAGACAGTACTATTAGGTAGCCAATGTGTGCCCCACCTCGAACAATAGTATCAGGTAGTCATTTGGCTCCTCCAACCTCAGATAGATGTATTATGCAGCCATGCATCTTCCCCCCACATAGCAGCATTAAGAAGATATGTCCCACCTCTTGGTAGCACTTGGTAGCCATATTCTTCTCCTGGCATCAAATAGTAGCACTATCTTTCCTTTTTTCTTTTTTTTCATTTTTCTTTTTCTTTATTTTATTTCCTTTTTTCTTTTTTTTCTCCTCTTTTTCTTCTTTTTTTTCTTTTCTTTTTTTTTCTCCTTTCTTTTTTATTCTTTTTTTTCTTCTATTTTCTCTCTCCTTCTTTTTCCTAGTGCTGCTAAAGTTTGGGAGCTTTAATTGAAACCATTGTACCATGTATATCCTGCAGATAAATATACTATGTATTTAATATAATATGAGTATAATCTTGCCATTTACCAACTATACTAGATAACTGGTAATGATCTATGTACAATCCTTTGATGTATTATAACTCTTAACCCTCTCTGCACAGGGTATATCTCGCTTTCATATGTTGTATTTTTTCTATTCAAACAATAAAAATGTATTTATTATAAAAGAAAAAAAAGAAGCTACATTTTTGAGAATTACATACACTATAGGCTCTGAAAAAAGTAATCATGTACTTTTCCTCTAGCTGACAGGTGACAGAACTTCTTAATTTTGTTTGTCTATATAGCAAGCCTTGCTAATTTCACAGGGTGGTTTTATTTATTCAAATAAACATAAAACCTGGCGCTCCTCACTACCTCCTTGCTTTCCTCTCTCCTATATCAATCTGGTTCGCTTACTGCATAAAAAGTGTGTGTAACACTCACAAAAATATTAAAAACATAAAAGCAGAGCGATCAACAGTAACAAGAACTGCAACACTAATGCTGCTAAGTAATCAATGTCCTCTTTGGCGTAAGCCTAATGCTGTCCAAACAAAGTTCATCCACATTTGATAAGTATAGGCTCTTCACTGTAAAACTTCCTCCAAAGAAATTGATAAATTTCTGTCACAGCGCTTATCACTATACGCTCACCAGATCGGTTGGCCAATCTTTTCAGATCAGCAGTCAGCGTTTTTGGCCTTGCCAGCAAGAGATTCCTCCGATCACTTCACCAGCCTCTCCAGGCATCCGACCATAAGCTCAGAATAAAACAAGGGAAATGCAATAGTGTGATACCATTTGGATAGAGCTTAATATTATCACCAGTGCACCCCTTTTCCAGAACAGTGCCACCAACGTGCTTCCACCATAAACAGATACACAAGGCGCTCACCAGATGCACTGGCCGACCCGCGACAGACCAGCAATATAGCGTGTTGTTATAACTTCAGTTTTTGGGATAAAGGACATCCTAGGACTCAAACAAAGCCGACCATAGCATAATTCCGTTTGATTTTAATAAGTAATAAAAGTAGTGCACTTACAAATTTGCAGTAAAACATGCGCATATAAAAACGTAGCACAGGATCCTCCAGCGTCTCCTCAGCTCCTTAGGCTCCGCCCTACTAGTTTCGTCCAATGACTCATTAGGGGCTCGGCCATTCAGAGCTGAGGGACGCTTTAAATACTCTCCACCTCTATCACATGACCAGCTGTCTCAGCTGGATTCATTCGCTGCTGCCGCTTCTGTCATAATCATGCGGCCACTCCAATAGGCTGTCCATATTGGACTAAAGACTACAGTACCCATCTCACTTAGCGGCTACTTCCGCATTTCGGGTGTGTACACCCATCACCCAGCATTTATTAATAGAAATCCTAATCCCCCTTCCAGTTAAAAACAGTAGCCTTATTAAACAACCCCAGTGTATCATTACACTCACCGCTTTACTCCACTGTACATCCCCCATCTGCTAACTGGGGGCTGCAAACTCCAGAATCCACATGTCAGCAGCAGCGGCCATCTTGTGCCTCATAGACTACATTACCCAGAATCCCCTGAGTCAGACGGCTGCCATCTTGAAAAAACAGACTACAGGGATACTGATGTCCTCTGCTCCGGATTGCAATGACTACATCACCCAGGATCCCCTGAGTCATAGCGGCGGCCATCTTGGAAAGGGACTACAAGGAAAAAAATGCCCTTTGTACAATATTTCATGGAAATCTTCTGCCTACTCTTGCAGGCATGAAGATAGTACAAGCTAAAAACTCAAAAATTAAAAGTGAAACTAAAAACTAAAAAAGTCTTGCAAAATAAACTACATAAACAAAAATATATAAAATTGAAAAAAGGGGGGATGAGAAACATCACCAATCAGTGGCCATAAAAATTCTCATTCCTGAGCAACCTTATTTGAAAATCGGGGAAATAAGGAAGGTATGGTTACCACATGACTCAGAGTACCCCCTTATGTGATGCCCCAGCACACGATCACCTATCGGGACCCATCCTACATATCATTACATTCACCACTTTCCTCCACTATACACCCCCATCTACTAACTAAGGGCTGCAAACTCCAGAATCCACCTGTCAGCAGCAGCGACCATCTTGTCCCTCATTGACTACATTACCCAGAATCCCCTGAGTCAGACGGCTGCCATCTTGAAAAAACGGACTACAGGGACACTAAGGCCCTCTGCTCTGGATTAGAATGACTACATCACCCAGGATCCCCTGAGTCATAGCGGCGGCCATCTTGGAAAGGGACTACAAGGAAAAAAATGCCCTTTGTACAGTATTTCATAGATATCTTCTGCCTATTTATGCGGGCATGAAGATAGTGCAAGCTAAAAACTCAAAAATGAAACTGAAACTAAAAAAGTCTTACAAAATAAACAAGAATATATAAAATGAAAAAAATGATAAAAAAGAAAAAAATGAATGAAAAAGAAAAAAATGAAAAAAAGGGGGGGGGGGTTAGAAATATCAACAAATAGTGGCCATAGAAATTCTCATTCCTGAGCGACCTTCTTGGGAGATCAGATCACGGAAATACAGTGACATAAAAAGAGTATGGTTACCACATGACTCAGAGTACCCCCTTATGTGATACCCCCACACACAACCACCTATCGGGACCCATCCACTAAGGTATAATTAACTAACCTCTCATCTACCCAATTGGTATAGATGCCTTAAATGGGCCTACAGTATAGACCAGAACCTTGACCAGTATAAAGAACTGCGGCTCATAAATCCAGCTTCAACAGTGGGAACACAATCCCCAAAATGACAGTTTAATCACCCTCACCCTCCCATATCACCTGATAACCCTAATCATCCGCAATAAAACAGTTTATGTCAAGTTCCACATTCAAACCTCCAGGGGTGAGTGTCTTAAGCTCATATATCCATCTCGTTTCCATTTTTGATATCTCCCTAACCTTATGACACCCCCTCCACCTAGTCGTTAATTTCTGTAACCCACAAAACTTCAAGAATGTAGGATTTCTATTGTGTTTCTCCAAAAAATGTTTAGACACACTGTGTCCCCCGAAACCTCTTGCAATATTATTAATGTGTTCCCCAATTCTCCTTTTTAGGGTCCTTTTCGTGCGGCCCACATATTGTAGGCCGCACGGGCACCAAAGGAGGTAGACCACATATTTACTGCTGCAGTGAATAAATTCCTTAATTTTATGACTCCTCCCAGTTTGCAAAGAAGTGATTTCCTGTTTCCTAACACCATGTGCTCTTTCGCATGCAACACATTGGTGACACGGATAAAAACCCACATTACCCCAGGCATCGGTTCTGTCTCTTACTTTAGGGCCATCCACATATGTTTTAACCAATTTTTGCTGAAGGTTACTAGCTCGCCTATAAATGAACTTTGGCTGCTCTGGTAGCGACCTACCAAGAACAGGGTCATTCCTTAAAAGACTCCAATGCCTTCTATAAATCCTTTCCACCTGTTTATATTGTGAGTTATAATCCATCAGGACCGCATATTCAAACACATTGGACCCATTGTTGCTCTCTCTTTTATCCTCTAAGTAATGTTCTCTCTGTGTATTTAAAACTTCAGTAGAAATTTCGTCAAGGTAATCCCTACTATATCCCTTTTCCACAAACCGCTCAATGAGCATCTCTGCTTGCATAATATAGTCTGTTTCAGTACTGCAATTTCTCCGTATTCTACTAAGCTGGCCTTTGGGAATGTTCCGCATCCAATTAGGGTGATGACAACTTTTTACTAGGATATATGAGTTCCGGTCGGTTTTTTTAAAAAAGGTTTTCGTTCCTACCGTACCCTCCCTTTTCATAACCACCACATCCAAAAAATCTATTTGTTCTTGACTACATTTCATTGTTAGTTCAATCCCCCATTCATTATTATTGGCCCACTGTATATATCTTTCCAACTCTTCCTTATCACCACTCCAAATCCAGAAAAGGTCGTCAATAAACCGTTTCCAATTGGATACTTTACTACTTTCCTGTGCCCTTAGTATCTTTCTCTCCCACTGATACATAAAAATATTTGCTACACTCGGAGCAAATTTTGCCCCCATGGCACATCCAACGGCCTGCACGTAAAATGCACCATTGTACCAAAAATAGTTGTGTGATAAACGGAATTCCAGTAGTTCCAAAATAAACCCAATTTGGTCCTCACCCACCCCCCCCAGCCTCTAAAAGAGCTTCCTTTACAGTTTCCAATGCCCTTGTATGCGGAATGATGGTATACAACGCGGTCACATCTGCTGTGACCAACATGTCACTATCCCCAATTTTCATACCATTAATGGATCGTAGGAAATCTTTGGTATCCCTCAGTAAATACGGTAAAGTGCCCACTACTGGCTGCAAAAATATGTCAATATACTCACCAATTCTTTGGTTGAGTGACCCTATCCCACTCACAATAGGGCGTCCAGGTGGGTGGGTTTGACTTTTGTGGATTTTAGGGTTGATGTACATAACCGGAATACGTGGGGCATCAACCATGAGGTATCTGAACTCTACATCCTTTAGAATACCTTTCTCCAACCCACTCCTAAGAATTTTCCTTAATATTTCCATATATTCGCTTGTTGGGTCTCCCTTAAGTTTTCTATAAGTAATGTTATCACTAAGAATATTGGTCATTTCTTGTGTGTATTGTTCATGATGCAAGACAACCACCCCAACCCCTTATCAGCCGGCCTCACTAAAATTTCCTTTTTTTCGCTCAACTCTCGTATAAGCTGTGCTTCACCCTTGTTGTTTTTCATATTCAGTGATTCAACATCTTTGAGTACTTTATTTTCAAAACTCACTATTGTGCTATCTTTTGACATATCTGGTGGATTGAACGTGGAACGATTTTTTAAATTTGTGTGCATATATTGTGAATTTAGCCCTCCCCTATTGGCCCTATTAGTGGGTCCCTCTTTAGCTAAAAAATACTTCTTGATGTTCATCTTACGAATAAATTTATGCGTATCCACATATACATTAAATTTGTTTACACCTTGCTGAGGTGCATATTTCAGTCCTCTATCAAGGATATTTAATTCAGCTCTGGTCAATGGTATACCACTAATGTTAAAGATGCCCTTTCCACTCACTTCCTTCTTTTTAGATCTCCCCCCTCTTCTTCCCCGTCTGTGTCTCTTTTGCGTATGTTCCTTATCTGATAGTCCATGTCCTCCCATCTGTCTTCCTCCCCCCTCCTGTTCCCTAAAAAATGATGGCGAGTGACTTCATCCACCTCCCGCTCCAAGGGTTCAAATCTATTATAAATGGGCAGTGATTCCCTTAGTTCTTTTTCTTCCCAACTCCCCTTTGCTGGTGGTCTCCTATACGGACTAGGGTGATGGCCCCGATGTGGGTTACTCACATAATCCCCATTCTGACCTCCCATATACAATCCTCTATTTCCTCCGGGGCCTCTACCTCTGCTATACCTGGGGATCTCCCACTGACTGAACCCCCTTCTACTGGGTGAGCTATACATACCTCTGCCCCCTCTTATGGGTCTCTTTGGGACTGCTCCCCTATTCCATTGGGGTTCAGGTCTATCATAGAAACCTTCCCTCCCACATAGGGTGTCATAATTGTCAAGCTCATGGTCACACTCCCTACTCCTAATTTGTGGTTCAGTGGCCTTTTGGGTCTCATCCTCTTTCTTTTTCCTTTTACTCTGTTCCAGCTGCCACTTGTATGCTGTTTTCTTCTTATAATCTTGCCAGTCATTTTGAAATCTGTTAGTCCTAATATCACATACTTCTTTTTCACACTTTTGCACAATTTTACTTAAGGCTGCTGCATTAGTTTTAACCTCATCATCATCTTTATAAGGCTCTAGTTTCCCTTTTATAACATCAATTTCCCTACCCAACCTTTCCAGTCTGTTTTGTTTCCTTTTGGCTAAAATTTTCAATAGACTTATCCCACAATTATTCAAAAACTCCCCCAATTCTCTATCATTTTCATCATTTTCTTCCCCATCATTGGGTAGGATATCCCACCTATATCTCCTCGGGATTATCCCCTCAGTGGCCTGTTTCTTAAGGCTAGCCAGATCCCACCATGTATTAGTTTCTCTAATCATTAAATGCTGCAATTGTTTGAAAAGTGCATCCGTACTAACATGGTTGGGGTCTGGTTCCTTAACAAAGATTTTATCCAGGTCTATGACCCCTCTATTTCTCAATTCAAACACCTCCATTTTCTCTATTTGAGTATGCTGCCCAAGTGGAAAAGGGGTGCACTGGTGATAATATTAAGCTCTATCCAAATGGTATCACACTATTGCATTTCCCTTGTTTTATTCTGAGCTTATGGTCGGATGCCTGGAGAGGCTGGTGAAGTGATCGGAGGAATCTCTTGCTGGCAAGGCCAAAAACGCTGACTGCTGATCTGAAAAGATTGGCCAACCGATCTGGTGAGCGTATAGTGATAAGCGCTGTGACAGAAATTTATCAATTTCTTTGGAGGAAGTTTTACAGTGAAGAGCCTATACTTATCAAATGTGGATGAACTTTGTTTGGACAGCATTAGGCTTACGCCAAAGAGGACATTGATTACTTAGCAGCATTAGTGTTGCAGTTCTTGTTACTGTTGATCGCTCTGCTTTTATGTTTTTAATATTTTTGTGAGTGTTACACACACTTTTTATGCAGTAAGCGAACCAGATTGATATAGGAGAGAGGAAAGCAAGGAGGTAGTGAGGAGCGCCAGGTTTTATGTTTATTTGATTTTTATATTGTGTTAACACTTGGGCAGCATACTCAAATAGAGAAAATGGAGGTGTTTGAATTGAGAAATAGAGGGGTCATAGACCTGGATAAAATCTTTGTTAAGGAACCAGACCCCAACCATGTTAGTACGGATGCACTTTTCAAACAATTGCAGCATTTAATGATTAGAGAAACTAATACATGGTGGGATCTGGCTAGCCTTAAGAAACAGGCCACTGAGGGGATAATCCCGAGGAGATATAGGTGGGATATCCTACCCAATGATGGGGAAGAAAATGATGAAAATGATAGAGAATTGGGGGAGTTTTTGAATAATTGTGGGATAAGTCTATTGAAAATTTTAGCCAAAAGGAAACAAAACAGACTGGAAAGGTTGGGTAGGGAAATTGATGTTATAAAAGGGAAACTAGAGCCTTATAAAGATGATGATGAGGTTAAAACTAATGCAGCAGCCTTAAGTAAAATTGTGCAAAAGTGTGAAAAAGAAGTATGTGATATTAGGACTAACAGATTTCAAAATGACTGGCAAGATTATAAGAAGAAAACAGCATATAAGTGGCAGCTGGAACAGAGTAAAAGGAAAAAGAAAGAGGATGAGACCCAAAAGGCCACTGAACCACAAATTAGGAGTAGGGAGTGTGACCATGAGCTTGACAATTATGACACCCTATGTGGGAGGGAAGGTTTCTATGATAGACCTGAACCCCAATGGAATAGGGGAGCAGTCCCAAAGAGACCCATAAGAGGGGGCAGAGGTATGTATAGCTCACCCAGTAGAAGGGGGTTCAGTCAGTGGGAGATCCCCAGGTATAGCAGAGGTAGAGGCCCCGGAGGAAATAGAGGATTGTATATGGGAGGTCAGAATGGGGATTATGTGAGTAACCCACATCGGGGCCATCACCCTAGTCCGTATAGGAGACCACCAGCAAAGGGGAGTTGGGAAGAAAAAGAACTAAGGGAATCACTGCCCATTTATAATAGATTTGAACCCTTGGAGCGGGAGGTGGATGAAGTCACTCGCCATCATTTTTTAGGGAACAGGAGGGGGGAGGAAGACAGATGGGAGGACATGGACTATCAGATAAGGAACATACGCAAAAGAGACACAGACGGGGAAGAAGAGGGGGGAGATCTAAAAAGAAGGAAGTGAGTGGAAAGGGCATCTTTAACATTAGTGGTATACCATTGACCAGAGCTGAATTAAATATCCTTGATAGAGGACTGAAATATGCACCTCAGCAAGGTGTAAACAAATTTAATGTATATGTGGATACGCATAAATTTATTCGTAAGATGAACATCAAGAAGTATTTTTTAGCTAAAGAGGGACCCACTAATAGGGCCAATAGGGGAGGGCTAAATTCACAATATATGCACACAAATTTAAAAAATCGTTCCACGTTCAATCCACCAGATATGTCAAAAGATAGCACAATAGTGAGTTTTGAAAATAAAGTACTCAAAGATGTTGAATCACTGAATATGAAAAACAACAAGGGTGAAGCACAGCTTATACGAGAGTTGAGCGAAAAAAAGGAAATTTTAGTGAGGCCGGCTGATAAGGGGTTGGGGTGGTTGTCTTGCATCATGAACAATACACACAAGAAATGACCAATATTCTTAGTGATAACATTACTTATAGAAAACTTAAGGGAGACCCAACAAGCGAATATATGGAAATATTAAGGAAAATTCTTAGGAGTGGGTTGGAGAAAGGTATTCTAAAGGATGTAGAGTTCAGATACCTCATGGTTGATGCCCCACGTATTCCGGTTATGTACATCAACCCTAAAATCCACAAAAGTCAAACCCACCCACCTGGACGCCCTATTGTGAGTGGGATAGGGTCACTCAACCAAAGAATTGGTGAGTATATTGACATATTTTTGCAGCCAGTAGTGGGCACTTTACCGTATTTACTGAGGGATACCAAAGATTTCCTACGATCCATTAATGGTATGAAAATTGGGGATAGTGACATGTTGGTCACAGCAGATGTGACCGCGTTGTATACCATCATTCCGCATACAAGGGCATTGGAAACTGTAAAGGAAGCTCTTTTAGAGGCTGGGGGGGGTGGGTGAGGACCAAATTGGGTTTATTTTGGAACTACTGGAATTCCGTTTATCACACAACTATTTTTGGTACAATGGTGCATTTTACGTGCAGGCCGTTGGATGTGCCATGGGGGCAAAATTTGCTCCGAGTGTAGCAAATATTTTTATGTATCAGTGGGAGAGAAAGATACTAAGGGCACAGGAAAGTAGTAAAGTATCCAATTGGAAACGGTTTATTGACGACCTTTTCTGGATTTGGAGTGGTGATAAGGAAGAGTTGGAAAGATATATACAGTGGGCCAATAATAATGAATGGGGGATTGAACTAACAATGAAATGTAGTCAAGAACAAATAGATTTTTTGGATGTGGTGGTTATGAAAAGGGAGGGTACGGTAGGAACGAAAACCTTTTTTAAAAAAACCGACCGGAACTCATATATCCTAGTAAAAAGTTGTCATCACCCTAATTGGATGCGGAACATTCCCAAAGGCCAGCTTAGTAGAATACGGAGAAATTGCAGTACTGAAACAGACTATATTATGCAAGCAGAGATGCTCATTGAGCGGTTTGTGGAAAAGGGATATAGTAGGGATTACCTTGACGAAATTTCTACTGAAGTTTTAAATACACAGAGAGAACATTACTTAGAGGATAAAAGAGAGAGCAACAATGGGTCCAATGTGTTTGAATATGCGGTCCTGATGGATTATAACTCACAATATAAACAGGTGGAAAGGATTTATAGAAGGCATTGGAGTCTTTTAAGGAATGACCCTGTTCTTGGTAGGTCGCTACCAGAGCAGCCAAAGTTCATTTATAGGCGAGCTAGTAACCTTCAGCAAAAATTGGTTAAAACATATGTGGATGGCCCTAAAGTAAGAGACAGAACCGATGCCTGGGGTAATGTGGGTTTTTATCCGTGTCACCAATGTGTTGCATGCGAAAGAGCACATGGTGTTAGGAAACAGGAAATCACTTCTTTGCAAACTGGGAGGAGTCATAAAATTAAGGAATTTATTCACTGCAGCAGTAAATATGTGGTCTACCTCCTTTGGTGCCCGTGCGGCCTACAATATGTGGGCCGCACGAAAAGGACCCTAAAAAGGAGAATTGGGGAACACATTAATAATATTGCAAGAGGTTTCGGGGGACACAGTGTGTCTAAACATTTTTTGGAGAAACACAATAGAAATCCTACATTCTTGAAGTTTTGTGGGTTACAGAAATTAACGACTAGGTGGAGGGGGTGTCATAAGGTTAGGGAGGTATCAAAAATGGAAACGAGATGGATATATGAGCTTAAGACACTCACCCCTGGGGGTTTGAATGTGGAACTTGACATAAACTGTTTTATTGCGGATGATTAGGGTTATCAGGTGATATGGGAGGGTGAGGGTGATTAAACTGTCATTTTGGGGATTGTGTTCCCACTGTTGAAGCTGGATTTATGAGCCGCAGTTCTTTATACTGGTCAAGGTTCTGGTCTATACTGTAGGCCCATTTAAGGCATCTATACCAATTGGGTAGATGAGAGGTTAGTTAATTATACCTTAGTGGATGGGTCCCGATAGGTGGTTGTGTGTGGGGGTATCACATAAGGGGGTACTCTGAGTCATGTGGTAACCATACTCTTTTTATGTCACTGTATTTCCGTGATCTGATCTCCCAAGAAGGTCGCTCAGGAATGAGAATTTCTATGGCCACTATTTGTTGATATTTCTAACCCCCCCCCCTTTTTTTCATTTTTTTCTTTTTCATTCATTTTTTTCTTTTTTATCATTTTTTTCATTTTTTATATTCTTGTTTATTTTGTAAGACTTTTTTAGTTTCAGTTTCATTTTTGAGTTTTTAGCTTGCACTATCTTCATGCCCGCATAAATAGGCAGAAGATATCTATGAAATACTGTACAAAGGGCATTTTTTTCCTTGTAGTCCCTTTCCAAGATGGCCGCCGCTATGACTCAGGGGATCCTGGGTGATGTAGTCATTCTAATCCGGAGCAGAGGGCCTTAGTGTCCCTGTAGTCCGTTTTTTCAAGATGGCAGCCGTCTGACTCAGGGGATTCTGGGTAATGTAGTCAATGAGGGACAAGATGGTCGCTGCTGCTGACAGGTGGATTCTGGAGTTTGCAGCCCTTAGTTAGTAGATGGGGGTGTATAGTGGAGGAAAGTGGTGAATGTAATGATATGTAGGATGGGTCCCGATAGGTGATCGTGTGTGGGGGCATCACATAAGGGGGTACTCTGAGTCATGTGGTAACCATACCTTCCTTATTTCCCCGATTTTCAAATAAGGTTGCTCAGGAATGAGAATTTTTATGGCCACTGATTGGTGATGTTTCTCATCCCCCCTTTTTTCAATTTTATATATTTTTGTTTATGTAGTTTATTTTGCAAGACTTTTTTAGTTTTTAGTTTCACTTTTAATTTTTGAGTTTTTAGCTTGTACTATCTTCATGCCTGCAAGAGTAGGCAGAAGATTTCCATGAAATATTGTACAAAGGGCATTTTTTTCCTTGTAGTCCCTTTCCAAGATGGCCGCCGCTATGACTCAGGGGATCCTGGGTGATGTAGTCATTGCAATCCGGAGCAGAGGACATCAGTATCCCTGTAGTCTGTTTTTTCAAGATGGCAGCCGTCTGACTCAGGGGATTCTGGGTAATGTAGTCTATGAGGCACAAGATGGCCGCTGCTGCTGACATGTGGATTCTGGAGTTTGCAGCCCCCAGTTAGCAGATGGGGGATGTACAGTGGAGTAAAGCGGTGAGTGTAATGATACACTGGGGTTGTTTAATAAGGCTACTGTTTTTAACTGGAAGGGGGATTAGGATTTCTATTAATAAATGCTGGGTGATGGGTGTACACACCCGAAATGCGGAAGTAGCCGCTAAGTGAGATGGGTACTGTAGTCTTTAGTCCAATATGGACAGCCTATTGGAGTGGCCGCATGATTATGACAGAAGCGGCAGCAGCGAATGAATCCAGCTGAGACAGCTGGTCATGTGATAGAGGTGGAGAGTATTTAAAGCGTCCCTCAGCTCTGAATGGCCGAGCCCCTGATGAGTCATTGGACGAAACTAGTAGGGCGGAGCCTAAGGAGCTGAGGAGACGCTGGAGGATCCTGTGCTACGTTTTTATATGCGCATGTTTTACTGCAAATTTGTAAGTGCACTACTTTTATTACTTATTAAAATCAAACGGAATTATGCTATGGTCGGCTTTGTTTGAGTCCTAGGATGTCCTTTATCCCAAAAACTGAAGTTATAACAACACGCTATATTGCTGGTCTGTTGCGGGTCGGCCAGTGCATCTGGTGAGCGCCTTGTGTATCTGTTTATGGTGGAAGCACGTTGGTGGCACTGTTCTGGAAAAGGGGTGCACTGGTGATAATATTAAGCTCTATCCAAATGGTATCACACTATTGCATTTCCCTTGTTTTATTCTGAGCTTATGGTCGGATGCCTGGAGAGGCTGGTGAAGTGATCGGAGGAATCTCTTGCTGGCAAGGCCAAAAACGCTGACTGCTGATCTGAAAAGATTGGCCAACCGATCTGGTGAGCGTATAGTGATAAGCGCTGTGACAGAAATTTATCAATTTCTTTGGAGGAAGTTTTACAGTGAAGAGCCTATACTTATCAAATGTGGATGAACTTTGTTTGGACAGCATTAGGCTTACGCCAAAGAGGACATTGATTACTTAGCAGCATTAGTGTTGCAGTTCTTGTTACTGTTGATCGCTCTGCTTTTATGTTTTTAATGGTTTTATTTATTACATTTTTGAACTGCTGTTTCCAAACAAAATTAACCACTTCTGTACCAGCAGTCTCTGGACCCTTAAGGACCAAAGACTGCTGTTACCGTAAACCGCAGCCTCCCGACGAATTGCCGCACATTCCTGCTGCTCACGCCGGTCACAACGCTGTTCTTTAGCCACAGGCTCTTCTCTCTGCCATCTCTATGATGGCGGAGCACTGTCAGGCGGTCAGTAGAGATGGCCTGAACAGTTCGCCAGCGAGCAGCATTCTGTGAACATCGGCTGTTCGCATTTGCAGCAAAAGACGAACATTTGCCGTGTTCAACTCACCCCCTATACATTATTATTGAGCTAAACTTTAACCCCTTACCTCACAGTCAGCAGATACATGTCAGCCAATCAGCTAGCCCCCCTAACTGGACCCCTCACCCCCCTATCAAAAAGCAGTAGCGGTGGCTATATTGGATGCATTCTCTGCTGGCTGCTGACTGTTAGTGAGAGCAGGGTCAGACTTGCTGCAGATAGGTAGGGAAAGCATTAGCTAGGCCTGTGTTCTTGTTCCTCACTTACTGTGAAAGCACCCCAAACACACCGTTTGAGGGCTAGCACATCGGTCTCCTGTGGGTTTTTTTGTGTGTGACATTCCACAGCCCACTGACACCCAGAGCTGTGTGCATACTACTGCTGTTGTCTCATTAAGTTGCAGGCACAGAAGCACACCAGTACATTATTATTTCACTGTATTCTGATAGTACTATTGCATTTCTCTGTGTGAGACACTCCCCAGCCCACTGACACCCAGAGCTGTGCATAATGTGATTTCTGCCCTTTACGGATTAAAACCCGACTTTGCGTCAACTATGTAATTTTTGGTGGGACATTTGGCATAGATCCCCCTCCGGCATGCCCCTGTCCAGGTGTTAGACCCCTTGAAACAACTTTTGCATCACTTTTTGGCCAAAAACAGTCTTTGTAGGTTTTAGAATTCGCCTGCCCATTGAAGTCTATGACGGTTCGGCAGATTCGCCTGCTCGTGAACATTTGTGCTGCTCGTGAACATTTGTGGAAAATTCTATGTTCACAACATCTCTACTGGTCAGGAGCCGCTTTCATTAGCTCCTGACGCTGTCTATCAATGTGAGCCAATGTGATTGGTTCTTCATGATCACACGGTCAGGAGCCAGTGAAAGTGGCACCTGGCCTGCTCACAGAGCTCTGCCATCTTATAGATGGCAGAGCAAGTTAATTGCAGTGCGGAAAGAGCTGCGAGATCGGCGTAGCAACGTGGACACGGAATATCAAAGCAGTAGAATCTACATCCAGTCAGAGCCACAGCACCACCTGCTTGACATAGATTTGTACTGAGTGTTTTATAACCTAGATGTGTAAAAAATAACAAATAGATTAAAGGGGTAATAAACATAACTAGTTCCATTGATCTGTTTGCCACTCCATGGATGTGAGTGTGTTTATTATTATTATTATTATTATTATTATATCTAACTTGCCACTAGGAATCCTTAAATCTTATGGAAATGACTTCATGTTAATAAAGTCTAATGCATGAAATTATTTCTAATGTTAATGTAACTGTCACTGTAATACATTTTTGGTTTTCTTCATTTTACAATGTTTTACTTCTGTTTTATGCTTAAAAACATTTGCATGTGTGAAAACTAGATTTTTGATTTTTTTTTTTTAGTGAAACTTTATGTTTCATTGGGTAAAACATGAATTATATCAACAGGATACAAGTGAGCAAGCCAACTGCATAATTTTATTAGCTAACACTGAGGGTAAAATCATGTTTTTTGGCAATAACTCATTTTAACTTCTAACCACTTAATTTTTAGGGAGCGCTGGAACACCTGTCACTTACAATGAGAATGGAGATGCTCCTGGGCGGTATGACATTTACCAGTACCAAATAGTTAACAAATCTGCTGAATACAAGGTCATTGGACAATGGACAAACCAATTGCATCTTAGTGTAAGTAGTATGTTAACATTAAGACTATTGTACTATGATTAAGAAAAGATATAAACAGTGATACGTTATGAAGCAGATTTGCATGTCAAGTGCCGGAGCTGGGTGCCGCTATAGCACTAATGCTATAGTGCACACCCTGCTCAAGGGTAATTTGGGGTTCCAGCAATCACCCAACCCCAAATTACTTTTCACTCCGAGTTGCTATGACTCGGAGGGGGAATAGTATTTTATGTCATTGGGATCTGAGTGGCACCAGGGTGAGCTGTCATTCGGCTCACCCTGCGCCCAACTCACCAGTGGCGTACTAATAAATATGTGATTTGCAGGGAAAGCAATGTTCTTTAGGTTGATGTGTATGTAAGGAATGGCTCGTGGTTGAAGAGGTCCAAAGCAGTTAATGACAGCTCAACACTGCCCCTACACCACTTCTGGATTTCCCATTAGGATAAATGCACCCACATAAAATCACATAAAATCACATAAAAGCAATGCAGTTCCTGTGTATTAGAACATGTCTAGTCAGCAGTATTTTGAAGTGCTAGACACACTGCCTAATTCACTTATGCATGGTACACACCATGCAATTTCCTGTCAGATAGAAGGGTCAAATTGATTATTTCCATCAGGACAGATCTGATTTCTGATCGATTTTCTGATCAGGTATATACAAAATCAATCAGAAAACCGAGAAAATCGATCAGGTATGTACAAAATCAAATCAGACTTAGTGAAAATAATATCAATTTGAACCGTCTATCTGATGGAAAATTGTATGTTGAGTACCAGGCATTAAACTGCATGGGGCCATATTGAACCATGGGACCATATTGAACTACGTGCACATCAGTGGTAGTAGACATTGGCTTGTGGGCTTCCTGTCCACATCTACTCCCTGATTTTAAAGCAGAAAGTTTATCAAAAATATATTTTTTCTCATTAAGAAATGCAAGAAAGGGGCAAAGGCATCATTATTGACTAGAGGTTCATCACTCTTTAAATAGAGGTTAGTGGACAGTACAGGATTACCACACACAAATCGCTTTTATGTGCCTTTTTTTTCTTCTTTTTACCTATTAGCTAGAAAAGGATGTTTCAAGCTGAAAATGGAATTTTGGAGAGATGTAGAAAATAAGCTTTAACACCAAAATGCTTTGATGCTTTACAATGAAATGAATGAAACAAAAAAGTGCATAGCTGTTAAGAGTATGTGAGAAGCTTTTAGTGTCATCAAAAGTAAATGGATAATTACAAGCAACCTGTCTTATTTATTTTTTATATGCTCATTGTCATGTGAAATGTTCATTTCCTTCAATGTTTGATGGCTTCTACACTTTTAAAGCAGAACTAAAGTCAAATAAGGAAAAACTCTATTTTAAAAAAATGCAACTATTTTCACGTAAAGAGCTAAATTTACTAAAGTTAGAGAACAGAGGAGAACACTAAAGAACAAACTCGGGCTGAATTTCTTTCAAATTCCTGCTAATAGGAATCAAAAGTCTGCAACCCTTCCCTGGGTCGTTTGAAACCACAGTGAGGTTGCTGAAAGGTTAGTAAATTATTACCTAGTTGGCGGTAGTCATGTGTATATTCACCTACTGTAACAATTTTTTTTAAAGAAATAGGCTACTCTAAATCATGAAAAAAATGTTTTTGCTGTTGCTGTATACATGTAGCTGCAATAGCACAAGCTCCATTATTTTACTAACTTTTCAGCAAGGCCCTCTGTATTCTTATGTGACTTGTGTCAGTGTTGAAAACATTTGTCATCTAGCAGCAATATCTTTTTAAAATATCCAGCTATGTTTTCTGGATCGATTGTGCTCTCCATTGTCCTCCAATAGTACTAAATCATTCCCTTGATCTCTGGAAGTGTCAGGACGCTTGCTCACATAAGTAGGGCAGTTCCCCCTCCTCTTCTTCTTTACAGGAACACAGTAAGTGATTTCTACTGCTGTGTTGGAGGTAAGATGTCTTTTGTACTATAGATAAAAGTCTTCTAGAAAACAAAAAGGTGCGCAGTTGGAATTACTCTATTTTCCTCTGGATATTTGATGCCGAGAGATTTGAAATACTTTGTAAAAGGTTCTGCCTAAGATACAATCAGGTTCTGGAATTTCCATCAAACCTTGACATACAAGTCTGTACACTTTATATAAGAGCAGCAGCTTATTGATTGTGGTTCTTGGAAATTCCCCTAGCGATGTAGTTGTTTGGATTATCAGTCAAGACTTGAGCCCTTCTATGGTACTGACATCTTTGACTGCAACTGCCCTTATATCCCCTCATTGCAGCTTGCCTATTTTTGTTTTTTTAACATTTACTATAAAAATACTTTCTGAAAGCCATATGCTTAGCATAACACTAATAACTTCCATTGTTTAAGTTTTTGAACAGAAACATCATGAGAATCTTTTCTCTGTTTTGAAATACCTTGGCTGAGCCTTAAAGAGACTCTGTAACAAAATGTTCAGCCTTATTTCTTCTATCCTATAAGTTCCTATACCTGTTATAATGTGATCTGTTTGACTGCAGCCTTTCCTAGTTGCACAGTGACTGTATTATCTCTGCTATATAATCTAATCTTCTTTCCTGTGTCAGCTTTGTCGGTTTAGGCAGGAATGTGCTGCTCTGCTGTGACAGGTAGAAGTTATACACACCCTCTCCACTCCCCCTTCAGGCTCTGTATAAGTCACAGACTGAGCTTCTCTCAGCCTATCACATGCTGGTTAGCAGCCATGTTTTTTTTGTTTGTAAACATTGCCTAAAACTGGCAATTACAAGCCAGGATTGCAGCAGGGAGTGGCAGAAACAGCAAAGAGGGGCCCAGGAGAACATAATGAATAAAATCGTATGCATTTTATTGTAAGAATTTTAGAGTACAGATTCTCCTTAAGCTTAGATCTCCAAGTAGCCTGTAGCCTCTTCTGGAAATATATCAGGTGTTCAAAAGCCTCACAAGATGAGGACTATTCATCTTTCCCTTGTTGCTAAAATGAGTTGTTTATAGAAAAAGGATCCTTATTGGGTGAGGCACTTTTTTTTTCTGAAAATACAGATGGTTACCTCAAGAGTCTAGCTTACAAATTTTACACTCTGTGCTGTGTGAGTCTTGGATGTACAAATTAGTTTAAAGGACTGATAAATATGGGGCTTCATTAGGTTACAACAAGTTTCATGAAATTACTGTATTTTTCGGACCATAAGACGCTCCGGACTATAAGACGCACCTAGGTTTAGAGGACAAAAATCAGGGAAAAAATAAAATATTCTAATCCTGGTGCATTTATGGTGCAGGGGTGTCTTGTGGTGTCCCCGTCCCCCCCTTCTGTCTCTATCTAAGCTATACTAACCTCTGTTGCCCCACTAGCTGCACTAACTACCCCAAACTAACTCCTGCTACCCCACCAGCTAAATTAACTACCCTACACTTCAAGTGCGGAAGCCCTTACCTATCCAGCCTCCATCTGCTCCTCTTCCATCTCCAGCCGGAGTCATCTTCTTCACAGCTGCCTCCACTATTTGCCTCAGAGTCCCTATTGTAGGGGTCCTGTGCAGTCTCTGGGTTAGTAGCTCCATCTTGGTATCCACCTTCTAACAAATGTGGATCAGCAAGCAGGGCAGTCTCCTCTTCTATGCTGTGTCCCACTCACCAGACTGAGAACCTCTCTCTGGCTGCACTGTGAGTGTCCCAGTGCAAACTTGGAGGCCTGTGCACCTCTGTGGAAAACTTCACTGTCCAGGCACAACAGGTCATGTGAGCTTTGGGGAAGTCCAGAGCAAGTGCAAGCACCCGGCAATGTTCAGGGTGCTTTGGCTGTATAGAGCAGACAGGGCAGAGGAGCTCTGCTACACAGCTGGATTCCAGAAATCAGCCACTCTAGTATTCCAGCAGCTGCAACATGCTTGGTCCTCCCTGCCTGCACCAGGATCACATCAGTGACGCACTTGGTCCTTCATCTCCCCGCATCGGGGGTCACGCCGGGGGCACATGCTTCTAACTTCTCCCCGCATCTGGGTCACACTGGGGCCACACGTGGTCCATCTTCTTCCAGCATCAGGAATCCCGCTGGCGGCACACTCGGTCCTCCTTCTCTACACATCCGGGGTTGTGTTGGCAGTGTACTCAGTCCTCCTCCTCCACGCATCGGTGGTCGTTCTCGCAGTGCACTCGGTCCTCCTTCTCCCTGCATCGGGGGTCACGCTGGGGTGCATGTGGTCCATCTCCTTCCTGCATCGGGGGTCACACTTGCAGTAAACTTGGTCCTCCTCCCTGCATCAGGGGTCACAATGGCGGTGCACTCTGTCTTCCTTTTCCCTGCCTGCATTGCTGTCACGCCGGGGTTGTGCACAGCGGCATATAATCAGGAGAGTGGTGGAAATGGAGCAGAGGACAGACAGAGAACCCTGATCACCGGCTGGAGACAGATGGAGCGCAGGCCTCTATGAGTAATGGCTTATGGGGAGGGGCACATGACAGACCTTTGGACCATAAGACGCACTGGCCCATATGCAATTCCAGTTTTCTCCTAGGAGATAATTTTTCATCTTCTATTTTAAATAATTTTCCAGCACTTTTCAACTGAAAAAGTACTGAGAAGTAAGTACAAAAGTATTATCAAAATTATTCTGAGTATTCTCTTGCTTGCTGGTGGCTGAAAAGGCATTTTATTGACAAATTAAAAAATATCACCTAGCAGAAAACTCAGGTGAAAAAGTCAATTGCATATGGCCCACTGACTTTTTCCCCCCACTTTTGGGGGAGAAAAAGTGCGTCTTATGGTCCGAAAAATATGGTAAGTTGTAGTTAAATTAGGTATTAGATTTTTTTTCATTTATATTTGGATAATATGTTTCAGAAATTACCCTGTACTGAAAATAATGATTTTTATGAATCCAGTGAATTAAGGTACTTTTGAATGGCAACATAAAGCAACTTATGTTGTAGTTCTGCAAATTGCTTCTAAGAATACCGTAGATGAAATAAAAAAAGGTTTGGACTTGTGTTTGTTTTAGGCATGACAATGAAAATCCAGGTATTAAATTGAATTAAGATAAAAGTGCATTGTTCAATAATTCTCTTGTCACTGCAATCTGAAAACAAGGATTTCTTACCTTAATATACACTGTTCAGCTATTTAAATATTTAAGCACATTTCATTTGTTATTGTGTAGCAATTCCTGATAGTGTTATCATAGTCACTAAGTTAGTGCTGCAAGACGGAGGCAGGCGCTTATGTTTACTGTAGCTATATATTTAAAAGTACTCGTTCATGGCTTGCATTGAAATGATGTGCGTTCTGCATGAGCTCATAAAAGCAGAAGAGCTGCTATGTCCACAAGATATGCAAAGACAGTTATGCTGCCTTTGTCAGTAGCACTTTTAGAGTAAAAACACTGTATTTCCATATATTTGTCAGTGTTTCTGCTGTTCTTCTGCATGAGTCCTTTATATTATGGCTAGCCAAAATTTCACTTAAAGTGTAAGCTGGTCATGCTTCTGTGTTTTAAAAAGTCTATGCATGTCTACAGTAGATCTTAAAGGAATAATGAGGTGATATGACAGGATGAGATAGCTTTTTTTTTTAATTTCTCTGCTTGTAAGAGGTAAACATCAGGAATGCAAGTGACAGTTTCTGTCTAGTCGGGGCCTGGCCAGACTATAGAGTTGTCCTCACTGATAAGGTATTACAGCCATAAAACTCTTTCTGGCAGGAAAGAGATAAAAAGGGTCACTAGTTGATAGATTTTAGCTCTGGCATATGTCAATGAATGTGTCATTGAGCAGAGACAATAAAACAGTGAGGCATTCAGGACTGTTAATAAAATAATCAACTTTTTTGGGCAGGTAATGTTACTCTTCTTTTCAGTACTCTGCTGCCATGTTGGCTTTCTTGAAGTTTGGGTCACAAAAAATGTGGCACACATTTGGCATTTTTCTGTGCCCTCATCAGCATTGCTTTTAGAGAATGTATGATAAACAAGCAGATAAAAAGAGCGAGTGCACACCAATGCCTTCAAACTTAGTCACAATTATACCAGCGTGCAACATCCAGATGAAAAACAGCTTATGTCTATGGCATTAAGGAAAGGAAAAGAAATATCCAGGAGCTACTCGCCATGGTTTGCTTCAATAAAAGTTCAACCTTTAATGCAATTCTTCCAATAAAACTTTTTTCCAAGGATAAAAGGCAAAAAGACAGCAATACTTATCAGACAGGAGGTTGTACACAAGGTGCGGAGGCAGGTCGACGATCGTTTCGCCCCTCTATGAGGGCTTTCTCGAGAAAGCCCTCATAGAGGGGCGAAACGATCGTCGACCTGCCTCCGCACCTTGTGTACAACCTCCTGTCTGATAAGTATTGCTGTCTTTTTGCCTTTTATCCTTGGAAAAAAGTTTTATTGGAAGAATTGCATTAAAGGTTGAACTTTTATTGAAGCAAACCATGGCGAGTAGCTCCTGGATATTTCTTTTCCTTTCCTTAATGCCATTGCTTTTAGAGAGCTGTAATGTTTGCACATCACCCCCTTCCAATACTAGTGTTCCTCACCTTGCGTTTGCCTTTTGTTATTACATTTAAGTTTAAAAAGATATTGGCATAGAATGAAACAGCTTGGGAGTTGTATGCAGTAATGTAAGATCACTTTATTGCACATATATGCCTGTGGTGAACACTGTTATGCTGAAGCAACTAAAAACAGCACCAGAGAGTTTGGCGCAGCCAGCGCTGCCATAGACTGTAATATGAATTACGGCTAAAGCGTGGCTCAGATAGTAATTTGGGCACTGTCAAAAGACGTTTATCGGTTTTACCCTGCATCCAAATTTCCTGGCAACTCAATTATATGTACACTGTTATGTACCAGTGAAAAAAGAAAAAAAACTGTGAGGCAATACACCTTATCCTGCTAAATAGATGCCAAAAAACATATGGCTGGCTATGTAAATAATAGGTCAGAAAAATAAGTGCATCGGACAGAAGGAAAATGTAGAGAAATGCACCCTGTATGTATTTAGAGAATTTAGCCTGTTTAATTCCCCCTCATTTGTGCCTAATCACAAGTTTTAATTAGATCCTCCCGTGTGTCACATGACTGCCTATGGCAGTCTGGCAGATAAGCAGATAAGCCCATTTGAAAGCACAGGCTGTAAACAACATGTCTGCTTCTATGAATCAGGAAGTATAAACTGTAGATTAATTTTAGGATTTGTACCAGCTGTAACAAATACGTGTTTTTGTTTAAAGGTTATTATGTCGTTGTATATCTATTAGAGCAGAGAGGAGTTCTGAGATCAGGTCCACATTAAATGACCAAAAGAACAGAAAAAAAACAGCTGTGTAAATAGACACCCAGTAGCAGTTGCCAAGCCAACTAACAGATAGCTGTGTGTACTGTACATTAATATGTCAGAATAGCTTTTTTGGAAAAAAAAATCCCAAGTCACAGTGAAAGAAAGCAATAAAAGTATTCCAAGCCTCCCTTTCTCTATAGACAGTTGTGCAGTTCTTCTCCAGCTACCTCCTCTCACTAACTGCAAAATGCACTTATGCAATAGCCCAGAATACCTTTGTCATATAGGGAAGATGATTGCTAATTCTTGAATTGTGTCACCTATCCCTACTGTTGGCATAGAATGTTCTCTTTATCTGCAGTGGCCTCTAGTGGATGGTGGTAGAAAAAGAGGAGCTCTGCCACCATAACTGTAGGCAGTTGCAGGCTGCATACTATAGGTGGCAACATATCAACTGCTTAGAAAAGGCAAGTCATCTCCTTGACTTTTCTATTGCAGCTCCATAATGTACAGTAGTTGAAATCTGGTAAGTGTACTTAAATCAACAATATTTATTTCATCTATATTTATTGCCGATTTGTAACTTACATATTTTCTTTCTGATAGAAGTATGTGTTGTTTGCCAACCAAACCTTAATAATCTCAAGGGTAACCGTGTCTCATACTTCAGCATTTGTTGACAAAAAGCAGTAAATAACACATTTTCAATATTTTTAAATAAATCATTAGAAAGAGTCTAAATTTACCAACCCAGTAATACTGTGTCATAGTGCATCATTATCTAAATAGTTTGTGCGAGGAGTGCTGTTTTGTGAGAATGAATTACATCAGTGAGTCAGAGGAACCCGTGGGGCCTTGGCATTTTCAAAGGATGCGATGAGCTGCTGCCAAACAATTCTGCAGCAGATTAGAGTTATAGTAGGTGTAGATAAACCCTAATTGGAGAAAACAGTATTGTTAGGAAGTCTACCACTAAACACTTGTCATATTCAGTTCATTATATAGCTTGGTGTGGTGCCATGTGTAAGTATACGTCCTTATCTGAAGATAAATATTTGCTATTAAAAGGAGAAAAAAAGGATCCTGATCTTGTTCTTATATTAAAAAGTATTTCATAAACACATGAACCATTTTATTGCCTTTGAACACTATCTTGAATTGTAATTAAATGTGACAGACTATTAAGTTCAGAACCTTAGCACTGTATTTTAACATTTCTGTCACAATGTCCAGATGCCTAATTATCATTGCAATGCCATAGATTTTTATAACTCTGAGCATGATAATAATTGAGAATACTATTTGGTTTAATATATATGTAAAAATTGGAAAGATATGTGAAAGCCAATGCAGTATCTTTGTAGTGAACACACATCTTTGTTATAACAGGTTGCAAAACCTTAACATCTTCTGGCAAATAGTATTAATCACCCAATTTAGTTCCTTACACTTATCGACAACCCATTTAATGATGGCATGTACAGTGCCATTTTCCTTTCTGTTCGCAAGCAGTTATTGCTTGGTATGCCTAATTGCCTATCTATAATACAAAACAGCAGAATCCAATCTCTAGATCAAAATAGATGCCTCCGTTCTGCCATTTAATTCTTTGTTATGTGTATGTGTACCTCAGAATGTACATAAACATTGGTACTTTGGTGAAACATTCTCACTAGTTTGGTGCAAACTAACACAATTTTGCTTTATCTGTAGATTATGCAACCAACGCGAACCTTTAACCCAAACATATCAGTTTGATCAGAAAAATTCATACTTCATGATTTCATAATTCAGAGTTACTATCTTTTAGACCCCTGAAGTCATTCATAAATAGAGATGATAGTAAAAATTGGCTACTCTTGCTATAAATTTGGAAGCAAATTAGCCATCTAGGGAACAAAACAAAAAAAATGTTTTTTTTTTTATTTCTTATCTAGACTAAAAAACTGCCTTTTACCCACCATCTGTTATTTTACTAAGTATTCTCAGGATCTGTGAGCAGTAAAAGACTTAATAAGAACAGAAGCTGACCAAAGGTGCCACTCCAGTCAATGCTGGTAGCCCGAGGCATTCAGTAGCTAACCACAAACACAGGGTGCATACATTTGTAATGCTAGTTCTGTTAATTGGCAGTTGAAATTAAAAGTTTTATGTGGGGAAGTGTGATTACTAATATTTTACTATCAGCTTTATGACATTGTTTTTGTCTTGGTTTTCTGGGTTGCTTCCTAATCTTTGGCTATTTCCTAATGATCTCCTAATGCTTAGCGCTAACCTTCCCATAGTGTAAACCTATTCCTGTTGTCTAGCCCCAACCTCCTCCTCTGTGTTAAAGGGACTCCGAGCTCTGAAAAAAAAGGAAAGCTGTACTCACCATGGCCTTTTTCCAGCCCAGTGCTGGTCGGGAGGTCCCACGCCGGCGTCCTGGCTCCTCTCCTTCTCCCCGCTCCGGAATGGCTGGCAGGCCGCAGCCCGGGCGACACTCTCCCGAGTGTCGGGCTGCTTCTTCCGCATATGACGCGGATTACGTCACACGCCGGCCGCCTCGCGTCATCACGGCGGCCGGCGTGAAAGTACTGCGCATGCGCGAACAAAGCGCGCATGCGCAGTACTTTCACGCCGGCCGCCGTGATGACGCGAGGCGGCCGGCGTGTGACGTAATCCGCGTCATATGCGGAAGAAGCAGCCCGACACTCGGGAGGGTGTCGCCCGGGCTGCGGCCTGCCAGCCATTCCGGAGCGGGGAGAAGGAGAGGAGCCAGGACGCCGGCGTGGGACCTCCCGACCAGCACTGGGCTGGAAAAAGCCCCTGGTGAGTACAACTTTCCTTTTTTTTCAGAGCTCGGAGTCCCTTTAAATATGCCCTTATACATGACCCTAAGCCTCCAAAACATAAATCCTCTACTGAGACGTAACCTTATCCTTCTTTCCAACATGAAGTCATTCCTGAAATTTAACCGTGTCTACCTGAAACTAATAAAAGACAAAATGCGTATCCAGAAGCATTTTAACCACAGTGCCCAAATGTCACCTCTTTGGTTTGAAATAAGGCTTCTGCTGTTGAAAACTCTTTTTATTAAAATTACAATCACATGACTTGGAGGCCCTAACTTGAACACATTAGGAGAAGGTTCTGTGGAAGGGACTGTTGCTGCTTGGCTTGCATCACACCACTGTCTGACTTACTGCAGTGAGTCAGAGCACAGTCGGAAATCTCAGACAAGACCAGTAGAAGTCTATAGTGCAGGAAATTACCCCTTCAATAGATATAAAAAGTGATAAAAAGTGATGTATTAACAGCCAATGAAGATGTTTATTCAAACATGAAAAAAAAATCTCTGTTACTCCAGAACTTCTACAGTACTGGCACAAAAAGTATTCCTGCCTAAGGGGGACTTTGAGCTGTATAAGATCGGACTAATGCATATTTTGAGATTAATACTATCTTAATTATCATAGTCATAACAATTTATTAATACACAGTACCTTGTTATTCTTAAATTTGGATGCTGAACCGTTTGGCACAGTGTAAATTATCTTAATATACTATATAGCATTTGTGGATGTACCATGTAACGTATTAATGTTTTATCTATCAGGTGGAAGACATGCAGTGGACAAGCAGAGAACATACACAGCCGGCATCTGTTTGTAGTCTGCCATGCAAGCCCGGTGAAAGAAAGAAAACTGTAAAAGGCGTTCCTTGCTGCTGGAGTTGTGAACGGTGTGAAGGCTATCATTACCAAGTAGATGAGATAACTTGTGAACTATGTCCCTTAGATCAAAAGCCAAATGCAAACCGCACAGGTTGTGCACTAATTCCTATTATCAAACTTGAATGGCATTCTCCTTGGGCAGTTGTTCCAGTTTTCATAGCAATTTTGGGAATAATTGCGACAACTTTTGTAATAGTCACCTTTGTGAGATACAACGATACACCCATCGTAAGAGCATCAGGACGTGAACTCAGCTATGTGCTTCTCACTGGGATTTTTCTCTGTTATGCTATCACCTTTTTAATGATTGGAACGCCTGATATGGTGGTATGTTCTCTAAGACGTATTTTCCTTGGCCTCGGCATGTGCTTCAGTTATGCTGCATTGCTCACAAAAACAAACCGGATCCATCGAATATTTGAACAAGGAAAGAAATCTGTGACTGCTCCAAAATGTATAAGCCCTGCTTCTCAGCTGGTGATTACATTCAGTCTTATATCTGTTCAATTGCTAGGAGTTTTCATATGGTTTATAGTGGATCCACCACATATAATAGTAGACTACGGAGAGCAAAGAACATCTGACCCACAAAATGCCAGAGGTGTTCTTAAATGTGACATATCAGAACTTTCTTTAATTTGTTCCTTGGGCTACAGTATTTTATTAATGGTAACATGCACTGTTTATGCCATTAAAACAAGAGGAGTGCCAGAAACCTTCAATGAAGCCAAACCCATTGGATTTACAATGTACACAACCTGCATTATTTGGCTAGCATTTATTCCAATATTTTTTGGAACAGCACAATCAGCAGAAAGGGTAAGTAATTATTATATATAGCTCGATTTAATATTAACTGCTCTGTTTTCAATAGAAAAAAATGTACAGAAGCAATCTATTTTGATGCAGAAGAAGTGGTATGTCAGTGTATATAATGTTGTAGGTCAGTGTTCCTCAACCTTGTCCTCAAGGATCACCAACACTGCATGTTTTGTGGAAATCCACACAGGTAATTAGTCAGCTCTGCTGAGACACTAATTACCTCACCTGTGCATGTGTGTGGTTTTCTGCAAAACATGTACTGTTGGTGGGCCTTGAGGACAGGGTTGGGGAACTCTGTTGTAGGTGACCTTGAAGTTTGACTAGAATTTATTTTTTCATATTCCTCAAATGTCCCGCTTTGGGCAGGACATTCCCAACCCCCCCCCCCCCCAATTGTCCCGTCTCCAACCCACTTCTTATCTGCCTGCTGTAAAATATCTATACATCTATTACTACCTGCCTGGCACTGGAATCTACTGATCCCTATTGCCCGTAATTAGAGATCCTGACCCGATTCTGCTTACTGCAAACAGGCAGATATATGTATGTCTCTTCTAAAATGTGCATATGTGACTCTAAGCTTCACTCTGATCCTTTTTATGACTTTTATTCTTGTAAATCATATGATTCATGGTATGAATGTTTATGAGCATGTTTGGTACAGGGCTGAAGGTGTGTAGGGGAGAGTGTCTAAAGGTGTTCCTCTTTTGTATCTCAGAAACTTAGGAGATTTGATATTTCTGTTATGGGAAATGAAGTGAGACACTGCCAAGGGTTGCTGTATTTTTAAACATTACATTAATGCTCCATTTATAGCTATACATTAAAGTGCAGCTTTCCATTTTCCCCAAAAAATAAGTCACTTGGCATATTCTGGGAATCTTCATATCCAGTAAGCCAGAAAGCAGAAGCTCCAGTGAGCAGTTCAAAAGTTGTAGAGGTCCTATATGGTACAAAAAAAACCTCAAAGTAGAGACCATCTAATTTTCCCAATTTGTTAGATTCATTAAGTAGAAGAAAATAAAAGAAGAAAGAAAGAAGTTGGTGCTCCAGTTGGCACTCTTTCTTCCTATTACTATGTGTTTATCTAGTGACCTTCGGTGGAAGCACCCAGTGACTATGGGGCTGATTCATGAAGCTGTGCTGCTATAGCACCGCAAACTAAATTGAAGGCTGCACACTACACTCGCTCTTGCAGCGTAGTGTGCTTTCCTCAGTTATGCTCACTGCTTACATAGCAACACGCGTTCCTTTAAATGTTGGCTGTAATGAAGTATCGTGACCGTGGCAATCATGGCAATGCATGGCAATCTCACTTCTGGCTGCAAGCCAAGCAAGAATGGAGGCTCTCTAGAGCTCACATCCTGTGACAGAAATAGAAAGTTTACGGAGGGGTATTGTCAAAACATGCATGCATGTGCAATGTGAACGAGAGCAGCAAACAGTTTAAAATATCTGCTGCTTACTCAAATGTTATGCAAAACAAAAGTTTGTCTTCCCAAAACAGATGGTATTTATGGTTATTCAGATTGGAGTGAACATATGATGTTTCCCATGATGCATCACTGCTGAATTTGCAAATCATCCTTTGTTTTCCATGTAAGCTAAACACACCTCCAGTAAATGAGTTATTGTTAGGTGGGGGGAGGCTCATGCATTTAAAATACCGACCATATATGGGAATATACTGTATAGCTTGTATAAGAATTGATATTAACAAGCTGGAAATCTGATCTTGATTATTTCAAGAAAAAAGTTCCCTTTCTTGGGGAGAGAGACAGTTTGTTAAAGCCACAGGGGTCATTGCTATACATAAATAATAGTAGAAACATAAATCCAAAAAGGTTAAGAATGATTAGGGGTCATCCACAAGAGGGTAACAAAAGACCATTGCAAGTATATGAAAACACATATAAGGAGTCCTGTATATTGCACCAACCAAAGAGCGGGAATTTCCAGGTGTTTGTCCAGCAGAGATCACTTTCACAGGCACTGAGGGGTGATGTGTGGAACTGTGAATGTGCAAGTTACATTTACTTCAGTGGTGGCAACTTAGAGAAGTGTACTGTGGCATAGTGAAACTTCTAGGATCACAGATTTTAAATGACACTTAAAGTGAGAAGGATATGGAGGATGACTTTTTTTATTTCCTTTAAACAAGGCAAATTGTATGGCAGTCCTGCTGATCCTCTGTCTCTAATACATTTAGCCATAGACCCTTAACAAGCATGCAGATCAGATGTTTCTGACTGAAGCCTGACTATAATAGTCACATGCTTGTTCCAAGTGAAACAGTAGTGCTTCAAACACTACTGCAGCCAAAGATCAGCAGGACTGTCAGGCAGCTGGTATGATTTAAAAGGAAATAAAAGTGGCAGACTCCATATCCTTTTCTCTTCAGGTGTGCTTTAAAGGAAATCAGAGCTGAGGAAATAAAAACGCTTTATACATACCTGGGGCTTCCTCCAGCCCCATGCGCTTGGATCGATCCCACGCCGTCCTCAGTCTTCTCCGTCTTCTGTACATGGTCCCATTACTTCCTCCAGTCACAGCCAGTCTGCACAAGAGAAGTGCGCCCTCTACTTATCTCTCCGGCAACTGCTGGAGAGATACGTAAATAGCGCACTTCACTTGCATCAGACTGGCCGCAAATGGCGGAAGTAACGGAACCCGGTACAGAGGACAGAGAAGACTGAGGATGGTGGCGTAGGAGCGATTTGAGCTGTAGGAAGCCCCAGGTATGTATAAAACTTTATTTCCTCAGCTCTGGTTTCCTTTAAGTAATAGTTGTTTGCATGGCCATAACATAGGTAAGTATGATTTTTAGAAAAGCCTATTTAAATGGTCTTCAGGGAGCTGCCATACTTTTATTGTGGGCAAAGTCCCACTTCCATTATTACATTATTTACCGTCAGACAGTACTTGCAGCAGAGAGCTGATTAGTATTTAGTGGATACATGCTCACTGTACTTTTTCCTGAAATTAAATTACCTATAACATTTAAGTTAGGTTAAGGCCAGCTTTTGCAAGTGAAATCACTTAGCTTTTTACAATCTAGTTCATAGAAAATGTAATTACAACAGGGGCAATGTTGCAAAATGTAAATGTGGTAATATGAAGAAAAAAGGAGTATTTTTCTTGTACTGTGTCCATGTGTTGCATTTTTGTGATTTGCCCTGTTCCCCTTACTAAATTAATAATTACATACGATCTGCTTGATCTGCTTGGAAGAGCTGAAAAAATGTGCATATTAGAAATGCACATATTAAGCTTCATGTAAATGGCTGGAACAAAAAGAAAATGCAGAGTACAAGATGTTCTGAATCTGTTCACTTCATGAAGAATTTGGTAGTTAACTTTGTACCATACCTCCATGCATCAAAGTCAATGTCAAGACCTATTTTACAGTACTTTGTGTTTACATTCCATAAAGATTGGCAGTTCTTTATGGGAGCAGGTTAGATGTAACCTGTCAGGTTAGCTAGCAGGGATGTATTTCTCTACACCAGTGCACTTGCATGACTTCAGATTTACTTTACTTGTCATTCTAGCTAGGCAACATTTAAGATCTTCGGGATGATCATAAACTATATCAAAACAGAGGTTCAGAGAGGGCCTACAATAGGAAACAGCATGAACCATGTCCAATTTTATAACGGGTCATAAGCTTGTCAGTCTTTAAACAGTTGACTTATTACTGACTGCGATCAAATGTCAACTTTTTGTGGTGGGAAGATGTTAAACAAAGCTTATCCTTAAGTGTCTATGTTTATAAGTAGTGTAATGCCCACCTAAATCTTATTCATGCAAAGTGTGCTAAGGAATACACATCTTTTGGTTCTTAACAAGAAATCAGGATGTACATTACCCCAGTCTTCATTCACTTCTAACCTATAGTGGATAGCACTCTCACCTTGCAGTTCTAGGTCCATGCTTTGAATCTGGGCCAGGGCACTATCTGCATGGAGTTTGTTTATTCACCCTGCATTTGCTTGTGTTTCCTCCAAGCACTCTTATTTTCTCCCACATTCCAAAAACATACTAATAAGTTAATTGGCTTCCCTCTATTTGGTATTAGACAATGCTAGGGAAACATGCCTGCAGTAGGAATTAGATTGTGAGCTCCTCTGAGGGACAGTTAGTGACCATAGTATATAAAGTGCTAAGGAAATTTCAGTGCTATATAAATACTAACCCCCCCCCCCCCCCAAAAAAAAAAAGAAAAAACATAGGAAGATAAAATCCAGTGATTGTAGCTAAAACAATATGTTCAGATGAGTTGACAATAGTTATATTGTATATTTTTACATTCACACTAACCAGTTTAATTAGGATGTGTGAACCGTAAGTATTCTAAGGGGTGCCATAATGTCCTTCCTCTGAAACACAGGCAATATTAGATTTTACTCATTTTTTAGGAACATAGTGTATATTAGCAATAATTATCTGTTCTTTGAGAAATGTATTTTTGCCTTCGAGGTTGTCAAACTTAATACATGATTTCATACATATTAACTTCTTTCTATACAATTACTTGACAATATATGCACAGTTTGGCTACCAAGAAACAAAATGTGACATAGTAATTAGTTTAAATTATACATTCCAAACTACCAAATGACATAGATCTAAGACAAGTGCGTTAGTTCATTTATTACTCATAATACTTACAAAATTATATAGTGGCTTTCTAAAGTTTTCATTTAAATTGTTGCCAGATTATTATAATTTGTGGCTCAATCAATATTCTTGCTCAGACTTACAAGATCTGCATTAGCGATATATTCACTGGATATAATATAGCTCACCACAGGGGAACGCAAGCAACTCAAAACATTGAGACTAGTGTTTTGTGAATGTAATGACATTTGCTCTCTTAGCTGTTGCCCAGTTCAGGAAATATTTTGCAATCCATCAAATCAGAATCAGACCTTTTTGCAGAGCATTATTTTTATTTGGCCATTTATCCGTTTTGAATTCATTTTATATATGCAGCTCTTAAACTTCTATATATTTCAGATTGGTATCTTAAATCTTAAAGCGGAATATAACCCTGAATTTCAACTTTGCTCTAAAATATTATTTACAGCATATTATATGCAAAAAGCATTTTTTTTACTAGACCAGCATTGGAAGGGTTAAACACAGAGGTTTAAAGGTCCTGGAGAGATATGCAGAAGTTCAGATAGATACATTCTATTTAGTTACATGTATCTATTGATAAACAGTTACACACTCTTTGGCTGTCCTCCAAGCTCCTTCTCAGTGAGAGAGATGAGTCACATTCAACACTTCGATACATTATGTAAACAAAATGTATCTATTTCAGCTTCGGATGCGTCTGCAGAAATCTAAAGGAACTTTAAAGCCCTGTGTAACCCTTACAAATGCTGGTCTAGTAAAAAAAAAATGCTGGTTGCATATAATATACTGTAAATAATGTTTTAGAGCAAAGTTGAAATGCAGGGTTATATTCCGCTTTAAACCCAAAAAAATGTGTTGGTTTTTTTTGGGTTTAAATTCTATTTGGTTTTACTACTTTTCAGATTATTCTTTATTTTAATAAGAGCACCAGGGAAATGAGGATCAGCAGCAAAAAAAAATGGTGATGGTAGAAATTTTCACTCCTGTACAACAAAAAAGGTTTTATCTATTGCTGTCTCTTTACATGTAGGAAAGATATGTTGACTTTGTATCTTGTTGGGAAATTAACAAAAGTCCAAAGAAGAATAGCAGCACGCCACGTTTTTAAATACTGAAGTATTTTTATTTTTCAACACATAAGACAACATGTTTTGTCTGTACTATTCTGAAGAAGGGCCCTGAAACATTTGTCAATTCTGTGTTGACTTATGCCTTGAAGAATAACCCTTATGTTTATATATTACAGGGATGTGTGTATGGGCTCTTAGGACACATCTGTACACATTAGCTGGGGTAAAGGCGCTTATTTGATTATAATTAGAAACCAAACATACTAATTACTTGTCTAATTATGATACAGCGATGCTCCCACTCTTTAGAATGGTAAGTGAACAAAGTGTGAACATTTTCCACTAGCAAATGACTCTCTAATGGTATTTATATTTCTGAGCTAAAACAAGGTAAAGTCCACCACTATCAGGAATTTCTCTTAATAGAAAAAACTAACTTTCAATTACCCGTCCAAGGGACAACATCACTAGGTCAACACTACTAATGTTTTAGTTATTTGATACCAGTCTTCAGCTTTACATTTGTTTCTGGAGTAGTTTTACTATGTCACCATTGTTGACAGATGTATATAACTACCTGGAATTGTTAATGTATTGTGGCTGCCTTCAAATAGGATTTAAAGCATTAGAAAATGTCCTGTGTATCCTGCCTCAAAAAGTCTCCTCACTACAGCTCCACAGCATGAAATTGACAAGCTGTTTAGATTATTGATTCCACAAGCTCCTAAAATAGTAGTTTGGATGCAGTCATCTACATATTACCAGCTGTTTCTAAAAAATTATTTTACATGGATAACTGGGTATCTGTATTTCATAGGCCTTGTCGCTATATCTAGCCTTACTATCTCAGCATTACCACCAGGGCTCCCAGCTACAGCTGCTCGTATTAGATGATTGTGGTGCATAATATTAAAGATAATGGATATCAGTTATTAGCTTTAGGTGCTTAGTCTTGGTGTCTTGTTTAGATTATGGTGTAGCCACTAGAGATGTCCCGAACAGTTCGCTGGCGAATGGTTCCCGGCGAACTTCCGTGGTTCGCGATCGCAGAGAACTGCGAACTTTTCCGGAAGTTCGGTTCGCCCCCATAGTGCATCATGAGGGTCAACTTTGACCCTCTACATTACAGTCAGCAGGCACATTGTAGCCAATCAGGCTACACTCCCTCCTGGAGCCCCACCCCCCCTTATAAAAGGCAGGCAGCGTCAGGCTTTTCACTCACTCGTGTGCCTGCAGTAATTAGAGAGGGGAGAGCTGCTGCAGACTCTCATAGAGAAAGCTTAGTTAGGCTCTTGTAGGCTTGTTAGCTTGCTCCTTGCTGATTCTTATTGCTAAAAAAAAGCACCCCACATCAGCTCTTTTGAGAGATAATCTTGTTCTTGTGATCTATTTTTTTTCTGTGTGTCCCACTGACATTTGTGTTGCATAGACAGCCTTGCTAATTCCTACTGTGTGTGCCACTGCCAGGCCCAGCACATTCAGTGACTACTACTACTGTGTGTGACAGGTGCACATTGTAATACCTACTGCATATACCTACCTGTTGTTCACTGTGCACCCACCCACCTACGTGAACGCACGCAGTGTCACTGTGCCTGTCCGGTACCTGTCTGTGTGTGACAGATGCACATTGTAATACCCACTGCACATACCTACCGGTTGTTCACTGTGCACCCACCCACCTATGTGAGTGCATGCAGTATCACTGTGCCTGTCCGGTACCTGTCTGTGTGTGACAGGTGCACATTGTAATACCCACTGCATATACCTACCTGTTGTTCACTGTGCACCCACCAACCTACGTGAGTGCATGCAGTGTCACTGTGCCTGTCCGGTACCTGTCTGTGTGTGACAGGTGCACATTGTAATACCCATCACTGCATATACCTACTACTACCTGTTGTTAACTTCAGTGCACCCACCTACATGAGTGCACGCAGTGTGATATACCACTCCGTGCTTACCTGTTAACTGCACCTGTGTGACTGCACATTGTATTACTCAAGTCAGTGCATACCTTTCACTTCATCCCCCGAAAATGGACAAAATGGACAAAACAGGTAGAGGCAGAGGTAGAGGCAGACCCAGAAGAAGGCCACCTGGCAGGTCTGTGTGAGGTCGTGCTGATGTGATTTCATGCGGCCCTGGACCAAAGTACAGTGCTCAGAAGAAGGCACGTCCCATCAACTCCCAAGATCGTCAGGACGTGGTTGACTATTTAACACAGAACACCTCATCTTCCGCATCCACCAGCGCTACTCCAATTAACACATCCACTACATTTGACAGTTGTCAGGAGTTATTTGGTGGGGAAATCACTGATGCACAGCCATTATTGTTACAACCAGACGGAGGCGCTAAGCAAGTTACACCACCTCATATGTCTGAGTTAGGAAACACTATGGATGTAACGTGTGCAGAGGTGGATGATGAAGTACCTGCTGTTGGTGCAGTTTTGGAGGTGTCTGAGGCAAGTGAAGCTGGGCAGGATGATTATGATGATGACAATGATACGGATCCAACGTATGTTCCCAATAGAGGAGATAAAAAGGGGAACAGTTCAGAGGGGGAGTCAGAGAGGAGTAGGAGGAGACGAGTTGCTGAAAGAAGCAGGGGGAGCTCGTCATTAGAAACAGCTGGTGGCACCATGTATCGCCACCTATGTACAGCCAGCCAACATGCCCTTCAACGTCAGCTGCTGATGCCACCATAGTGCCATCACCCCAGGGGGGCTCAGCTGTTTGGAAATGTTTTAATGTGTCTGCCTCAGATCAGAGCAATGCCATCTGTTCTCTCTGCCTCCAAAAATTGAGCCGTGGAAAGGCCAACATCCATGTAGGGACAACTGCTTTATGAAGGAACATGGAGAAAAGGCACACACTGCAATGAGAAGAGCACCTGAGCAAAAGCAGCACACAAAAGAAAAGCCACCCTCCTCCTACTCTTCCTACTTCAGGTGCATCATCTTCAGCCATTTTCTCCATTTCACCTTCACAGCCACCCTCCTCCACTCCGCCTCTGACCTTGAGCGGTTCCTGCTCCTCTGCCCACAGCAGCCAGGTGTCTATGAAGGAAATCTTTGAGTGGAAGAAGCCAATTTCTGCCAGTCACCCCCTTGCCCGGCGTCTGACAGCTGGCTTGGTGGAACTGTAAGCTCGCCAGCTGTTACCATACCAGCTGGTGGACTTTGAGGCCTTCTGTAAATTTGTGGCCATTCGGACACCGCAGTGGAAGATGCCAGGCCGCAGTTATTTCTCTAAAAAGGTGATACCCAAACTGTACAGTGAAGTTGAGAGGCAAGTGGTATCATCTCTGGCACACAGCGTTGGGTCAAAGGTCCACCTGACCACGGATGCCTGGTCTGCCAAGCATGGTCAGGGCAGGTACATTACTTACACAGCCCATTGGGTCAACCTGGTGACCAACGGCAAGCAGGGAGTACGTGGCTGTGCAGCGGACCAACTTGTGACACCTCCACGGCTTGCAGGCAGGCCTCCTGCCACCTCCTCTCCTCCTGCTACATCCTCTTTGCTGTCATCCTCCTCCTCCTCCTTGCCTGAGTGGCAGTTCAACTCTACAGGTGCTGCAATCTCCTCTCCAGCTACACAGCCCCAGCTCCCCTGGGCCTATGCTGCATGCCAGGTACGACGTTGTCACGCCATCTTAGACATGTCTTGCCTCAAAGCGGAGAGTCACACTGGACCAGCTCTCCTGGCTTGCTCTTAACAAACAGGTGGATCAGTGGCTGACCCCGCACCAGCTGGAGAACGGCAACGTGGTGTGTGACAACGGCAGCAATCTCATTTCTGCGTTGAATTTGGGAAAGCTGACATATGTACCCTGCATGGCTCTTGTGCTGAATCTAGTCATTCAAAGATTTGTGTCAAAGTACTCAGGCTTGAGGATGTCCTGAAACAGGCCAGGAAGTTGTGTGAGCATTTCAGGCGGTCTTAAACGGCCATGGCACACTTTGCCGAGATTCAGCGGAGAAATAAGTTGCCGGTGAGACGCCTCATTTGCGATAGCCCGACTTGCTGGAATTGGACCCCAGTGCTGGGCCGAAATTACGCATGAGCGTAATTACGCATCGTAATTCAAGGTAAATTTACGCGTAAGCGTTACGCGTAACTTACGGTCTTACGCGTAATTATTTACGCGTAAGACCGTAAGTGGTATCGTAATTACACTGTCTACCGTAATTGCTAGGCATGCGTAATTTTACGAACACTAACTACTACTAACGTAAAATCTCCCATTTTCTAAGAGTAGCCAATCAGTCAACATCCTAAGCAACCAATAGTATCTTCTCCCGCCCTTCAGTATAAGCGTACGTTTTGACGCATACGAATGATATGTACGCAATAACTGTCACATTGACGGCTATTGCGTACATATCGTCCGCATGCGTCAAAAAATACGCATTAATGGGTATTACGGCACTACGCGTAACATCGTAGTGTAAGCGCCTTCATTACGGTATCCTTACGCGTAATTGCGTAAGTTTACGCGTAATTACAGTGATGTACCGTAGATAATTTCCTTCGCCGTAACCGTAATTGCGTAATGCGTAATAGCGTAAAATTACGCGTAATGATCCGTAAGCGTAGATTTTTCCATTACGAGCAGCACTGTTGGACCCTCCTTATGTTCTCTCGCCTGCTAGAACAGGAGAAAGCCGTCACCCAGTACCTCTACAATTTCAGTAGAAGGACACAATCTGGGGAGATGGGGATGTTCTGGCCCAACAACTGGACACTGATGCGAAAAACATGCAGGCTCATGTGGCCGTTTGAGGTGGTGACCAACCAGGTGAGTCGCAGTGAAGACACCATCAGCGAATTGATCCCGCTGCGTGCCGTGCGTAGAGTGGTGGATCAAGCTGTGGAGGAGCGTGAAGAGGAACAGTTACGGGAGGAACAGTTGTGGGAGCAATTTTCAGCAGAACCAGATGTTTCCTCAACACCTGCGGCAGCACAGAGGATGGAGGAGGAGGAAGAGTAATGTGGGAAAGAGGAGTCAGACTCAGATGATGAGGAAGGTGTTTCTTTGGAGGAGGAGGCGGCGGCATAAGAACAACCACAGCAGGTGTCACAGGGGGCTTGTGCTGCTCAACGTTTCCATGGTATTGTTCGTGGCTGGGGGGAGGAGGAGGACTTACCTGACGTCACTGAGGAAGAGCAATAGGAGATAGATAGTACGTCTGCATCCAAATTTGTGCAGATGGCATCTTTCATGCTGTCCAGCCTGTTTAGGGAACCCCGTATAAAAAAACTCAAGGGGAATGAGATGTACTGGTTGGCCATGCTACTAGACCCTCGGTATAGGCACACAGTGGTGGACATGTTACCAACTCACCTGAAGGCAGAAAGGATGCAGCACTTGCAGAATAAGCTGACAACTATGCTTTACAGTGCGTTTAAGGGTGATGTCACAGCACAATAGAATAAAGGTACCACTGAGAGTAATCCTTCTCCCATGTCCACGCAGGCAAGGACAAGGCACTCCAGCGATCTCATGGTGATGTCGGACATGCTGACATTCTTTAGTCCAATGCCTCACCTTAGTGCTTCCGGATTCACCCTCCATCAATGCCTGCATCGGTAGGTAGCCGACTACCTGGCCTTAAGTGTGGATGTAGACACTGTGAGCAGCGATGAACCCTTGGACTACTGGGCGCGCAGGCTTGACCTGTGGCCAGAGCTGTCACAATCAGTGATGTTCATCTGAGCTAGGATATCCGAGTTACTCGGATATCCTAGCTCTTTTTTCACTATTCGAGCTCGAATACCGAGCTCGAATAGTATTAGCTATCCGGGCTGTGCTATCCGAGCGCACTCGGATAGCAAGCAGCTATCCGGAGATATCCTAGCTATCCGAGCTCGGATAGCGTCACGAGCTCGGATAGCGTCACGCCAGACGTCACCTCGAGTCCTCACAAGCGAATCAGAGGGCTCCCAGCCCTCTGACTGCAGCCAATCACAGAGGGGGAGCCTGGCCAAGCCCCCCTCTATAAATAGCGGATGCCATCTTGCCTCACTCGTCCTGCTTGCGACTTACTGACTGATTGTACTGAGAGAACTGCTCCAGTGCTTTTTGTCTGTGTGCAAGTGCATTGCTATTGTTCTAAACCTAGCGTTTTTACACTCCAACACTTGATCTTCAACTGTATTGCTTTGTATTGTAGATAGATTGTATTTTAGGCAGTTTAGTTTGGGTGATTACTAGGGACTAGGGAGGGAGAGAGACTGTCACTGGTGCTGCTGCAGGCCTGCAGCCAGCAGCTAGGCCCTGTGCCTAGGCAAGGCATCCTGCCCTGCTCTGTGCTCTAGTCTCTAGTTACCTTACCTGTGCTATCACCTGTCCTACTCTACTCCTGTACTACTACTACTTCTGTGTTAGATAGATTTGTACTATTTTGTAGTTAGCAAGGCCCAGCTTTACTGCTATACCTGTCCTGCTGTATCTGCTCTCTGTAATCTAGTCACACCGGTTGTATTATTTAGCTAGATTCTTCTATTGTTTAGTTAGTAGTACTGTAGTGTACTGTACTCTAGTCTGTGTATAGGTACCATCCATCACCGCGTTACCTAGGGTCTTTGTGTGCGCAGTGCACGTCTGCGCTGTCCGCACCCTCTCGTTAGTGCTACACCCGTCCTATTGTTTATATATTACTTCTATTGTGTATTCGCTGACTTGTACTGTAGTCTGTGTATAGGGACACCGTCAGTCAGCGTCAGCTAGGGCCTTTGTGTGCACAGTGCACATCTGCGCTGTCCGCCGCACCCTCTCGTTAGTGCTACACCCGTCCTATTTTTTCTATTACTTCTATTGTGTATTTGCTGACTTGTACTGTAGTCTGTGTATAGGGACACCATCAGTCAGCGTCAGCTAGGGTCTTTGTGTGCGCACTGCGCACTCTCTCGTTAGCGCTACACCAATCTCTGCTGTAGAGTACACCTGTCCGTCACCTCACACACCCACCACCACCAGTCCCAACCCATTAAAGTACCCCACTTGTCCCACCCGCCTTTACATACATACGTTTTTTTTACATTTGTATAATATTAAAAATATACGATGTCTGGCACTGGCAGCCGCGGTTTGGGCAGGGACAGCAAGGGCAGCAAGGGAATCACCAAGAGAGGAGGTCGTGGGCGTGGCAGCCGCGCCACCACCACCATGCGCAGTTCTGCATCTTCACCAGTGGCTATTCCGCCATTAGCCACTGGCCATGGACGCCTTGGACGCCCAACAGCTGGGAGTCATGCTGCAGAGACACAGCAGCAGCAGCGTGTGGCCCAGATGTTCCTCCCACCACCAGGTCGTAGCCGTCCTATTGAGGAGAAGGACGCAGACGCTGTGGTGGAACTGATGGTGGATGAGCAGGCCACCATTAGCTCTGTAACCGAGTCCTCCACCCCTGCCACCACTCCTGTTCGCAAGAGCAGCAGCAGCCGCCCAGCACTGCCTGGGGAGCAGGAGGAGGAGTGCAGTTCTCCAGCCCCAGCGGGCGACACCAGCACCCTGTCACTTAGCACCTTCTTATCCCCAAGCACAGCGGGGCTATGGAGTTCTGATCCCAGCAGGACATGTTTGCGGAGGGGGAGGATGATGATGACATTGTGAAGGACAAAGACTGGTTGCCAGGTCCTGGGAGTGGGGATGTCATCAGCTCTGAGGAGGAGGAGGATGCGTCTGCGGGCCTTGCTAGAAGGATCAGCATCGCAGGCATGGGCAGGATCACAAGTGGGCGTGGTATGCAGGCCACACAGCGTGCTGATCAGGAGACGAGTTCTGCCAGTGCCACCACCAGCTGCACCAAGAACCCCCCCCCCCCCCCCAACCACGACAGGGAGACCAGCGGCAGCAGCACCTTCCAGCCGAAGGGGCAACTTCACCTCCCCAATATGGAATTTTTTCACCCTTCCATATTTGGAGTGCAAGTATGCCACCTGCAACCAGTGCCGCAAGCAGCTCAGCAGAGGGAAGGAGCCCTCTGCGTTGGCACCACCTCTCTGGTCAACCACCTTGCCGGGAAACACTTTCACGAGCATGAGGAGTTCATGAAATTGAAGGAAGCTGGCAGTGGCAGTGGCAGACCCGCCACCACTGCAAAGCCGTCGGCAGCAGGAGTGCGTCAGCAACGCACTGCTCCTCCTCCCTCTGCAACTCCTGCCGCCGACACTGAGGCCTGTTCTAGCAGCCAGTCCTCAGTGGCCTCCTCTGCTCCCTCTACTGCTTCCCGTGCCAGCAAAAGGCCTCGCCAGACCCTGCTCAGCGACACCTTCCAGGGAGTGGTCAGGGTTCTGCCTCCCAGCAGCCGTCACGTGCGTCAGCTGAACGGCTTGCTAGCACGGGCCATGTGCTCCCAACTCCTGTCTTATTCCCTTGTGCAGGAGGGGAGCGACATGCGTGCGCTCCTGATGTGTGCAGCCACCGATTGGCCAATCCCCAGCCGACATTATTTTGCACGCACGGCCATCCCTGCACTTCACCGCTCTGTGATGGCCAATGTCGGGAGAGGGCTGGAGCATGTGGTGGGTCAACGGGTCCATGTCACCATGGACTCGTGGAGCAGCCGGTTTGGGACAGGCCGCTATCTGTCCTTCACCGCGCATTGAGTCAGCTAGGTGGAAGGGGGTGAGGAGGGGGGAGCAGCATTGGGCACTGTCAGAGCAGCAGCACCAACAACGCAGTGGGTGGTGCCACCATGCAGGGTCAGCGGAACAGCAGCAGGTTCCTCTGATCCGCTTCCATCCTCCGGCACACCAGCCCAAACCCCCCGCCTCAGCAGCAGCGTGAAGCCCCGCCACTGCCAAGTGCTGCTGGAATTGGTCAGCCTGGGGAAGACCAAACTGACGTCCTGGCCAAACTCAGAGAGCAGGAGAGGAATTGGCTGACCCCCAGAGGCCTCAGAGTCGGAGAGGTGGTGTCCGACAATGGGGCAAACCTGGTTGCTGCCATCAGCAGGGGAGACCTGACCCACATCCCCTGCCTGGCGCACGTCCTGAACCTGGTAGTCCAAAAGTTCCTGCGGACCTACCAGGGGATGGACCGACTCCTTGAGGCGGCAAGGAAGGTTGTGCGTCACTTCCGGCACTCGCCTGCAGCCGTGGCGAGCCTGGAAGAGGTGCAGTAGGAGCTGCACCTGCCACAACACCGGCTCATGCTCGATGTTCCAACTTGCTGGAACTCCACCCTGGCAATGTTGGAGCGTCTGGTTGAACAGAGGCAGGCTGTCAGCCAGTACGTTGCACGAGCAACAGTTGCCTCCCTCACTGCAACTGGGCGTGCTGCCACCAACCTCCCGTCCATCATCTCCACGGAGGACTGGGGGCACATGCAGCAGGTGTGCTCAGTCCTGGCACCCTTCCTGCAGGCCACCAACATGGTGAGTAGGGACCATGCAATGGTGTGCGAGTGGGTGCCCATGGTGCGTGTGCTGGACAGGGTCCTGTATGCACTGCTGGAAGAGGGAGTGGCAGCCTTGGACCAGCAAGAGCTGCAGGCAGCTTCACAGGCCACCTCTGAGGAGGAGGGCTCGGAGTTGGTGGAGGTCCCTGACCTTGCTGCTGATGAGGGGGAGCAGCAGAGCGCAGCTGGACTGGTGTGGGGGTGGAGAGAGGATGAGGTGGAGGGGGCAGAGGAAGAAGAGGACAGCACTCTCGGCTCTGGGGATGCCGATGATGTGCCAACAGACGTGGCCAGACTCTTCTCAATGGCAGCGCACATGCTGAGGTGCCTGCGCAAGGACCCAAGGGTGATCCAGATGAAGCAGAGGGAGGACATCTGGATCTGCATGATGCTGGACCCACGTCTGAAGGGGAAGCTCAGCCAGTTCCTGCCTGCAGGAGGAGACCGTGCGCAACAAATGAGGGATTTGCAGCTGTCCCTTGTTGAGCGCTTAGAGGAAGCCTTCTCTCAGACATCCACCCCCACTGTCCAGCCAGCACAGAGGCAGCAGCAGGTGCCTGCATCCACCAGCAGCAAGCGCACGCGCACCACAGACCTGCTGTCTCTGACCCAAGAGCTCTACATGAGTGTAGAGCTGCCAAGGACTAGAGAGGAGGTGCCTGCAGCAGCATCCTTCTCCAGTCACAGGCAGCGCTTGACCCGCATGGCGGCTGACTACATGGGGTCCTTCAGCGGGCTTGACAGCGTGGCCCCTGTTGATCCCATGGAGTATTGGGTCAAGCACCTGCCGATCTGGAGCGAGCTTGCGCAGTACGCCCTGGAAGTGCTCTCCTGCCCCCTTCCAGCGTACTGTCAGAGCGTTGCTTCAGTGCAGCCGGTGGAGTCGTCAGTGAGAAGCGATCTCGTCTGTCTCACAAGTCTGTGGACAGACTGACGTTTCTCAAAATGAACCAGGCTTGGGTGGAAGGCGAATTCATGGCCCCTGTTGTCGGCGAGAGGGGGACATGAAGTGACGGCTGGCACACACACATACACCTGCTGCTGCTGCAGCTGTTGTATTTCATCCTGCTGTCTGTGTCTCCACTGCCAGGGAACACATTACAAGGTGCTGCTGCCCATGCGCCACCAGCTATTACGCTCAATAATAGCTGCATTAATTTGAAAAAAAAATGTAATTATTTAAGAGGTGTCCGGGTTGAAAACTGTGCTGTCCCAATTGTGTATTGGACACAATGTGGGCTTCACGACTGCTGTCTGGAACCTCATGGTGTGTATTTACGGCCCTGGAACCACCGCTAGGAACCAGGGCCTACTATGTCTCGCTGCCTGCCCTCCTGCCTGCTGCCAGTTTGCCACACACTCAACCTCCTCACGCTGCCTGCTGCTGTAGTTCCTCCTGCTGTCTGTGTCTCCACTGCCAGGGAACACATTACAAGGTGCTTCTGCCCATGCGCCAACAGCTATTACGCTCAACAATAGCTGCATCCATTTGAAAAAAAAAATGTTTTTTTAGAGGTGTCCGGGTTGAAAACTGTGCTGTCCCAATTGTGTATTGGACACAATGTGGGCTTCACAACCGCTGTCTGGAACCTCATGCTGTGTATTTACGGCCCTGGAACCACCGCTAGGACCCAGGGCCTACTATGTCTTGCTGCCTGCCCTCCTGCCTGCTGCCAAATGCCAGTCTGCCACACACTTATCCTCCTCACGCTGCCTGCTGTTATATTTCCTCCTGCTGTCTGTGTGTTTCCACTGCCAGGGAACACATTACAAGGTGCTGCTGCCCATGCACCACCAGCTATTACGCTCAACAATAGCTGCAATAATTTAAAAACAAAAAAAAAAATTGTAATTAATTTAGAGGTGTCCGTGTTGAAAACTGTGCTGTCCCAATTGGACACAATGTGGGCTTCACAACCGCTGTCTGGAACCTCATGCTGTGTATTTACGGCCCTGGAACCACCGCTAGGACCTAGGGCCTACTATGTCTCGCTGCCTGCCCTCCTGCCTGCTGCCAAATGCCAGTCTGACACACACTTATCCTCCTCAGGCTGCCTGCTGTTATATTTCCTCCTGCTGTCTGTGTGTTTCCACTGCCAGGGAACACATTACAAGGTGCTGCTGCCCATGCACCACCAGCTATTACGCTCAACAATAGCTGCAATAATTAAAAAAAAAATTGTAATTAATTTAGAGGTGTCCAGGTTAAAAACTGTGCTGTCCCAATTGTGTATTGGACACAATGTGGGCTTCACGACCGCTGTCTGGAACCTCATGATGTTAATTTACAGCCCTGGTACCACCGCTAGGAACCAGGGCCTATTATGTCAGTCACATCACACTGCCTGACACACATTACTCCTCCTCCTGTAGCTGCATTGAGCTTCTGCTGTCTGTGTGCTGCTACCACTGCCAGGGAGAACAGAAGAAGAACTATTTTCTGCTGCCACCTGCCCACCCACTCTCCTACCGAGTAACGACCGACTATTACCACACACTACAAATAGCTGCAAGCCTGCAACTACTTCCTCCTCCTGCTGATGTCTGTGTTTTACCACCGCCAGGGTACACAGAAAAGGGCGCTGTGGCTTGCAATGTTCCGCTACCTACCTATTATGCCATCAACACAAATATAACTATGGTGTTATTAAAATAAAATATTTCCACAAATGAAGTAAAAAAAATATTACAAAAGAAAGGAAAACCAAGACACATAGTATAATGATAGAGAAGAAGAGGAAGAAGAAGAAGAAGATGAAGAAGAAGAAGATATAGAAGAAGATGAAGAAGAAGAAGATATAGAAGAAAAGATATAGAAGAAGATGAAGATGAAGAAGAAGAAGATATAGAAGAAGAAGATATAGATGAAGAAGAAGAAGATATAGAAGAAGAAGATATAGAAGAAGATGAAGAAGATATAGAAGAAGAAGATATAAAGGAAGATGATGAAGAAGAAGAAGAAGAAGATATAGAAGAAGAAGAAAAAGAAGATATAGAAGAAGAAAATATAAAAGAAGAAGATATAGAAGAAGAAGAGGAAGAAGAAGATATAGAAGAAGAAGAAGAAGAAGAAGATATAAAAGAAGAAGATATAGAAGAAGAAGAAGAAGATGACGTAAATGAAGACTGTTACAACAACCATTTTGGACACACCTTCTCATGCAAACACTTTTCATGAAGTTAATTTACTATTTTTGATACCTCTTTTTATAACTACTACATCACCACATAATCACTTGATGTTTTTCTTCATAAAAAAGGTGGTTTCATGCATCATTGACCTCCAATACAAGTTTTACAAGCTATTTAAGGCCAGCTCAAATATTTTACTCGAATATAGACTCGGATAGTGACGTCGGATATCCGAGGTCGAATCGGATATTCGATTACATCGGATATTGAACTTCGAGTGAATTCGGATAGTTTACTATCCGAATTCGACCAAACTCGAATAGGATAATGAGGTATCCGAGCACCACTAGTCACAATTTGCCATCCAAATTCTGTCTTGCCCTGCCTCAAGCGTCCTTTCAGAAAGGACCTTCAGAGCAGCTGGAGGCATTGTCACTGAGAAGAGAAGTCGCCTAAGTCACAAAAGTGTTCAGTACCTCACCTATATCAAAATGAATGAGGCATGGATCCCGGAGGCCTACTGCCCGCCCGAAGACTAAGTCAGTCCCCACACACAGCATCTCTGCCTGAACGCCGTGCAACTGCCTGCCCCAAGACTAAGTCGCTCCCCACACAGCACCTCTGCCCGCAGGCCACTTGACTGCCTTCTCCGCCACCACCAACAGGGTCCAGGACCTGGGGTGGATTCCTGAATTTTTAAGGCCGCTGCTAGCTGAAGCAATGCTGAAGCAATGACCGATGGCTATATGAGTGTCTCGGGGGGGGGGGGGGGGGCACCCAAGATAATAAGGTCATTGCTTTATCATGGACAGACCAAATTTGATCAGCTGGAAAGTCACTGTTCTGTCATTCAGCTACCTCAGTCCAGCAACCATATGGGCTGAAAAGCCGCCATCACCTGCACTCTCGTCATGGTGTGCACCAGTCCAGCACGGCTGTCACTACACAAACAGCTGTTTGCAGTCACTGCATACCTTTCACTGCACCTGTGACTGCACATTGTATTATACCTGGCAGTCAGTGAATACCTTTCGCTTGAATGGATGGCAGACTTGCCCTCCATAACAGATTCTCATTACAGGTAGTAAAGCCGATCAGTGTGATATACAGCAGGGCCTCATAAGTCCTCCTGTATTGTTATTTTTGGTCACTACCTCAGGATGTGCATTCCATGCCTGCTGCCTTCCTTTGATGTGTGGTAGCCGTTCCTGCTCCTTTGCCCACATCGTGCTTGCTGCCGTCCTTTGATGTGTGGTGGTGGTAGCCGTTTCGTAGGCTCCCACTCTGGACCAGAATCGAACTCTGATTCCCCAGCCATTACGCGTGGTCACCATGCTACTGAGAAAGTACCATAGAAAGTTTCACACAGTTGAATGAATGTCAGACTTGCCCTCCATAACACATTCTTGGCAAATGCTTTTGATTTGGTTCATCTTGCTCTGGGTCAAGAGTCCATCGGACCACAGATGTCTGGTCTGCAAAGCACGGTCAGGGCAGGTACATTACTTATACAGCAAATGGCTCCTTACTTGGATGTGTGGTGGTTCTCAGGCTCCCACACTGGCCCGGAATCAAACCCTGATTCCCTGTCCCCGACCATTACCCGTGGCCACTCACAATGACAGACTTGTCCTCCATAAAAGATTCTTGTTGCAGGTACTGAACAGCAAGCAGAACAAGTATTTTAAAAAATAGATGTAAGCTTTAACAATGGTAGAGAAAGAACCATCAAAAGTTGAAAAGGCAGTCAGACATTACCTGATATCACTGAGGAAGAGCAATCTCGCCATGGTGCGCTCCAGTCCAGCACGGCCATCACAACACAAACAGCTGTTTGCAGGGCGTTACACAGTGAGTTTGGTGTGTCAGTGTGAAGCAGTACTCTAATTACACTCCCTGATTGATGTATACACATGCAAGATGATTTAAAGCACTTTAGGCCTGCAATTTAGCATTCAATGTGATTTCTGCCCTTAACCACCCTGGCGTTCTGATTAAATCGCCAGGGTGGCTGCGGGAGGGTTTTTTTTAAATAAAAAAAAAACTATTTCATGCAGCCAACTGAAAGTTGGCTGCATGAAAGCCCACTAGAGGGCGCTCCGGAGGCGATCTTCCGATCGCCTCCGGCGCCCAGAATAAACAAGGAAGGCCGCAATGAGCGGCCTTCCTTGTTTCGCTTATATCGTCGCCATAGCGACGAGCGGAGTGACGTCATCGACGTCAGCCGACGTCCTGACGTCAGCCGCCTCCGATCCAGCCCTTAGCGCTGGCCGGAACTTTTTGTTCCGGCTACGCTGGGCTCAGGCGGCTAGGGGGGCCCTCTTTCGCCGCTGCTCGCGGCGAATCGCCGCAGAGCGGCGGCGATCAGGCAGCACACGCGGCTGGCAAAGTGCCGGCTGCGTGTGCTGCTTTTTATTTCGTTAAAATCGGCCCAGCAGGGCCTGAGCGGCAGCCGCTGGCGGTGTTGGACGAGCTGAGCTCGTCCAGACCGCTCAGCTGGTTAAAACGCTGCTTTGCGTCAAATCCAGATTTTTCCCCAGTATTGTTGGCGTTTATGTCACTCCGCCATGCCCCCTCCAGGTGTTAGACCCCTTGTAGTTTTCAAAGTTCGCCTCCCCATAAAAGTCTATTGAGGTTCGCGAAAGTTTGCGCGAACCTAACCTTTGCGGAAGTCTTGCGCCCAAGTCTCCAGCGCTGTTATCTCTTGTACGCCCTCCAGGCACTGAAAGTAACTGAAACTTAAAGTAACTTAGGGTAATGATCAGTTTTTAGTAGTTAGGGTGATAAGCCTCTGAGGTGCCAACCTAACCCCATATGTAAAAAGACTTAAGTTGAAAAAGGGGACCAGGTTTTGCAACCCAATTTTAATTTCAGCATTACATTGGCACTTGAGCAATGGTAAAGACTGCAGGCTCTTCATGTAAGACTTTGTGAAGTAACTGTTGCAGATGTATTACATCAGGAGACAAATTGTTTAAAAGATGTACTGGGCAGGTCATAAATACTTTTATTTCTCTCTTTTCTCCTTGTTTTATGGCATAACTAATCTAAGGTAAATTGCAAAAAACTGTTTTTATTTTGAATAAAGTTTTTTTTTTTTTTTACTTTACTCTATGTAGAAATGGGTGAGAGGTACTAAAGTACCAATGTACTCAATTCACCTGGGGTGTCAGATATCTTTGTTAATAGGAGGTTTCAAGATGCCAACAAAATTCACATGCCACTCAGGGTAACTGCCGTATGCATTGGGATGAGCCCCTTATTCAAAGAATTAGACAAGGGTAACAAGATATCATTAGTTTAGAGGCACCCAGGTTATGAAAAAATTATAAATATGAGGAGGTAATTATGAAACGTACCTCACAGCTGATGGGAAACACATTTTATTGGAACATGAATAAGGAGTTTCATGGGTCTAGCCCACTTCCCAGCATTTCTGTGCCTAAAAGACTGGTCCTTACTAATAGTTTAAGTGCCTCATACAAAGGGAGAGGCTACACTGGTCTACTTTTGTTGAGCACCCTCTAATCATCTGGACCACATGGTCTTGTATTGCTAAGGGGGCATAGCCACAAGCTCTAAATCCTCTCGTGAGAATAAGCCTGCATGTGGGTCAAGGGATTAAAAAGACTATGAAATATGGTCACAGTATTGTTATCAGGAATCAGATTTTACTGATATAAACTATGATATTGGCAGCTGCTCATTGTGCCAAATCTAACAAACAACAGAAAAATACATACTGGCAGATAATGCACAACTTTGATCTCAGCTGTCCTTCTGATAGAATTAGTCTGCATTGTCTTTAAAAAAGGATACATGTTTAAGAATTGTAATCTACTTTCCTTAGGCAGATTTACCCAGAATTCTATGCTGCATCTTACTGAAAGTAGCTTTGTACCAACAGGAATTTAACACCTGTGTTTCTATATCTGATACTGTTTTAATTCACTGTTCATCTGATGAAGCACTCATGACAAACAAATGCTGACAGCAAAGTCCTAGTTAAGAATTCATAACCGTAAATTACATAATAACAAATGTTAAATACTCGAGGGCAAAATGAATAATTTCATTTCTAAAATACAAAATTAGGATGAATAACAAACTATATCCCACATGGACTAATTAGGATCATTTTAACTTTGAGTCTATTAATCAACAGTGAGAGCATTTAGAATTCTAACTGTGAGAAATGTTGGTCTTGTTTGGAAAAAGCAAGTTCAGTACACATGATATAAACTAGATGCATGAACACTAGTTTACTTTTAAAGTAAGAAAATGTATGCTATTCTTTCACATTTCACACTATTTTGATGCTGTAGTTTGATAGGTTTATGATCTCCTACTCTAACTGAACAAAGCTCCCCTGAATCAATACAGACACTGCAGTAACCAGCTGTTACATATTTAAGCCTCAATCATTTTATATGACAGGGTAACTTAATTGTGTTCTGTTTTGAGGATGCCAAACAAAACCATCCTTCAAACAAGGTTGTGTATTTTGTCTATTAAGTACTTGAACTCTGACACAAGGGGCTGCATGTGCATAATTATTGAACACACTTTAAATGTTTGCTTAATTGGGTTTCTAATTATCACTGAATTTGTGCTTCTTAATTTATTTGTAATGCAGAACTGTCTGGTTAACAACAAGAGTAATCTATTAAAATTAAGGTACAATTGATTTTATGTGAGCTTTCAAGCTGTGTAAAAGCTTCTAGTATACTGTAAGTCATTTCATCGCCATACAATGTTATCTTGATATTTTCAGTTTTATTCTGCGTTCAGCACTTGTTTAATATTTATTGCAATACTTTACATAATGTTTTCTTGTAAGTTTTTCTTGTCCAATAACTTGAGATGTCCTAATACTTTCTTTAGTGTATTAATGCCCACTTTGAAAAAACAATAGGAGGAAACTGATAAATGAGGAAGGGGAGGTGTTTAGTAAGGAATGATGGAGGGATAGTTATATACATGTGGTGTGAAATGGTTGGACGGATGGATAAAAGGATGCATGGATGCAAGAATAACATTCAATTATAGTAATTTCCCTTATCTCTCATCATTATCCATCAACAACAGCACGTGAGTACTTATTCAGTTTGACATGGCAATGTCAGCACTGAAAATATGTGGCTTCAACCCTTCACTAATATAACTATAATTAGATAGGTGGATGTTGCATCTTTTTCCAATTTAATGTTATTCAAACAATTCTGTTTCAATCTGCAGCCACAATTTACAAAAGTGGTAGTAATCAATCTGCTCTCCATAGCAAAAGTACTCTGTGTATACTGCTTTGTGGACTGCTTCCATGAGACTGTCCAGAAACTACCACGTTGCTGCACTAGTGATTGGCTGCACAATGTAGGAGGTTTTTTTTTTTTACTCATTTTCAACACCAACACCAACAGAATTACTAGCTATAAACATTAAAGAGACTCTGTAACAAAATGTTCAGCCTTATTTCTCCTATCTTACAAGTTCCAATACCTGTTCTAATGTGCTCTGACTTACTGCAGCCTTTTCTAGTTTCACTGTCTCTCTTATATATCTTATCTTCTTTTCTTTCTCAAGCTTTGTCGACCCAGAGAGGAAGGAGCTGCCTCTGCTGTGATAGGGACAAATTATGCATGCCCCCTCCAAGCTCACTCCTGTGTAATTTGTTTATTTCTCACTCACAGACAGGCCCCTGCTCTCAGTCTCAGCTGTGTCTGTGAGGCTGTGGGAGAAGGGATCTGCCTGTCACATGCTGACAATTTGTTACCCAGACACAAGTGCAGAGCCCAGACTCCTGGCTCATAAGAAACAGCTGTGTTTATAAAGGAGTCAGAGGATTCTTGTCATGCTTCAGTGGCACAGAGCCGCAGAAGCAGAAGGTAAAACTTTTTCTAAACTTGCACATAACATCTGAAGGCTGCATTCACTGTGTAATAATAAAACATGTTCATGCAAACATAAGGCAGTATACATCCAGTTTCTTTTCTGTATACGTCTTGTTTTGGCGGCCATCTTTACTGTTTACAAAACAGTTTATAAAATTGTTATTTTATCGCCACTATTGCGGCGAAAAGCGGCAAAAATGTCACAGAGGGGGGTAGGAGATGTCTCCGAACAGGTTGATATGTTTACTTAGATAACATTTCTTCAGTACAGATTCTCTTTAAGGCCCGGTTCACATTAGCGGTCGCCGTCCGGATTCGCCGTGCCGAAGCCGGACCGCATGCAGAACTGACGGAACGGACACACGGCATAGCAATGGAAGCCTATGCGTCCGTTCACATGCGTCCGTTTCGTCCGGACCGGATCCGGACCGGATCCAGACTTCGGCATAAGACCCGACATGCGCTATTTTTTGGTCCGGCTCCTCCGGCAGCCGTATCCGGAGTGGAGCCGGACTGCACCATCCGGCCAATACAAACCAATGAGAACCGGAGAGCGCACAACACACTGGCTAAAAATCCGGATGTTCTACCCCACTTTCTATGCGTATTGTAGCAGCGATTTTGGATGGGGACACATGGGCAAGCATTTTGGAGTGGAGCAGCAGTGACTTTAAACGTGCTGGAGATGTTGGCAGTATGTCGGAGGTGGAGGTGAGTGCTAAACAGCGGAGGGCCTGATTCCACAGGTCCACCTTCTGCTGACCTCCCAGACCCCAACATTTTTATTCGGTTTCACCTATCTTTTGCCAAACGGATCCGGATCGCATCCTGATGAACACCTGATGCAACCTGACCGGATCCGGATCGGATCCGGATCAGAACCGTACGGTTCCGATCTGGATCCGGTCCGGATCCGGTCAGGTCATCCGGTCCGTTTGGCAGGGAACCGCAAGTGTGAACCGGCCCTAATACTCACATCTCTTCTGTTAGAAAATCTGTAAAATGATTGGATTTTATGTGCATGTAAAACAAAGCAATTGAGTTGAAATGATGTAATGCATGAGAGATCACCAAAATGGAGACATTGAACTTTTCTAAAGAAAAGATGTATTTCCTTTCAATAAACAAACAATTACGAATAGGCTAAAAATGAGAGACAATAGCTTCTGGAATCCAGGGAGTTGCATTACAAATTCTACTTAAAGGCAAAAAGCAATAAAAGTTCTAGATTCCTGCACACATGAATAGTCAGTTTGCTTCAATTTCTGCCTAAAATGAATAAACAACAAAATGTGTGTGCCAGATGAGTAAATATCTTCACACAGTATATAAACTGTCTTCCATATCAATTGCTTCAAAAGGCAGCAGTCATCTGTATATATTATTAACTCACTTGCTGAGCACTGCAATACTGGGGAAACGGTTGGTGTGTGTCCTTCAGCGGACAGTCCAGTTTGTCCCATGTTCACAACTACTGCTGGTTCCAAGGCTTCCTCCAAGATCTCATGGTGACAAACTCTTGGAGGCCTCTGTGTGATCTCCTATCCTGTCTCTCTTACAGCTCATGCTGGCAGTCGTTGGATTTTTGGGAGGGTTATCTTTGCTGCCCACTTGATTTCTCCAGCAGCTATCAGTTCTCCCAGTCAGCGCTTTGTACAACTGTTGAGAACGTTATTAGGACATCATGCAGATAAGAATAGGTGTGTTGTATCAAACTAAATTTGCCAGTTTCAAAAAAGTCTGGCCAGTTCTGGATTTGGCCATAACATATATATAGCTATGCCTGTGGGGTCAATCACATTTAAAAACAATACTGGCATGAGATCATTAATAATAAAAGCTAAGTATTTTTTTGTTAAAAATGAATATTAAATATTTGTTCCCACTGTGGGTGTTTTCATTTTGTTGTAACCCTTTGTACATCTATAATTATTATAACTGCAGTTGAGGAAGGGGGCAGACATCTGATGTACCCCGTGTTATTGACAAACAGGTCCCAATGCAATTCACTTTTCCTCCTAAATTTTCTCCTAGGTGATATTTTTTCATCTTCTGTTTAACCACTTGACGACAAGGGGATTTTTGTCTGATCTGTGCTGCGTGGGCTCTCCAGCCCGCAGCACAGATCAGGATTATGCCAGGGCGATCAGACTTACCCCCTTTTTCCCCCACTAGGGGGATGTCCTGCTGGGGGGTCTTATTGCCGCCGGCTTGCTGCGCTTTGCAGGGGGGGCTCTTCAAAGCCCCCCTCTGCAGCGTTTTCGGCACTCCCTCCCTCTCCCTTCCCCTCTGAACGGTGCAGGGCGGATATCCGTCCTGCGCATTGTAGGATAGGCTTCAACCTATCATATGCCGGCAATCCCCGGCCAATCAGAGGCCGGGGATCGCCGATCTGCCTTACGGCGCTGCTGCACAGCAGCGCCGTATGATGTAAACAGCGCTGATTTCTTCCCCGCGTCTTTACATTTTGCCGGCGAGCCGCGATCGGCGGCTCTCCGGTTGTTCACAGAGACATCCTCCGTGAACAGACATGGAAAGGCCGCTCGAACGAGCTGCCATTTCCATGGAAACCCACAAACGACCAGTTTACGCCAATCGGCGTTTGCTGGTTGTCAAGAGGTTAAATAAGTATTCAGCATTCTGCAAATGAATAAGTACCAAAAAGTAGGTGAAAAAGTACCGTCAAAATTATTCTAAATATTTCCTTGCTTGCTGGTGGCTTAAAAGGCATTTTATTGATAAGATGGGAAAATTCGCCTAGGAGGAAACTTAGGCGCAAAAGTGAATTGCATATGGCCCACATAGTTCAATCAGTAAACACTGTCCACATTCACAGCACCTCACTATATGACAGTGAAAAAGGGGTTGGTTCACATATTTTAAGAATTATCACACCTTATTTTCTCATCTATCCTCACCTCTCCATACAAGAAAAAAAAGTCACATGAAATCAGTTGACAGTGTGGTGAAATTAAAAATTACTCATTGCCTTCCTTTTAGTACTTTTTTGCTTCTCGGGTGCTTTAAAAATATAACGTGAAAAACAAATGAGGTGACATATTTTGTGAATCACTCCAAACTCATTATGTTCAGCATGAGGTATACATTAAAAAGCTGTGTGTGGAATAGTCTATAAGGGAACACCTTATATTTGCAAAAGTGTTCTGGAGGATCTTTTAACAAGTGATGAATAAGCACATGATTCCCCTCCTTAACTTTCCCACCAGAAGCCACTACAACTTATCCCTCTGCTCCTCCCAATAGAAGAAATACACATCGCAGCCAAACAACATGCCCGTAAGAATGTTGTGCCCAGCTCAGGTTTCAATTGCTATAAGCAATAGTTACTGTGCATGTGCACATGCCCTAAGGTCCAATTTCCACTGGCTGTGTTTGTGTTGCCTTTCCGCTGCATTTGGGTTTTGAAAAAAACATTCTTATTTATTTGAATGAGAACCACGGCAAAAGCACAGTGGTTGATTTCAATTTACTCTTTTACACAATCTTGTTACGATTCTCATTCAAGTGAATGAGAATGCATTTCTCAAAATGCAAATGCTGCAGAAATGCTGTGCAAATGCAAAGAAAATGCAGCTAGTGGAAACTGAAGTGCACACTAGAAGCGCTTTTTGAGCATTTTGCGATTGATTAGCATTTTTTAAAATCACTCCCATTCACTTTTATTAAAATCATGGTAAAACTGGAAAAATCGCCGCAATTTTTGCATGCGCAATCACAAAATTGTGGCGATGTTTCTGTGCTTTTACTGACATTTTAATGGAAGTGAATGGGAGCGATTTTAAAAAATGCTAATCAATCACAAAACGCTCTGAAAAGCGCTTCTAGTGTGAATGGGCCCTGTCTCTGAAATAACTCTTTTTACAAGGGATAGGGCAGCGCAGGGAACTGCCAGCTACTGTCAATTAATATCATCTTGACTGAGGACAGAACAAGTAAATACCTTAAATGTAGAAATAATAATTCTAATATATGTGTAGAGCTTGTTTGCCTATTGGATTGAAAGTGTTTGAGAGCTAAAGCCACTAAATGCGTGCTCTGTAGGCCACCCTGTGTTAGGGAGTCTTGCCCAAGGACGCCTTACTGATTTTGTTCTGGCTTACTGAATAGGAAGAGCCGAGATTTGAACCCTGGTCTCCTATGTTAGAGGCAGTGCCCTCAACCAGTACACTATCCAGCCTATTGTTTTAAAAAAGAAGGCATCGAGAATTCAGGTACACATTATAGAAGTTACATAAATGTTCATTAATCTGCAATACTTGTACAGTATAATATCTTCTGGTGTGAAGTGGTAGACGGGTTAAACAAAAGTGTTTAGGCAGCTTATTTATCTGTCTATCACAAATTGTGTACTGTTTGGGTAGCTTTAGGCTAGGTTAACAGTGGGTGTTACGTTCCCTGTAACAGCAGAAATGCAGCAGAACTAGAAAGTGGAAATGCATGATATCAGCACCTTGTGTCGCATACAGTGAAGCATAGAGTCAATGAAAAGTATGCTTCAACTGTACTGTGCCCTGGATGGGATGTCGCACGGTATTATACTGCACCACACATGTCACACTGGGAACGTCACATAGATGGTGCATTGCAATGCGACAAGCAGTGTTACAATGAGGCTGTTATGTCACAACAAACCACTGTGAATGTAGCTCTAGACTGGATCTCCCTTCTAATCAACGTTCTACCTGGACTCAGCATGTACATACAGAATGTATGTTAAAATAAAACATTTAAAAATCAACCATCAGTGATAAGATCTCAGTCGGGCAGATCACATGATAAACCTCCATGTGATTTCTGGTCAACACAAGCTTTAACCTAGCTATCAGGATTTATATTTACAGTAATACATGTTATTTAATTAGACATAAAATGACTATTTCCATTACAATTGGCAAGCAACTAAATACTTATCTATTCTTCAGTTTTAATGTTTGTTTTTTTATTGTTGCCAACTGCAAATGTAACTAAATTGGACATGATTCAACTCATCTGGCCTTTTGAGTACCAGCTGGATATTTAAGCAGTCATTAGTGTCTGTTTAGTTGGAAGAAACACTACACACTCTCAAAAACGTACAACGATTTTTTTTGTATATGTTTTTGTATATTTCTATTAAAGTTCAACTGCAATTTTTATTTTGTTTTATTACCAATTGTCATCTCCCCACATCCTCAAATCATCAGGAAAAGAAAACATGGTCTTTGTTAGAGCAAAGCTCATGGTCACATGACTATGGTTTAAGTGTTCATTTAATCCTGTGTATTGGTCAGTGCACCCTAGCCACCAACAGTTCCTTACAGATGAAGCAAGGTCTGAGCTGCTGCTCACCCTCACATGAGCAGGGCCTTATGGGCAGATATATTGTCCTTATTGGTGGATTAACGGCCCAGGCCACAAACTATTAAGCTCCAAGAAAGTACAGTAAGGACCCTTTTTTACTATCAGTGTTTCGTGATCTGATCACTTTTGGATTGCATAATGCTAGGTACAGCTCTAGTGGAATTTCGCAGTGAACATTTCCATTAGTGTGCTGCATTTGTGACATGAAAGCAATTGCTTTGTATGCGAGCACAGGAAATCGCATTGCAATTTCACCGCTGTGCAATTTTTTAGCAATTTATCAATTCAAAATATTTTTCTGCTCTTTTTTTTTCTCCTGCTATAAATCACAAATGCACAGCCATCATGCTGCATACCTGATAGATCATGATGGAATCCCAACAGTGGAAAATACAAACAAATGTGATCACATTGCTTCCTCATCCTAGGAAAGTGACTGCTGGTTCTCCACTACAAATTATATGATCCTTACTGTTTTTGTTAAACCCACGTTCTTGTGGTTTATGTAATGTTGGGTGGTAAGGGTGTAAACTGTAGTTATTTAAAAAGAAAACTGACATTACACTTAAACATTTGCTCAGTATCCTTGCCATAATCATTATTTCTGCATATATAGACTTCATTTAAAAAAAGTTAAAGGAAAGCTTAAAGAATAAAAAAAAACTGTACAATACGACAAATCATTTAATGATGCTTGCATATTTAACCAAGCAAAACAACGTGAAAAATGTTCATCACAGTCAGTTAGATATTAAAGAAGAGCTGTCAAGTCTGTGACTGGTTCTCCTTTGTTAAGTGTCAGTTACTGTAGCAATTATACGTTCCTGCAGATTATTTTTATGACACTACCAAATACACATAACATAAAGGTTACATTTATTTTTGCAGCATAAATGCTTACTATATTTAAAGAGACTCTGAAGTCTCTTTTTTCGCTTCTTTTGTTTAACATTCCTCTTCAGCTTTAATGAGTGAAATCGCTGCATCCCTGCGGCAGCGGAGTGACTTATTACTAGAGATAAGCTCTGCAAAGCCCCAAGGACTCACAGGGCTTCACTTCTTCAATGAGGCAGAGCTATAGGCTGTAGATCTGCCTCCTCCGCAGTCAATCTCTGTGGATCACCCCCTCTCCCTGCCCCTCTCAGTCTTCTTTCACTGAGAGGAGCAGGGAGGAGGCAGAGATCTGCAGAGATTGATTGCGTAGAGGCTGAGCTACAGCTCAAAGCTCAGCCTCTCCGGGAAGAGAAGCCCTGCGTGCCAGGGCAGCATGATCTGCGACCTGCAAAGTTGTAGAACTTTGCAGGTCGTTTTCTAAGCAATAAATCACTCCTCTGCCGCGGGGATGCAGCAATTTCACTCTGGCATTAAAGCTGAAGAGGAATGTTAAACAAAAGAAGGGAAAAAAAGAGACTTCAGAGTCTCTTTAAATGTGCACATAGAAAAAAATATAAAATGTTGTAAAATCGAGTGATAAAATAATTCTGCTTTGTCATGAGAGCAGAAACCTTTTTCAAATAAGATGGTAGACAGCACATTTAGATGCATAGCTGACTGTTGCTGAAAATGCAGTTTGGTGTCCTAAATGTCTGAGATATGAATCTTACAAGTTGCATTCATAAACAAAGATGTAGCAATTCCAATTAATCACCTTCCCATACCAAAATCAATGAGAAGTTGTAACTCAGATCATTTACAATTTTCATTGACGTCTCTACGGAGCTCTCCCACAACACAAAGAAATCCTAAAAGGGCAGATGCAAAGTCTGAATGCCTAACCTGTGAGAAAATAATAAAATCTTCATACTTTACTAGAAGCATGATGGAGAGCCACTCTCCCTCTTTAAAGTAAACCAGTTAGGTTTTAAACCAAAAAGTTAGATACTTTAGGAGAGGGAAGTCTCTCTCTGGATCCTCCAGAGGCTTCCTCCATCTCTCTCCACCTTGGCCCTCCAGTGCTGGTACCCTGAAACTTGAGGCTGTGCAAATGAGCATGGCCGTCCTTTGCCGCTCAGGCTTCTGCAGAAATATCTGAACCCAACCAGGTCTTTGCTAATGTGCAGGCATGAGCCATCAACAAGGGCTTGTCAATGGTTTTCCAGAGGAAACAGCGCTACAACGGCAAGATGGAGGACAAAGGAAGCCTCTATTGAGGTGAGTACCCATTTGGGGCAATTTTTTCAGGTACATTTTAAGAATCAAATCTTTTAACTTCAGAGGTATAGTGAGGCTGCATTCCAGTTATGTCTGTTCCATTTCCTTATATCCACGTAAACCCTTACAATGGCAGTATCAATAAATAAGTACAAAATAAAAGTACTTCCTAAATATAATAAAATGTACCATCAGCCTGCAAGCAAACAGTATTTAAGCCCGATGAAGGCTGCAAGGCTGAAAGCTCGCTTATTCTTATTCTTTTTAGTTAGCCAATAAATGGTATCATCCTGATTTAAAACTTCTTGCTAAATATAATAAGAAACTGTTTACAAACTAATTAAAAGCTATTGTGCTTACAGGATAAAAAATAGCATGCAAACCACAAATTGCACATCCCACTTCACCCCTGATAGGCAGGGCTTAGCCGCTAACCCTCCATTGATACATGTTTAGCTCCAATCTATGAGTTTCATCATTCTGACTTTGGGTGATGCCATCAAATTGCAGCAGGCAGGGTTATGCTTGTCAATGGGGGATAGCAGGCTGAACCCTGGCTACCAGAATGGGGATGGTATGTGGATTTTGTTTTTTGCTTGCTGTTATATGCCAGACAATTTGTAATAAAAATTACTTCATAAATGAAGGGTGTTACACTATGGGCACACAACCCCATCAATGCTTTCAGAATAAAACAGTGCATGACAAGTCACTAAGAAGAAAGCTGATCCTGGAAATGTTCTATTTATGTTCCCCATGCCTTCGTTGAGAGTACCAGCAATAAAACTAGTAATGGAGTGGAAACCAGGACTGTACGTTTAGCTGTGGGATGTATATTTGTGCTTCCTAATATTTGAGAGAGCAGTAAAGGAGGAGATGGAATTGCAATTTTGGGATAATAACGATAGCAAAAAGCAGGTGAAAATGTTCATGCATGATTCAAACAAAATGTATTGCACCCACCTCCACTGATCTATATGTTATTATGTATGTCAAATACAATCTGAAGTACTTCTGCTGTAGAGATGTGGCGAACGGTTCCCGAACCGTTCGCCGGCGAACATCTCTAAATCCATGGGCCTCTTACCACTTCCGGGTCGCAATGACCCGGAGTAGTACGCCTGCGCTGCCCGGCGGAGCGCGTCCTAGATCGCGCTCCCGTTGCCGGGCACTCTCTGCGCATGAGCGTGACGTCACTCATGACGTCACGCACAAGCGCAGAGAGTGCCCGGCAACGGGAGCGCGATCTAGGACAAGCTCCGCCGGGCAGCGCAGGCGTACTACTCCGGGTCATTGCGACCCGGAAGTAGTAAGAGGCCCAGAGAGGTTCGCCAGGCGAACTGTTCGGCCCAACACTATTCTGCTGTTCCCTTCATAGTTAAAGGGTAACTGAAGCTGGGAATTAAAGCTGTTTCCTCATTTACAGTCAAATATACATATAGACAAGTTGCTGTATATTCAGACAGCTTTTTTACTTGCAAAGTCAATATTTTCTGTAAACTAACCCTGGCACCAACCTTGTACTTGAGAAGAAAGTAATGAAAGATCGTCAATCCTTGCATGTTAATTCAATAAATAAAAAATAAAAGTTGTTAGAAAGGGAGAAGAGCAAGTGAGCCGCTGCTTTATGTCTGTGAATGTTGCAAAGCGAGATCTATGAGGAAAGGTGGATGGTTGTGTATTCTCTGTGGAGATACACTATGTACTTTCTCTTCCCCGCTTGTAACATATTGTCATGTGAATGGAGAGTCAGCAGAACACTAAAGCTGCCAGATTGCATTGATAAAATAATGAACTGTTCCTGAATAACTTCATTAAGTGTGGGTTCTGCATATACAAGGTCCTTAGATCTGAGCACAGACAGTTGTGTAACCTTTAGGTTCTTTGAACTATTATGATCATTGCATTATATTGCTATATTTTTTTTCAACAAGAGCAGAACTACGGCTGAAATTTAGGGGAAAAATTGGAAGCTCTGAAAAAAATTGCTTGGGTCTCTAAATCTTGAAATTAAAAAAAAATCTACCTTACACTATTCAATGTTCATAAAAGTTGATCAGAAAATTCCACCACACCTGATCTTTAAACACACACATGCGCACACACGCACGCACGCACGCGCACACACACACACACACTTTGATCAGAAAGAAATAAAGAAAAGCTTTTTATTACCGATCATTTTTATTGAATTGCCAAAAAAATGTGATTATTTTATTGTATCAGCTGTGACTACCTTTAGTGAGATGGGAGCAATTACTCCAGATCTCACATGCATACATCCAGCCTACCTAGGGATGTGTCAGCTCCTTCCTGACTTTGGAATTTCTGTTGAAAAAGTCTACATACAAGGTGAAAAGGGAGGTGATACATATTGCTTTCTCTCTTGTGCAGGCATATGAATCAAAAATTCTGCATATCTTTTACACCAAGATATATATTATGTATGTCTTATTATATATTGCAATAAGTGCACCAAGTTTCAAAAACAAGTTATTACTGTAGACTGAAGTTGAAAGATAACATTTAATTGCATTCTGTTTCAAAATAGCTTGATATTATCATTTGGTATTTAGAGCTGTCAGCTCCAAAGGGCTTTACATAATATATAGTCTTGTCACGAACTGTCCCTCAGAGGTACTCAGGATCGAATCCTTACCATAGTCTATGGCCAACATTAGGGTAAAGGCAAATAACTTATCTGTATGTTTTTGAGATGTGATAGGATGTGAAAGGAAACCCATGCAACACTGGGAGAACATACAAACTCCATGGTTGACCCCTGGCTAGGATTCGAACCAGGGCCCCCATGCTGCAAGGCGAAAGTGCTATGCACTTTGTCACTGTAGCGCCCATATATATGATGACTTATAGAATGTTGTACTCTGTTGTAATAGACTGTTACAATGTAATGTGAATTCTATTTCAATAAACATTATTGGAATCGAAATCTTTAAGCAGAGAAGTCTACAATGTGGTTTTTTTTTTTTGTTTTTTTCTTTAACAGCTAAGATACTGTAGATATTTGGCTACAGTATTATGTGGGGTGTATAATTTAATCTTGTTCTTTCCGGGGTGCAGAAACACCCTAAACAAAAAAATAGCCGAGGGAGTCAGAAACTAAAAATCTGTCCCTGATTTTGCTAGAGATGGGCTGAAAATCAAATTTAAGATTCACAAATGGCAAACAGGCAAATCTGGCAAATCTCCATAGACTTCAATGGACAGACAAATTAATTAAAAAAAACCTACAGGGACTGCTTCTGGCCACAAAAGTAATGGAAAAATAGTTTCAAGGGGCTTAACACCTGGACCGTGGCATGCTGGAGGAGGATCCATGGCAAAAGTCCCACCAAAAATTACGTGGTCAACGCAAAATCGTGTTTCAAACTCTAAAGGGCAGTAATCACATTACATTCCTAAATTGGTGGAATAAAGTGCTTTAAAATGTCCGGTGTGTGTACATGTCCATCACGTAGTGTAAGAGTTACGCCCACTTCACACAAACAGATGAAATGCAGCGTTTAACGCACCACAGTCCGCAAACAACTGCAAAAACCTTAAGTGATTATGTCGGGTTAACATATCTTTGTTTTTATTAGTGAACACCTCCAGGACATATATGTTAGTCTTCTCGGTGGCATTCTTTGTGTAGTGGTATGTAGTGGCGGCTGTGCTTATGCGCACAATTGTGGGAGTACAGGCGATCACGGTTTTCCAGCCTCAATGGTCAGGCTGAGGTAGTTCAATGACAGTTAAGTGACCAAATAAACACTGATTTTTCACTGAGGCCTTATACAGGGGGCAGTAGTGGATACTAGATGCCAGTAGCGGTGGTGAAGGATTATAGGTTTATGGTCGGTGCGATGCTAGGACCAGCAGAGCTGTCTCCAACAGCACTGAGGTCAAATTCAGGAGCAAGTAGTGGATACAAGATGCCAGTAGTGGTGTGAATGGTTATTGGGTTATGATCGGTGCACTACTAGGACCAGCAGACTTGTCTACACAGCTAACTTGTGCACTGGACACAGAGAAGCAATACAATAGCAAGAAAAGCCATGTAACAGCCCTAAGAAGGACTTAGCTGTTCAGGACAATGTGGTAGCAGCAAGAATCTGCACTGAGGACACAGAACACAAGCCTACCTAACTCTTTCCCTTTCTGCAACACACTATCCCTGATCTACCTAGCACAGAAGCCAAACACAGACTGAAAAAACAACTTCTGCGCTGGCCTTTTGATAGGTGGGTGGCGGTCCAGGTGGGAGGGATAGCTGGTTGGTTGCCATGTGTTTGCTGACTCTGGGGTGAGGGGTCAAAGTTTGGCTCCAATTATAATGTATAGGGGTCGATCGAACACGCCATGTGTTTCCCTGAAGGGTGCGAACGCGAACACCCGTTGTTTGCTGTAAACTATTTGCTGGGTGAATAGTTTGGCCTATCTCTACCTGTTGCCTCTTTCTAATGTGGTAGCTTTTTTGCTTTAACATTGTACTTTTCTGTTTCTCCACACATTAGACTCCCTGTGACCTTTCAGACTTGTAAGCTGATATTGACTTATCCAGACATCCCAAGGACATTCTTTCAGTCTCCTTTCTTTCCTTCCTAAGTACTGTCACTTTCATAGTTGAAGCAATGCTGTCATTCAACACTCAGTGTTTAGATGTAAGATATTGCTCTTTGCTAATACACCTCCAATTTGTCCATAATATGGAACTAGCTTTCTTTTTTCTCTCTTTCTCAGTTTTTATCTGTCCTTATCTTTAATATCAGGCCTGGCTGTTGGGTTATCTCTCTGCCTTTAATATTTTTGAAGTCTCTAGCCCAAAATAAATATGCAAAACAAATGATGAAACTCCAATAGTTGCGTGCTTGTAGAACATTGGTGTATCTCATACAATACTTCAAAAGATTCAGGTAAAAAGCCAAAGCAATTGGTGTGTTTTTTTAAACAGGGAATAAAGATGACAGCTTCCATGCTTATCTTACTTCATATTGCTTCTGTAACCATTATCATTACAACTACTTATCATTTTAGAATGCCACTTTCTCTTCAAGTAACCAATGAATATGTATTTTATCATCACATTTATATATTTTTTCAAACCTTCAATTTCATTTTGACTTAGAAAGGTTAAAATCAAGTTCAGCATTTACAGGAAGAGTTTACATTTGCATATTGTACTGCTTTCTTTTTCTCTAGAATTACTGATCTTTTTGATACACACTTCTCGCTGAACATGATCTCTGATTGTGTATTCTTTCATTGGGTGCTTGATTTCTATTGCCAAGGTCTGTGGTAGGTTTGTTTTCCAGTAAATCAGTAACATTGTAAATACTACTGTACAACTCAAGCATCTTTATTAGTGTGCTGTGTATGAGACTGATGCTATTTTCTGTCACATTTTTTAAAGCTTTAGCTGCACAAAACAGTTAAGAATGATCACCTGGGCTTGGTGCAAAATTATACCTTTGCTCTCGGGAATGATCGGAAGCTGTGGTAGTTCACTTTGAAAAGTTACTTAGAGGATGGAACTTTGTCATGTTGTACACTGAAATAGTTCTACAGTATTTCACTCTAAAAAAAAGCAAATCTTAGTGTGCGTTTGCTGCACACCTCACCTCAAATAACCTTCAACATTCTGATATTTATTCCGAAAAAATAATAAAGTACTACTGTACCTTACTTTACAGCCTTATTTCTAACCGCAACAAACACTGACCTACTACTCTAGGTTGAATTAATAAAATAAAGCCTTGAGAGCTAATTAAAAAATGTAGTTATGGGATCTGTACATAGCTACAGTATGAACATAATCAAGCATTTTCCTTTCATCCTTTCCTGCAAAAAGACTATATAATAAATCATGTTATATAACCATATTATAGAAATTAGTGAGGTTGTCATTACAAACTGTAGTATTTGCCCATTAAATTTAGTTCTAGAGTATAGGGGCATCACAGTCTGTTCAACCATCCTAGCCAAAGGTTATTTTTAATTTTACAAAATAAACTAAACATCTGGTAAAGAGACATGGAATGCTAATTAATAGGTAGCTTTAGATCAAACGTATGTTTCATGTAATTACTTGTATTCTGTGTCAATGAAAAAAACATTGAATCACTGTGCAGCTAGCTCAAACATTCAATGCAGACCCATACTCTGCTGCCGGTGGCTTAAAAGGCATGTTAAAATACCACCTAGGAGAAAATGTAGGAGATAAAGTGAATTGAAAAAGGGCCATAATGTGTATATGTAAGTTTATTTATTCATTTATTCATTTTTGTGTGTGTGTGTGGAGGGGGGGGGGGGGGGTTGCTCAGTACAGTCTTCCGTATGCATCTGTGGAGAAAGTTGAGCAACCAGAATGTATTGTTGATGGCTGACCTGCAGCAAATAATTGTTTACGGGGTAAAGGTCTGCCAGTCACTGAAATTAATCTTTCTGCATACTTTGGAGACTGTGTTTTAGCAACATGAAGGGCCCATATGCAATGAACTTTTTCTCCTGAGTTTTCTACCAGGTGCAGCTGGCTGCAGCAAATAATTGTTTACGGGGTAAAGGTCTGCCAGTCACTGAAATTAATCTTTCTGCATACTTTGGAGACTGTGTTTTAGCAACATGGGGGCCCATATGCAATGAACTTTTTCTCCTGAGTTTTCTACCAGGTGATATTTTAAAACTTGTCAATGATATGTCTTTAACCACTTAAGGACCACAGCTGTTTTGAATGAGGGGGGCTGAAGAGCCCACGCAGCACAGATCAGGTGGCAGGCAGGGCAATCAAACGTCCCCCATTTTTTCCCACTAGGGGGATGTCCTGCTGGGGGTGTCTGATCGCCGCCGGCTTGTTGTGCCTTGCAGGGGGGGGGGCTCCTCAAAGCCAACCCCCCCCCCCCCTGCAGCGCTATTCCGCCCTCCCTCTCCTTCCCTCCCTCCCCTCCTCACTATGGGCGGTACAGGACAGCGATCTGTCCTGTACCGCCTCAGATAGGCTTCAGCCTATCAGACGGTGGTGATCCCCGGCTAATCAGAGGCCGGGGATCGCTGATCTCCTTTGTGACAGCAGCGCCGTACAATGTAAACTCCGAGGATTTCTTCCCCGGGTGTGTACATTTAGTCTGCGAGCCGCGATCGGAGGCTTGCAGGCTGTTCACGGAGGCCACCCGCCATGAACTGACAGGAAACACCCGAACTGACAGGAAACACCTGGTCGTTAAGTGGTTAAAACCACAAACAAGCAAGAAAAAGCTCAAAATAATTTTGATAGTACTTTTTCAACTACTTTTCAACTGAAAAATGATGAAAACTTATTTTAAATAGAGGGCAAAAAAAGAGGAAAAATTATCTCCTGAGAAAACTCTGGAGAAAAAGTGAATTGCATATGTGCTGGGGTGTTTACAAACTAAATGAGAAGGTCAAATATGGTAACACTACCAACAAGACCATACAGTCATTGTGGTTAATTGATGAGTCACAATCAATACAGTGGTAAAAACAGTAATATACATATTAACCACTTGAGGACCACAGTCTTTCTACCCCTTAAGGAACAGAGCCTTTTTCTCCATTCAGACCACTGCAGCTTTCACGATTTATTGCTCGCTCATACAACCTACCACCTAAATGAATTTTACCTCCTTTTCTTGTCACTAATACAGCTTTCTTTTGGTGCTATTTGATTGCTGCTGCATATTCACGCAGTATTCACTGAGAGGCATGGTGAGTTCATAGAAGATTTTATGTTTTGTCACAAGTTAGCGGAAAATGACACTTTGTGACAAACAAAAAAAAAGTTTCCATTTCTTCTAACTTGCGACAAAAAAAAATGAAATCTGCCACGGACTCATTATGCTCCTCTCTGAATACCTTGAAGGGTCTACTTTCCAAAATGGGGTTATTTGTGGGGTGTGTTTACTGTCCTGGCATTTTGGGGGGTGCTAAATTGTAAGCACCCCTGTAAAGCCTAAAGGTGCTCATTGGACTTTGGGCCCCTTAGCGCAGTTAGGCTGCAAAGAAGTGCAACACATTTGGTATTGACGTACTCAGGAGAAGTAGTATAATGTGTTTAGGGGTGTATTTTTACACATACCCATGCTGGGTGGGAGAAATATCTCCGTAAATGACAATTTTTTGATTTTTTCTTACACACAATTGTCCATTTCCACTTTTTGCACCCTAACTGTGCTAAGGGGCCCAAAGTCCAATGAGTACCTTTAGGATTTCCCAGGTCATTTTGCGACATTTGGTTTCAAGACTAGTCCTCACGGTTTAGGGCCCCTAAAATGCCAGGGCAGTATAGGAACCCCACAAATGACCCCATTTTAGAAAGAAGACACCCTAAGGTATTCTGTTAGGAGTATGGTGAGTTCATAGAAGATTTTATTTTTTGTCACAAGTAAGCGGAAATTGATTTTAATTGTTTTTTTTTCACAAAGTGTAATTTTCCGCTAACTTGTGACAAAAAATGAAATCTTCTATAAACTTACCATACTCCTAACGGAATACCTTTGGGTGTCTTCTTTCTAAAATGGGGTCATTTGTGGGGTTCCAATACTGCCCTGGCATTTTAGGGGCCCTAAACCGTGAGGAGTAGTCTTGAAACCAAATGTCGCAAAATGACCTGTGAAATCCTAAAGGTACTCATTGGACTTTGGGCCCCTTAGCGCAGTTAGGGTGCACACAATTTACACACAATTGTCCAATTACAGAGATATTTCTCCCACCCAGCATGGGTATGTGTAAAAATACACCCCAAAACACATTATACTACTTCTCCTGAGTACGGTGATACCACATGTGTGACACTTTTTTGCAGCCTAGGTGCGCTAAGGGGCCCAACGTCCTATTCACAGGTCATTTTGAGGCATTTGTTTTCTAGACTACTCCTCACGGTTTAGGACCCCTAAAATGCCAGGGCAGTATAGGAACCCCACAACTGACCCCATTTTAGAAAGAAGACACCCAAAGGTATTCCGTTAGGTGTATGGTGAGTTCATAGAAGATTTTATTTTTTGTCACAAGTTAGTGAAAAGTGACACTTTGTGAAAAAACAATAAAAATCAATTTCCGCTAACTTTCGACAAAAAATAAAATCTTCTATGAACTCGTCATACACTTAACAGAATACCCTGGAGTGTCTTTTTTCTAAAAAGGGGTCACTTGTGGGGTTCCTATACTGCCCTGGCATTTTACGGGCCCAAAACCATGAGTAGTCTGGAAACCAAATGTCTCAAAATTACTGTTCAGGGGTATAAGCATCTGCAAATTTTGATGACAGGTGGTCTATGAGGGGGCGAATTTTGTGGAACCGGTCATAAGCAGGGTGGCCTTTTAGATGACAGGTTGTATTGGGCCTGATCTGATGGATAGGAGTGCTAGGGGGGTGACAGGAGGTGATTGATGGGTGTCTCAGGGGGTGGTTAGAGGGGAAAATAGATGCAATCAATGCACTGGGGAGGTGATTGGAAGGGGGTCTGAGGGGGATCTGAGGGTTTGGCCGAGTGATCAGGAGCCCACACGGGGCAAATTGGGGCCTGATCTGATGGGTAGGTGTGCTAGGGGGTGACAGGTGGTGACAGGAGGTGATTGATGGGTGTCTCAAGGTGTGAATAGTGGGGGGAATAGATGCAAGCAATGAACTGGCGAGGTGATCAGGGCTGGGGTCTGAGGGTGTGGGCGGGTGATTGGGTGCCCTAGGGGCAGATAGGGGTCTAATCTGATGGGTAGCAGTGACAGGTGGTGACAGGGGGTGATTGATGGGTAATTAGTGGGTGTTTAGAAGAGAGAACAGATGTAAACATTACACTTGGGAGGTGATATGACGGCGGGTTTGCGGGCGATCAAATGGTGTGGGTGGGTGATCAGATTGCCCGCAAGGGGCAGGTTAGGGGCTGATTGATGGGTGGCAGTGACAGGGGGTGACAGAGGGTGATTGATGGGTGATAGGTGATTGGCAGGTGATTGACAGGTGATCAGTGGGTTATTACAGGGAAGAACAGATGTAATTAATGCACTGGCGAATTGATAAAGGGGGGGGTCTGAGGGCAATCTGAGCGTGTGGGCGGGTGATTGGGTGTCCGCAAGGGGCAGATTAGGGTCTGATCTGATAGGTAACAGTCACAGGTGGTGATAGGGGGTGATTGATGGGTGATTGATGGGTAATTAGTGGACGTTTAGAGAAGAGAACAGATGTAAACAATACACTTGGGAGGTGATGTGATGGCGGGTTTATGGGCAATCTACTGGTGTGGGTGGGGGATCAGATTGCCCGCAAGGGGCAGGTTAGGGGCTGATTGATTGGTGGCAGTGACAGGGGGTGATTGATGGGTGATTGATGGGTGATTGACAGGTGATTGACAGGTGATCAGGGGGGATAGATGCATACAGTACACGGGGGGGTCTGGGGGGGTCTGAGGAGGATCTGAGGGGTGGGGGGTGATCAGGAGTCCCCAGGGGGCAGTTTATTGAATTTTTAAAAAAACAGCGTTGACAGATAGTGATTGATAGTGATAGTGATAGTGATTGATGGGTTATTAGGGGGGTGATTGGGTGCAAATAGTGGTCTGGGGGGTGGGCAGGGGGGGTCTGAGGGGTGCTGTGGGCGATCAGGGGGTGGGGGGGCAGAACAGTGTGTTTGGGTGCAGACTAGGGTGGCTGCAGCCTGCCCTGGTGGTCCCTCGGACACTGGGACCACCAGGGCAGGAGGCAGCCTGTATAATACACTTTGTATACATTACGAAGTATATTATACACTTTGTAGCGGCGATCACGGGGTTAACAACCTGCCGGCGCTTCCGAATGGCCGGCGGGTTGTCGTCGTGGGTGGGCGGAGCCAGTTGCCGGGGGAAGCGCGCATCATCAATGACTCGATCGCTCCCCTGGCGTGCTGAAAGGACGCAACGCCCTTGGGCATGTTGCGGTCCTTTCGGCGTCCACTTTGCCGCCGCCCATCGGCTGTGGGCGGTCGGCAAGTGGTTAACCACTTCACTCTATATGGATGACTATAATCATCCAGATAAACATAGCTCAAAAGTAGCTGGATGCAGGTGCGCGTGCATGCGCCTGTCGCTCGTTCCAAGTGCCATTTACAAGTTGGCGATTGGTGAAGGGGAGCAAGTGTGACCCAAGCCAATTGCAGTACCTGGAATGAATGGACATGGCCCCAATCAGGGTGCAAAAGTTGCGGTATATTAGGTTGCAGCATGGTAACTTCCTTACCTATACCTAACCCTGCATTCAGTGCATTACCGCTAAACGTGCACGTCAACAGTAAAAGTGAAACATAATTTTAATTTACCGTATACTCTACTGTATCCAACACAACAAGAGCATAACGTGTGGCACCGCTGTCCCAGTCTGTTTCCTTCCTGCTGTCACAGGGAAGGCGGAAATTGAGGGAAAGGCGGAAATTGATGCATTGGTGCAGCAGACAATTTATTTATTTATATATTGTATATTTTAACAAAACTACTTATGCATAATTCATTTATTATTTTCAAAATGAAATTCATATAAGAGTTGTGCCTGAGATGGTGCTTAAGAGAACTCTCATTTGAAAACTCAGTACAGTGAATAGAAGGTGATCAAAAACTGATGTAGTCATACAAACAATAGCGATGTCATTTGTTTATCTCACTTTCTATGCATTCGACATCTTGAGCCTTTTATATTACAGAAGGAAATCGCTAAAATCCTCTTTTAGGTTTTTCATTGTTCAGAGTTTAAATTCAATAAAATTGAAAGTTAGCTATAGCACTTTCCTAATACAATGCTGACAAGGTAAATGAAATGTCCTATTGTAAACTTTTGCATTGATAGTGTGTGAACGCAGAGCTAATTTTAGTGTTTGTGTAAGACTGTATTTAATATGCGGTTTTATGTTCTGTCAACTTGTAGCATTGGAACATTTCTCAAAGTCCAAGTAAATCAATGGGCTGGAAAGTATAAATACAAACTGAAGTAGATTTCCCCGCATATTTGCTGCATCTGTCTTTTTGTGCTGTCACTTGCCGACAAGTCTGCACAGCCAGAACGGCACAATACTTTTTTTTTCTTGTTTTGCTTTTTTAGAACAGAAATGTTTCTGTTAAGTTTGTTCTTTTCTTTCTTTTTTATAGTATGAGCATTACAATCCTTATTTGTTTAGAAGGATTTAGTTACTTATCAAGTGGTCCCTTTTTTATCCGTTTTCTTAATTAATAATCGCCTCTCTGTGCTATCCAGTAATGTATAACATAGGCTTTATGTTGGGGTATGTCTGTGTACTCAATGTTGTATTTCTGACCTGTCCTTATCAAACTTTATACTGCTAAAAAACTGCTTTGATTAGCATGGTTAAATACATATTGGTGCAAATCAGTTACACATGTGGACACATTTGTTGGTAGCCTGAAAGATTGTTGGAAAAGTGATTTATGCCTCCTGAAAGTTAATAAATAAAATGCAATTGTTCCATGGAAATCTGTATGCCAAGCCAAGTATGAAAACACATAAAAGCACGTATGCATCTAATTTTTCTCCACTTTCCCCCCCATGCACCACATTTTTTTACCACATCTCCCCTAGGTGATATTTTTACACCTTATCAATAAGAACATTTTTAAGCTATCAGCAAGCAAAAATATACTTAGAATAATTTTGACAGCACTTTTTCATCTACTTCATGGTACTTTTTCCATTACTAAGTACTGAAGATGAAAAATTATCCCCTAGGAGAAAACTTGAATTGACTTAGGCCCATAGTATTGCTTACTTTATAGTGCTACTTTTAAACTGACCAGAAATATCAGCGGGACTGCCAGGCAACTGGTATTGTTTAAAAGGAAATAAATATTGCAGCCTCCATATGTCTCTCACCCTTTTTAAGCTATGATGAATAGTTCAGTTGATGCACACTTATCAAAACCTCCTTTACAACCTTGTTACATTTGGTACCAGTGTAGATGATACTGTAGTTATCAAGAAGAAAAACGTTTATGCAAGCCTTGTGGAATGGTAATAACTTAAAAACTTGGAAACCCTCCGATAAACGCCTACCAAATAATATGTTGGTGTACATGATCAATGGACTGTGTTGCTGCCTTGTGTTTTTAAGTGTAGATGTGGACACCAACAATTTAGGAGATACTGCGCTCCACTGGACAAAATTAGTCACAATATTCAGGGGATCTCAGCAATGAACAGGGTCACTCCACCCCACAATACACTTAATCCACACAAGATCACTGCGCTTACTAAACCCGGAAGCGTGTCTTGTTATATTGCATATCAATCCACCTCAGTTTATCCGGCCAGCCAAGGAGTGATGGAGTCATCAGATGGCAATAAAATCCATTTATTAAAAATAGTAAAATAGTAAAAATAAATGCAGGCTTTACAAACTATTCCGTAACCGCTCACCGCGGATATTACTAAGCAGCACGGACAGCTCTGCCTGCAACTTCCTCCTATGACGTCAGCGCGCCTCCGACTCCGCCCTACACGTTTCGTCACACTCCGTGACTCATTCAGCCCCTGTGTGACGAAACGCGTAGGGCGGAGTCGGAGGCGCGCTGACGTCATAGGAGGAAGTTGCAGGTAGAGCTGTCCGTGCTGCTTAGTAACATCTGCGGTGAGCGGTTACGGAATAGTTTGTAAAGCCTGCATTTATTTTTACTATTTTACTATTTTTAATAAATGGATTTTATTGCCATCTGATGACTCCATCACTCCTTGGCTGGCCGGATAAACTGAGGTGGATTGATATGCAATATAACAAGACACGCTTCCGGGTTTAGTAAGCGCAGTGATCTTGTGTGGATTATGTAGATGTGGACAGAATGCTGCAGATATACCTCATGGTATGACACCAAATTGCAGCATCCATGGCTATGGGATGAGAAGGCCAGAGAATTTCTCACCCTCCCTCCCCTCTCTTGATGTTCCTTGAACAGTATGATGAGCCTGAGCTAGCTATAGCTCCCCTCACCCTCCATGGAATGCTGAAATAGGTGGAATAGCACACCAGAAAAGTCTTAATTTATATAGCACTTATGTCGGCTCTTCTACCAGACTCAAAGCTATTGGGGACTGCAGACATTAAGGGCATGCTTTATAGGCCACTCTGCACCATTAGGGAGTCTTGCTCATGGACTACTTGCTGAAAAGTGTACATAGTGAGTAAATATTATTCAGAGGTATGTATTGTGGAAGTGCTCATTGGGCTTTGTTGCATTGCACAGTGCTACCAGTCTGATGCTGGTACCAGCTTAATTACAAGAGGGGACATCAGAATAATGAGCTGATCAGTTAGCTGTTGGCCTGCAATTAACAGACTGGGATGCAGGCTTGTCCTTGCTGTGCTGCTTAATGGCAGAGGATGGCACACATCTGGTTTTTATGTTGCTTTTTTATATCAATCAAAGCATTGACTGGAGATAATTACATTTCTTTAGTCCTCTAAGGGATTTTACTACATTGGATTTCAACTGTGTATTTAATTACCTGCGCAGAGTTCAAATCTAAAGCCTCCTGGTCAAAAAAACTCCCTCTACTTATAAAGAAGTAAAGTTATTTTGGGTTTAGATAAAATGGTTTTACTATAATGTATATGGCAAATAGTTATATGGTAGTACCATCCATATTGCTTCAGCTTTTTAAAGTAAATTTAAACTATTCAAATGAAAAAGGATTAACTTTGATCTTATTCCACTTAGGAATACATTGTCATCACAGTGTGTTTTCAGCTGAGAATGAAAAAAGGAAATTAGGAACATGCTAATGCAGTTTTGCTTGAATACACTCCAAATATTATTTTGTATTTGATAGATACTTAGGTAAAGCCTATTTGTCTCTGTGAACATGTAGTTGATTGCCTATTTTCTGAAATGAATACAATTCATTTCAAGTGCTATACAAAAGAAGTACAGACATTTTGGTCTGAATACAGATACTTACTTTAAGGTAAGTATTATACTTGCAACATTACGATTTAGATTGCCTCTAACCATTTAAATTCAGTATATAAATATAATTATTTGATATATTACATGCTGTCTTGCGTAAGTAAATCACGCTGAAAAAAAGTATTTCAGTATGGTCTGAATGAAAGGATTTTATAGAGTTAAAGTGAACAGAGGCATCCTATGCAAGTAACACTTTTCAGTACCTAGTCAGTTATATTTACGGATTAAAACAAAGATAAAATCTTGAATTGCATTATCACATTAAGGAGCCACTATCATGAAATTCTGTAAAATTTAAAATATATCCATATAAAATGTACATTTCTCCCAGAGTAAAATGCACTATTAATATTTTTTTCCCCTTGTTGATTTCACTAAGAGTAGATGATAAAAAAAGCTTACAGATTTTGGACTAGTCCCTCTTCTTATGAGAGATTATCCGTATTACCATTATTTTTTTTACAAAAGCATTCCCTGCATAGGATCTATATAAGGTTTTCAACCTTACTTGTTCCCTACGTGTTTGCACACAATTTTGGCATGTGGACTGAGCAACTGAAATTAAGTGAGCGTTTTTGCAAATATAGAAATAAATGAAACTTTCCCATGATAAGATGGAGAGGACGTGTAACCAGGTTTGAACTTCATCCCAAACAGTAGCTGATACCCCTTTACCAGTGCAAAATCTTTACTTGTTCTTGAATAGATCATCAGTGGGTATGTATGGCTGATATCATGGTGAAATACCTACCACAATGTGATGTCAGGACCTAGATTCTGACAGTTTCCTGTCAGTAAACCTTGTTGCATTGTGGGAAATAACAGCTGTTTCCAACTGCCAAGCATTTATTCTTTAGGAAGGACTGTAACTTTCAATAAAATGCAGTAGCACAATCTTGCAGTACAAAACTTGATACAACTTTATTGGCACAAATGCAAAGATTAAAAAATTGACGTATTCATAAAACCTTTTTTATCCGTGAGCTGCATAGCTACTCTCTACTGCCACTTGGTTGGATCGTGTTAATTGCATCTGGTTGGTGCAAATGCTATCTCTTCTTTCCATGTAGTTCTGGTTTTCGGTGCTGACTGGGCCCTATAGAATTGTTTATATACACAGCGGCCTGATGAAGGGCACAAAGTTGCCCAAAACTAACATGTGTCGTTGCCTGAATTTATAATTACTTACCACGTCAAGCCAGACCATAGTATCAATCAGTCTCATTATAGTCCTCTATTTTGGATATATATATTGTTGTTTATGAAGATTTCACGGATAAAAAGTTTTTATGAATACGTCAATTTTTGAATCTTCGTATTTGTGCCAATAAAGTTGTATCAAGTTTTGTACTGCAATTTATTTTATTGAAAGTTACAGTCCTTCCTAAAGACATAAATGTTGAACTTGGGTGTGGTGGATCACCCATTAAAGGACTTTAGGCCATATCCTATTCAAGGTGATAAGTAGCTTGCAGATGCGAGCTACTTATCACCTTGCCATCGCGCGAGGATTACCGACAAATCCTATTGCCCATATCCTTCACGCGATGGCCGATCATTAGGGAGAATTACTCAGGCGAAAGCCTGAGCGATGCTCCCTTTTACCAAGCGATGGGGAGTGAGGTTTACGCTGTGGTGCTGCTCATCAGCACCACGGGCTCACTCCCCACACATGCGCACTCACCCACCGAACATCGCCGACATCTTCCACCGCAGCATCTGGGGGTCTGGGGTCTGGCTCAGACAGCGGACCAATGGGGAGCCCGGCTGCAGATTCAAAGATGCTTTGTCCGGGCTCCTTCTATGCTGACAGTAATTACAGTGTTAGATACACTGTAAATACATGACGGATTTTGTGACGAGAGGCGGCGGGTGATCGGCGGCGGTACGTATGACAAGGGAGCCTTTGCAGAGCTGCGCGGGGGCTTCTAAACTGTGTGGCGACCCGACGGGGAGCTCTGGGGGTCTCCTTATTAAAGGAGACCTCCAGATGCTGCGGCGACGACGTGCGTTAGCTAGTTTAGACCTGCTTTTTGCAGGTCTAAGCTAACGCTCATGTCTGCCGGGAAGCATCGCTTCCCGGAGACATGATAAGGGTAATTGGATTCCGTGGTAAGAACTCGCTGGGCGATTATATCGCCCAAGCAAGTTCTCTTCCGCCTAGGGGGGTCTAAAGTTTAATTAGATTAGGCGATGCCCCCATCGCCTAAGTTAAGAACTCGCCAGTGCTTAGCGCTGGCGAGTTCAGCAATAGAATATGGCCCTTTGTGTTTTTGCCCTTCCTTTGGAAAGGGGCACTCCGACTGCTCTGCCAGTATTAAAGATGATGACGTGCAAGCTGATTGTGGATCAAACAACATGAACAATTTCTCACTTTGAAATATATTGTATTTTTTTCCCCTTTTGCTAAAGTTCCTCTTAAACTACATACTGTAAGTAACAGTGTCATTTCAAAAATGTAATGAATTGTGCATTTTACTCTAGGAGAAATGTGCATTTATATGTATGTATTTTACATTTTACAATTTTTCATGATATTTGCCCTTTAAATAGAAATGTTTCAAGATTCAATCAGTGATCATCACTCTCAAAAGCATAAAGATAGATTCATATTTATCTTAATTTATGAACAGCAGATCTTCTAATGCAGACTTTGTCTTAATTAGGCAGCTACAGACATATGCATGAAGTGTCTTCACACATGCAAGCACTGGACACCACCTGTTCAGCAGTTCTAGGCCGCTATGCTGGAAAGCAACACCTTGACACATGTGAACTGTCAATAGACTGCTCATGTGTGTGTGAAAACCATGCTCCTGCTAAGGTTTACCCCTTCAAAGCATGCCTCACCTCGTTGCACTAGTCATGTCAGAGTTGGTTCTGAAATACACCATATATTCAGTAAAGGGTATCTCTTGTTTCAGCAATAAATGCTAAATTCTAGTTGTATTTGTTTAGGTGTCTTTAAGCAATACTTACAAAGGCATTCATCATGTAAAACATAAGTGCTTCTATGCACATGTAAACATCAATAAATGAACCCCTGCTTAAACATGCAAAAATGTAGTTGACACAGCCTACCATTTTAGTGGTTTAATTCCCTGTGGCATCTACATGTCTTTTAAAAGGGAAGAAAGTCTTACTTTGACAGAGTTTTGCATCATACACACTTGAGGTTTCTGAGTGCTGGAATACTAACAGGAAGGACTACTGATCCCTGAATCCACCGAGGTTATTAAAATATGTTAAGCTTTATCATCCGTGATGTCAAAAAGACCATATAATATAGCCTTTTAGATTGAGGTTAACATTTACAGATTAAATGGTTTATTAAGTGTTTTAGTCTCCGAACAAGAGCTTCAGAGTTTGATTCTCAAAGGTACGATTTTGATGATTTAGACTGATATGTTAAGAGGCACCCAGATGTAATAAAATATAAAGCATTAACACTGGAAATAATTTTTTTTACCTACTTTGTGTAGCAAAACATGTAGATCTTTACTAAAGCACTCAATGTAATGAGATTTACTTTAGAGGAACCCGTTTTCTTTGGTTAATTGTGTGTTGTGACCATTGAAGATGTAACGTGTCACAACACGTTTTTGGGTCTTGATCTAGCTTTTCATTGCCCACTACTCAACAGGGACATTATTATGTTTTATATCTTAGTATTTTAGCCTGGACATCTGTTACCTAAAGTTGAGAATTGTACATTTAAGGCAGATGCACTGAAGTCCGTAAGGAAAGCTAAAGTTTGTAATCCTTACCCATTCATAGGCCTAATTGTTAAGTTGCCTAAGCACTCTTTAGCAGTAAATTCCATTATTTCCAAATAAATAACAACACTTTCCAGATTCCTGTGTTTAATAAGTTACAATCAGTTTAATTTCACATACCTGGCACTTTTACAAGGAATTGACCCTTTTGCATTAGCAGGAATACTTCTTAACAATCAACACTTTTGTGCAGATCAACATATTCCTGAAGAATTGATCAACTTAATCGTCTCTTTATAATTGCCAGATAATGTTAGAGTATATTTTAAGAGGCCACAATGCAAACCAGTGAGTTGTATACCATTGCTTGTTCAGCTGTAAAGTAATAATTCAGATTCCAATCAGGTGAATGAAGTTTATGATTGTAAGTTTAAGGTAATTACTGTAAGAGATCGATGTGTTGATCGCGTCTGTGTAAGATCAGGGCATCCCTTTATAAATTATCTATCACAAAGGGAAAACATGATTTTGAAAAATAGAGAAACAGGAACTGCCTATCCATTAGTTGAGCATCAGTTCTTTAAGCCCCTCAAACTTGGTCTTTTTTTGTTTGTTCTTGGGAAGAGCAACCAGGAATATCTTTATCTGAGATAAAAGGGTCTAAATCTCTGCCCCAGACCTTAAGAGTGGTTGAATAAAAAATGAACATCAACTTGGAACATTTCATTGAACACATTTTCCTTCTCCTTTTTCAGCTGAGAAGTAGCTAAAACTATTAGGAATTATTTCATCCTTTTATGATTTTAATTTTTTTTGTTAGATAAAATGAAACTGACAGCCTCTTGCAGACTCTGCTATATATATCCTAGAATAGAAGACCTGTTAGAAGCATTCTTAGCTGTTAACTTTCTGGGATCTATCACTTTGCAGTTTAAATAGCTGTATTATAAGTGGTTAAATTTGTGTACCATCTTTGGCCTGTCAATGTAGGGCAGTCTGTGGACAGTGAACCCCAAGAAAAGGCAATATTCTGGCAATATTCTAGTCTCAACTAAAATGATTTGCAACCTTCTGTACTTTAAAAAGACAAAAAGCCTCAGAGAGAATATCAAGAGTATGGGCTCCACATTGCACTCAACGTTCACACTAAAATGAATTGGAGCAAATGTTTATGAAGAGCTATGAATTCAAAGTGCCTTGGGTCTGTTGATCAGATATGTCTACAACACAGACAAGATAGTCGAGCTTCCAAAACGTTTAAAGAACCTTCCCAGCCAAGCCATTAGTCACTGGATAAGTGAGAATATACCAGGGGCCTGAAAAATCTCTTGGCAAAAAGAAAAGTATGCAACGTCTTACAAGTTACTTGCTAATCCATAGAAATAACTTCAAAGCAATATCATTGCCACTTACTCTTTAGCAGATGTGATTAGTTACACTCTATATGCTACAGTATTGTGTTGCAGAAGGCCAAGCAGATACTGACAGTTTCAGAATATGTTTGTCATATCTCTACGGCAAGAAGTCTTTGAAAGGAAGTGAACTTTTGAGAACAGTGATGAAAGACAGAAAAATAAACATGCCAAGTGTTAGAATATAATAAATATCAAAGATGTCAAGAAGCATGGTTACGTTATTATATTTTCAGGAAGGTAGGGGAAAATCAGTGGGCCTTCTAGAATGTGTCATGACGATAGCTTTACGATTCTGTCAGTCCAGCAGGTAAATGTCTCCCAAGGTCACTAGCAGTGCATGTTTACAGCAAAACAATGCTTGTATACATCAAGAGCAAAAACAACACATCACATCAAATCACATTTTCTTTCAAAATATCCAATCATTTTTCTTTTTTACTTTCCTTAAATTTACACTTATATTACTGCTTTCGGTAAAGCTTTCTGTATGATTGCATAGGTACACGTGTGATGACTGTTTAGTTAGAATTAAGATACCAAGCTAATGATATACAATATAGCTTGTTATCGAACACAAAAGAACACATTGCCAAGCACACTGGATAAAGATATAAAACTGAAGAAAATCAGATGCCGGCCATCGAAGCTCACCACATCTCAGCTTTGAAATTACAGAGAGAGTGTAAACCAAGTATCCGGCTGGCTGCTTTCAATCCAGAAATTGTACTTCAGAAATATTGAAAAATAAGTACATTTAATTTAGTGTATTTTAAAAAAAATATATGAAGAAATAATAAAAGTATAATTGTATTATATATGAGTATTGTTACTCCAGTGTATCTCTGTTTGGTCTGATTGCTGAACAGGGTAAAATGTTCTGGATTCAGAAAAGCCTAAATCTGAACACCGCTGAAGTATATAACAAAACATTTTAGTGCATTTTCTTCATTTCTGGGGGATAGTCACAGCAGCCAAATATGACAAGGAACATTGCCCAAGGAACCTGTTGCTATTTGAGAATGGAGGCAAGGGGGATGTATACAACTGAACTGAACTGATCATATTTTTATGATTTTGAGGGCAACAAGGAAAATACACAAATTATTAAACTTACAGTTCTGTGTGCTCTTTTAATGTTACTTAGCTATGTAAGTCGACTTTTTTTTTTAAATGCACAACATGAGCAGAACCTTCCCAAGTTTTTTAAAGGGATACTGTAGGGGGGTCGGGGGAAAATGAGTTGAACTTACCCAGGGCTTCTAATGGCCCCCCGCAGGCATCCTGTACCCATGGAGCCACTCACCGATGCTCTGGCCCTGCCTCCGGTTCACTTCCGGAATTTCAGACTTTAAAGTCTGAAAACCACTGCGCCTGCATTGCCGTGTCCTCGCTCCCGCTGATGTCACCAGGAGAGTATTGCATAAGCCCAGTATGGTCTTTGGTCTGCGCAGTATGCTCCTGGTGCCATCAGCGGGAGCGAGGACACGGCAATGCAAGCGCAGTGGTTTTCTGACTTTAAAGTCAGAAATTCTAGAAGTGAACTGGAGGCGGGGCCGGAGCATCGGTGAGTGGCTGCGCGGGCACAGGATGTCTGTGGGGGGCCATTAGAAGCCCCGGGTAACTTCAACTCATTTTCCCCCGACCCCCCCCTACAGTATCCCTTTAACCACTTTACCCCCAGCGGTACGAATTTCTCCGCCCCTTTTTTCCCTCCTAAAAAACCAGGGACGGAGAAATCCGTACCTTCCGCGCTACCGCCGCTGTCCGCGCTCCCGCCGCTTGTGCGCGCGCACCCGCCGCTCGTGCACGTCGCCGCCCGCTCGCCCGGAGATCAATGAACGGGAAAATCCATTCCCGTTCGTTGATCTAGCCCCCGCAATGATCTGCTGCTTCTTTCAGAAACAGCGAGATCATTGTGCGTCTCCCAGCCTCCTACTGCTTCCTGTAAGCGTCCTTCCGGACGCTTACAGGTCGCATGTAAACAAACACTCTGTGGCCATCTTGTGGCCAAATAGTAAACTACACCCTAAAAGCATTTTACACATGCAAACATTACATTTACACAATAAATTAACTCATTACCTCCCACACTCCCCAATTTTTTTTTTTTTTTTAGTAATTAAAAAAAAAAAAAAAATACAATAAAAAAAAAAAAACATAAATAGTTACCTTAGGGACTGAACTTTTTAAATATTTATGTCAAGAGGGTATAACACTGTTACTTTATAAAGTGCGGGCTTGTAATTAGGGATGGATGCAAAACTGAAAAAAATGCACCTTTATTTCCAAATAAAATATTGTCGCCAAACATTGTGATAGGGACATAATTTAAATGGTTTTATAACCGGGACATATGGGTTAATACATTTCATGGGTTTTAATTACAGTAGCATGCTTTATTTAAAAACTATAATGGCCGAAAACTGAAAAATAATATTTTTTTCCCACATTTTTTCCTATTTCCCCATTAAAACACATTTAGAATAAAATAATTCTTGGCATAATGTCCCACCTAAAGAAAGCCTAATTGGTGGCAAAAAAACAAGATATAGTTCATTTCATTGGGATAAGTAATAATAAAGTTATAGACGAATGAATGGAAGGAGCGCTGAAAGGTGAAAATTGCTCTGGTGGTCAGGGGGTAAAACCCCTCAGTGGTGAAGTGGTTAAAGGGACACTGTAGGGGGGTCAGGGGAAAATGAGTTGAAGTTACCCGGGGCTTCTAATGGTCCCCCACAGACATCCTGCGCCCACGCAGCCACTCCCCAATGCTCCAGCCCCGCCCCTGGCTCACTAATGGAATTTCAGACTTTAAATTCTGAAAATCACTGTGCCTGTGTTGCCCTGTCCTCGCTCCCACTGATGTCACCAGAAGTGTACTGCGCAGGCCCAGTATGGTCCATGCCTGCTGCACAGTAGGCCTTCCGGACGCTTGGAGGAAGTATAAGGAGGCTGGACACGTGAGTTTTTTTCACAATGATCGCGCTACCCATCGGAGAGCAGCGGATCATTGCGGGGCTTAGATCAACGAACGGGAATGGATTTTCCCATTCATTGATCTCCGGGCGAGCGGGCGGCGGCGTGTTTACTAGCGGCGGGCGGCGTGTTTACGAGCGGGAGCGCGGACAGCGTCGGGAACGCGGAAAGTACGGATTTCTCCGTCCCTGGGGGTTAAAGGATGGAAAAAGGGACGGAGAAATTCGTACGGGCGGGTGTAGAGTGGTTAAACAATTAAAACATCTACTTTTTGCCATAATAAAAGCAATGTTATGCAATATAAAACACTATTATGCAATATAAAAAACAAAATTATGCAATATTAAAAAACAGGAGGTGGTAAGACATTGGACTGTGTATCCATCTAGCGCTGGGATTAATAACATTGTTTCTTCTACCATTTTCAGGCCTGGGGGATGGGCCTGTTTGCTTAATTGACTATCATTTTGCGCCAGAGCATTCCACTTATTTTTTGTTATTGTTGCCAACATTATCTCTAAATTTTCTACACTTGGGTACAAAAGGGATAGCAGACTCATTTATAAATGAACAGACTGTGTACATTAAAAATGTATGTACACTAAGTGGAGGGCCGTAATTTCTGTAAGTATTATAATCAGTGGTAACACAACTAGAGATGAGCAATCAAATTCTGTTAAAGAGAATCTGTACTGTGAAAATCTTGCATAAATAAACGTACCATCCTGTTAGTTGTCTTCTCCTAGGCCCCTCTGTGACATCTTTGTCACTCCCGCTGCTTTCCTGGTGATAAAATCACTGTTTTATTCACTGTTTTTGTAAACAATGAAGATGGTCGCCAAACAGGAAATACATAATACAGGTGCCTATTTGCAGAAGCTCCTCTGAAATGTGACTTGATTGCTGAAATGTTACTCCAAGTGTTGCCTTAGCTGCTTGTCTGAGCTCTGCACTGATCTCTCTGCACTCACAGCTGTTTGAAATTTCTCAGCTCCACGAGCCTTGCAGAGATGCTGGCTGTGAGCAGAGACAAGCCTGTGACTCATATGCACTGCACACAGGAGAGCATAGGGGGGCGTGGAGGGGCATGCATAACTTCTCACTATCAGAGCAGAGAGAGTGCATTCCTCTTTGTCTCGACAAGGCTTGACAAGAAAAGAAGATTAAATATATTACAGAGACAGTGCAACTAGAAAAGGCTGCAGTAATCCAGACCACATTAGAGCAGGTATAGGAACTTATAATATAGACAAAATAAAGCTGAAAATTTTGTTACAAAGTATCTTTAAATTCTGAATTTTGAGTTTTGGAATGGAATTGAGCATTGTGATTCAGAATGTGGACTTTTGAATTAGCAATGCAGAATTTAGAATTCTGCCATTTACAATGGCGTCAATACTTCCATCTTTAGCAATTAGAAGCTAAGCCCCATACATGCTATCATCACCAAATGTGCATGGTATGTTAGGGGGAATAATAGAAATAAATCTTGAAAACAGAGAAAGAGAAGACTTTAAAGAATAGGTACGTCAATTAGGGCCTGCGCATCCTGCAATCTTAAAGAGACTCCGTAACAAAAATTTCATCCGGTTTTCTTCCATCCTACAAGTTCCAAAATCTATTCTAATGTGCTCTGGCTTACTGCAGCAGTTCTACTATCACCATCTCTGTAATAAATCAACTTATCTCTCTCCTGTCAGACTTGTCGGCCTGTATCTGGAAGGCTGCCAAGTTCTTCAGTGTTGTGGTTCTGTGATGCATCTCCCCCCTCCAGGCCCCTCTCTGCACACTGCCTGTGTGTTATTTACATTAGTGCAGCTTCTCTCTGCTCTATTATCTTTTACAAGCTGGATAAATCCTCCTCTGAGCTGGCTGGGCTTTCACATACTGAGGAATTACATACAGGCAGAGCTGTCTGCACTCTGCAGGAAGAAACAGCCTGACACTTCAGTGGAAGATAGCTGCAGGGGGAAAGAAACACACAAATGATCTCTTGAGATTAAAAAGGAAGGCTGTATACAGCCTGCTTGTGTATGGATGTATTGTCTATGTGTGGACATACTGTACATCAACCTACTTCCTGTTTTGGTGGCCATTTTGTTTGTTTATAAACAAACTTTTTAAAACTGTTTTTAACCACTTTTAATGCGAGGGGAGCAGTGAAATTGTGACAGAGGGCAATAGGAGATGTCCCCTAACGCACTGGTATGTTTACTTTTGTGCGATTTTAACAATACAGATTCTCTTTAATGTAGAAATAGAATATTTCACAGAGGACTCTTCAAAGTCACCTTATTAATGAGTCAGTACAGTTGTGCAGAAGGGTTCTAATTTTTGCATTGCATCCAGTAAATCTGAGATGGTAAAATGTAAGCACAAAGTTGTTTTTCAGTCTCAGGACTGCTGTATGTTGCTGCTTTGTGATTTACCCTGTGTTTTTGTTTTACTTTTTCTCAGTTGTGTGGGGGAAAAGCCTGTATTTAAATGAGAATTCTGTTTTTATTATGTCACAAGGACTTCTGAACAAGAAAATGTTCACAGTAATGTTGAGAATATAATATCCTTGTTGTAGAGAAAAAAATGCACTGTTATGGAAGTATATTGCCCCCGCAGGCTTCAGAAACCCAGAGGTCAAGTAAGGTATACTCAAAACCTAGAAGTCAGCATGAAGCCTGGATCTTACTTATCAACTAGTGTTGGTGTTCAAATTCAGGATCTTGCATTTGGAAACCGGAATTATGCTGAATACCATACTTCAGCACCTGAAGCAGTGGACAGGTTCTGGCTCCGAAGGAGGAAATATCTGAGTCATGTGAAGTGTGATGTGGACCACAATGCTATTAGCCAGTCCACTAGCTTGGGTGCTGAAGTGTGGTGTTTGTCATAATTTGGGTTTCCGAATACAGAATCCCAAATTCAAACACCAACACTATTAACAACCAAGCCAATTATTTTTGCACAATCAGCACAGTACCTGGCCATATGGTAAGGAAACACTGATCCTTGCTTCAGCCAGTCCCTGAGGACTTAAAAAAACTTCTCAGGACATATGGGAAACCAAGCTGTTCCTTCTTCAGTGATCTATCAGAATTCATTAATTAATGCCTTCTACACACACGTATCATGTTTATATTATCGCCAATCACCATTCCCTGCTGCTGTCACTTATCAGGTTCTAATCTTGAAGTGCTTATTTTTGATGCAGGTGGCATCAAACATCCTGGCAGTTCCATAGCCTGCAATGTTAATTGCATCTATGGTGTGCTACTATTTATTGCAACTTGGCAAGTCATGGTACAATGGTATAACAATAGGCCTGACTGTGCAAGTGGTGGTGCAACCAGTGCTGGGCCGAAATTACGCATGAGCGTAATTACGCATCGTAATTCAATGTAAATTTACGCGTAAGCGTTACGCGTAACTTACGGTCTGACGCGTAATTATTTACGCGTAAGACCGTAAGTGGTATCGTAATTACACTGTCTACCGTAATTGCTAGGCATGCGTAATTTTACGAACACTTACGCGTAATTTTACGCGTAATTACTAACGTAAAATCTCCCATTTTCTAAGAGTAGCCAATCAGTCAACATCCTAAGCAACCAATAGTATCTTCTCCCGCCCTTCAGTATAAGCGTACATTTTGACGCATACGAATGATATGTACGCAATAACTGTCACATTGACGGCTATTGCGTACATATCGTCCGCATGCGTAAAAAAATACGCATTAATGGGTATTACGGCACTATGCGTAACATTGTAGTGTAAGCGCCTTCATTACGGTATCCTTACGCGTAATTGCGTAAGTTTACGCGTAATTACAGTGATGTACCGTAGATAATTTCCTACGCCGTAACCATAATTGCGTAATGCGTAATAGCGTAAAATTACGCGTAATGATCCGTAAGCGTAGATTTTTCCATTACGACCAGCACTGGGTGCAACTGTATGAAGATTTAGTGGCAGTGAGGTTAGTATTAGGCGTAGCAACAATACGTTTTAGTGTAATGAGTTGAGATTAGAAAAAATAATGTAAAAGTAATAGATCAGTAAAGATTAGGATAGATAAGGATTATTACAAACAAAATACAGATACTATTACAGTCGGCAGCTCGGTTCAAACCTATCAACATCTAAACTAAACATATGCTCCTATTTTAGCACTAGATCTCTAAGAGATTAATGCTCTTAGATGAAACCAAACAAAACTATAGCATCTGCATCTGCAGTAGCCGCCCAACTAGTTTCATCACATAAAACAACTCATCAGGGACACTGTGATTGGTTTGGGTATACTCTATATCAGGCTTTCTCATCCAGGGTTCCCTGGAACCCCAGGGTTCCTTGAGGACTCTGCAGGGGTTCCTTGGCATTTTATCCCATCGTGAGGGAAGTATAATAGAGCACATTATAATAGGGGTACTGTAAAAGGGAGCACTAAATTGGGGTCAGAATAATAATGAGCACAGTATAATGAGTGTCAGTGTAATTGGAGGTAGTGGAATTAACAGCCTCACCTACTTTTAAAGACCTAGGCCTCAATTTACTAAGCTTTATCAAACACTTTATCGAACCTTTGATAATTTACCTCATGGGTAAAATCTAATTTTGAATTCAATAAGGTGTTATAGATTTATTGAACGTTTTATTGATAAAACTTTCAATAAATATATAACACCTTAGTGAATTCAAAATTAGATTTTACCCATGAGGTAAATTATCAAACGTTCGATAAAGTGTTTGATAAAGCTTAGTGAATTGAGGCCCATGCCTCCTGAAAAATAAATGCAGGGGTTCCTCAAGATCAAAAAATTGTTTGCAGTGGTTCCTTGGGATCCAAAAGTTATTTGCAGGGTTCCTCCATGGTAAAAAGGTTGAGAAAGGCTGCCCTATATTGTTGTCAGCACAATATTCTGTTACAATTTGTACCTTAATTCTCTGTTTACAGCTCAGTCAACTTTCAGATATCTGTACACCTGAACAACAAGACTAATAATTATATTATGTAGAATTTTGACCTTGAGAAATTATTACCAATGCTGCTTTTTGCACATTGAGATTGACACTCTCAAAAGCAACTACAAAAACTAATGTTTTGTGGTAAAAGGCCATATATGATTTAAAAAAGTCATATATTATTCTGGGAGCATATAAGAGCACTGTGTGCAGAAACACACTGCAAAGTCTGCTAAAACAGGGAATTCACTCAGCCAAAATGCATACAATAGTAAATGTTGTTTTTCCAGTCAACCCTAGATTGCATTTTAGAATAAACTCTATGTTAACCCAATGTTTGGCCTAAACAAAAATCCCTCACAATGGCTTAGGCTTTCAGTTGAGATAGTTCATTAAGCAAAATATTTACCTTGCAGAAGGCAGTCAGTCAAAACTGTCAATAAGGCCATTTCAGCCAACCAAAATATTTAGTGTATTAGTGCTTAGTCAGTCTTACCTTTATAGTGGAGCTAAATTATCACTGCTAGACTGCTGTGATGGCTTAAAACAGAGGCAGTCTGAAATTTAGCAATCATGCTAGTATTGTAACAGCGGGGGATACTACTTGAAATTAAGGAGCCAATTACATGTCTCTTGTTCATGTAATTGCTGTGATTGGCAATCAATAAAATTATGTTACAAAGCAACAAGTATTCCAAAAAGTATATAAATGTGTACTTACTAATGTAAAAAAATAATATTGCCAGATTTTCCTTTAAAGACGAGAAAAGCATTTTGACCTATGTATCAGTAAAATACATAATTGAATATTCTGTATTATGGACTACAGTTTGCAGTGAACTTTCATTTCATAATGTTGAGTAAGAGGTACAGTATGTAAATAATAATACATAATGTGGTTTTAAAATAAAACATATGTGAATTTTTATTATTGAATTAAATGCTTTTACTTCCATTCAAACTCAAGAAGGTGAGTTACTAAAGATAAAATGTTTTGAAGTGTACTTGTGCTTACTTCAATTGTGCAAGTACATTTTCAAGCACAAGGGTTACCTTTAGTGAACCAGCCTAATGCATTTGTACACTTTGTGGCTGCCACCCTTGTCTCCTACTTGAATGCTATTCAGATAAACAGTGCTGCGCTTATTAAATGCCAATGCGGGTAGAAACATTCAAGAGAAAAAATTCAAGGAGAGCAAGTTATTAAAGTAAAGGACAATAGGATCTTTCATCTCGTTAAAATGCCAAATTTCATAACTTTACTTATGCATTCTAATCTAACAGAATGATTAGAATGCAAAAAACATGATTACATTTGTTTTAAAACAAATGTAATCATGTTTTTGCCCTAAAGCTTACATTTCTATATTAATTTAATTCATCTATAAAATAGAGTTTACAGTCTAAATAACACTTATTGACTTTGTGTAAGGATATGTCAAATTTCTATTTTAGAGCTCAACTCAAGTTGCTTTCATAATATGGAACATGAATTCCATTTAACATAGGGACAATTCCTTAGACAGAAGTACAAAATGTTGATTTCAGATTAAATATATTAAGAGTATCGGATGGATAACACAGTGTTGTTTATTAAACGAACACTATCAAACCAAGTGTTCTAAAATGACAAATGTACAAATAATGTCTGTGTAAACATTTTCCTACGTTTCATGTTAAATATCAGAGGCAAAAGCTATAATTCACTGTGTTTACATTTTAGCTATGTTTGGAATGTCTCATTTGCATAGGTGAATTTCTGCAGTCTGACATGCTAAGAACAGTGTAATATTGAAGCAGAGTTATATTCAATGGCTCTGGTATCAGGTTTCAAATGCTATTACAAATGTTTATGTTGCACATAAGATACATTTCCTCTGCTTTCTGCAGACAGCTCTCAGAGACAGAGAGCTGCAGCTGCTAAGAGCTTTCTCTCACACACAGGATTAGCAGATTTAGTGTGAGGGAATCCCCCCTCCACTCAAGGTTCACTAGCTCTTCAGAATCAGTGTCAGGGAAGTGAGAAAGGAATCTGATAGCAGTAAACAAACAGATTAGCAGTCAAATGTATACACCCATACTTAACAGTACTTCCCAAACAATTCCTTTCTCAATTGAAAAAAACATGTTAATCAATAGTGTTCCTTTATATATAAATAGGCAGGAAATACTTGTACCTTTTCTAACCTGAAGCACTGTTTGGCAGGGGTACATGTTTTCCCAATCCTATAGCTGACCCTAAGCAATACATTTTCAGTAACAGCAAGTGTCATATACAGTGACCACAGCTAGTAATTACAAACAGTGCAATAGATTGTTTGGTTCATTGGCTAAATTTTCTCTAAGGATCCCGGAATACTGGCTGATTTCTGAAGGTTTTCTCTTTGTGCTCCAGTTTTCTAATTATAGCAATCCAAATAATTACAGAATGGTTTAAATTTTACCTCAAAGTGGCTGCCTATAACATGTTCCTGTCATACTGTATGGCCCATAAGCAAATCACTATTTCTCCTGAATTTTCTCCTAAGTTATCTTTTCAAACCTGTCAATAAAATGCCCTTTAAATCACCAGCAAGCAGAAAAATACTCAAAATAAATGTAATAGTACTTTTTTCGCCTACTTTTTGGTACTTTTACCACTGCAAAAACCTGAAAAGTTATTATAAAGCGAAGATGAAAAAATATTTCTTAGAAGAAAACTCAGGAGAAAAAGTGAATTACATATGGCCCGTAGGTGTCTTATTTTCTTAGAAGTAAATAGTAAATAATAGTAATGGTAATGTAGACAAGCATAAGCTCTTCCCTCCACAGGGACTGATGCCAGATATTGATGGGCCCTGTAAAGTGCTGTAAAATATTCCACACAAATCAAGTTCAACCAGTGACTTTTGTTCTGTCTTACATTTTTATTGAGCCATTTTCTCTAATTTAGTGGAAAACAAGTGAAAAACAAGTTGTAAGTTTTTATGTGCATTACTTTAATTGACTTTGTGCCCTGTGTGTGTATATCGAAATGGATGTGCTCTAGAAAAGCACACCATCTCCCATGAGGTCAGGTGTCCACTGACCTACTTTTTTCTTGTCATGTACATTTTTATAAAACAGAGATGCATAAGAAAACACTCACTCTTTCTTGGCCACAGGTTTAGCCAATCAGCATTAATAGGTTTCAAGAACACTGACCTCTCAATGGTCAGTGTTCTGCCCAGTCAGCATTATTTATTCTAAGTCTTCTGAGTGCTGACTGGCCAGAAGGACAAGTCAACCAAAATAAGATACTGTATTTTGGTATACAAACCTCTTTATATAAACAGCAGAGGTATCAGTAGCAAAGCATTGGTTGGGGACTGAGAATAACAATGGGAGGTTGAATTTCTTTGAAGCACAAGTGGTAACATTTTTAGCCACCTTAAGGTGGATGGGAAATTCCCAAGGGGAGCTCCTCCCATTGTTACAGGTTACAATGTGGATCTCTGCAGGGATGTTATAAAACTCTGTACAAGTCCAAAACTTTGGGGGAACAAGGACATAACACTAATGGATAATAATACCTTAGTAATACTTTACATTTCACTGAAAGGAAAGAAAAATAGGAGAAGCAAAAAGCTGCTTTCTTTTCCCTGTGAAATGGATTTCACACAAAAAGCTGCCTCATCCTTACTTGCCCTTACTTCAATTAACTTATTTTATTGGTCAAATTTGCTATTTAGAAATATGAACACTATGGTCTTTCAGTGTTCATGTGAGTATGGAAATGTGTTTTGCTAATACATTTGACAGAGCAGTGAGCACTTGTATTATGCCCAAAATTATGATTCCTGAACTGTTCATACAGAGAATGTAAGCAAATGTCTGCACTCCTGAAAACTCTCTCAGTCCCCTGATTGTCAATAGTGGATTGTGTATATATATATATATATATATATATATATATATATATATATATATATATATACATATATATATATATATATACATATATATATATATATATATATATATATATATATAAAATGTATATATATATATATATATATATATATATATATATATATATATAATGGGAGCCGGGCTTGATCTACTTGTGCAATTTTAAAGGGACACTGTAGCGGGGTCGGGGGGAAATGAGTTGAACTTACCCGGGGCTTCTAATGGTCCTCCGCAGACATCCTGTGCCCGCGCAGCCACTCACCGATGCTCCAGCCCAGCCTCCAGTTCACTTCTGGAATTTCAGACTTTAAAGTCTGAAAACCACTGTGCCTGCGTTGCCGTGTCCTCGATCCCGCTGATGTCACCAGAAGTGTATAGCACAAGCCCAGTATGGTCTGTGTCTGCGCAGTACGCTCCTGGTGACAACAGCTGGATTAAACCACTCCAGTAGAGGCTATGCAGTGGACAGGCAAGCCTGGGATGGATTAAAAAAAGGTCTTCTATTTAGAGTCTTGGACTTACCTTCCTCAGTCATAGCTGATCAAATTTCAGGACTGCTGGGAGGTTTGTGAATAAATAGTTGATGGATGTGCGGTTGCAGATGCATGTGGCATACATGGCATGATGTAATCACATAGAAGCTATTTTGCTAACCATTCAACCATTCAAAAAATCCCATAATGGTCTCTATTCACAAAACTTATCCTAAATAACTTATTTATCACCTATTTGATAAAAATAACCTTTCAGCACATTTACTAGCAAAATAATCACTCAAAGTAAGTTGTACCCGATTAACTTAATTTCAATATTACTTTTCTAACATTAATTATATTATATTTGTGTTCTTTCGGAGCTTAACTACTTGCCGACCGCTCCATGCTGATTGGCGTGGACATGGCGGCAGCCTCAGGACCGCTCCACGTCCATTGGCGTAAACGGCCTTATATGGGGCTTGCAGGAGTTCACGTGCACTTCTGCACATGTATCCCTGCTTGGAAGGCGGAGCTCTACTCCTCCTTCAGTCTCCCAGCGGCAATCGCCACTCGGAGACTGCTAGACAGTGAAACCGCCATCTAATATACATATACAGTGCTGCCATCTAAGGCGGTGCTGTACTGGGGACAGCCATGTGACACGGCTGTCCCCCTGGGAGACCTACGCTGATTGGCTGGCGGGGGAGAGTAAAAATAAAATAAAAAATAGGCAGATTTATTTAAAAATAAACAACATAAATATTTATTAAAAAAATAAACAGAGAGCTCTGTTGGTGGGGAGAAAAGGGGGGGGGGAACACTTGTGTGCTGAGTTGTGTGGCTCTGCAGCAAGGCCTTAAAGCTGCAGTGCCATTTTAGTAAACAATGTCCTGGTCACTAGGGGGGTTTAACACTGTGGTCTTCAAGTGGTTAAAAGGTAACAGAGATAAGGTGAAAACAGAGGAAAACAGGTGAAGAACTTTGTGAATCATGCTCAATGTGTCTGTATCAGTCAAGCAACCACCTAACAGCACACAATTAAAAATAACCTGTAGTCCCGGCTTGCTAGACATTTATGATATCCTCACTTGAGATCTGTTTAGACTGGAATCAGTAAACCAGGCCCACAGTGACTGCTGCATCTATTTGACATTGTGAGGAATCTCACTGACCAGTTGTATACAGTAGGTATAAGAGCTGTCATTGACCAGAGCATGCTACTAGTTGATTGCAGGTCACTCTGGCGAAGCCTGAGCTCATAAAAGAGCAAAGGCTTTCACATTTAGGAGCCAGTGGAGTGGAGTGGAGTTTGGAAAAGCTTAGGACCGCTATAATACACACATTGAAGAGAGTGCTGATGTAATTTGGGCACCTGGTGAAGTCACTTGTAGAATACATGTAAAATAACTGATATTCTACTATTGGCTAATACCAATAGTTGAATATCGGTACTTTACCTAACCATCTTCTCCCACTAACCCACCCTCTATCTACTCTTCACATAATGCGAGGTGGGAGGGTGTTCTTCAAAATGCAAAGGACAGGATGTATACGGAGTAAATCAAAACCTCAATACAGAGGCTTGAACATTTTTATATTGGACATATGTATTGGACACCAAAAAAACACAATGGGCTTGATTCACAAAACTCTTATCACGGTCGTACTAACGTTTTGCGGACGCTATAATGCGCGTAATGTTTTTTGTGCACAAACGCAAATTTGCAGGCAACATCGTGGCTGTTTTCGCGCAGAAACTTGCGTTTGCATTTTGGCCCACCTCCTCCCACCCTATATAGTTCAAACCCCTTCTAGCAGTGGTTCCTCCTGTGATAACACATCTGTGGTTCCTTTTTTTTATCCAAGCACCGCACCCCATCTAAAGGAAGACATCAAATCTGTGTGGAGGCAGAATGCTCCACATGCTCATTACAGTGGTGTCCTATTAGCAACTTATGTTTGTAAATTTGTTTGAATAACTATACTCCTACATCAAGAAATACTACACCATATTGATGACCCATATCTATGCCATCACCCAAATTACATGCTTCACCATCCAATAGCTGACTGTGTGAAATGTCCACTTAACAGGATGGGTCAACATATTTACTGTGGTATTTTATAACTTTGCATCTGCCAAATCTACTGTGAACCAAGGTTGGATGAAAACTGTCTAAAATAGTTGGTTTTGAGCATGTGGTATACTGTACATTAACTCCAATTTCTGAAAATTACTTTTGAAATGTAATGTTTGACAATTGTATTTTTTGTTTTTCAGATGTATATCCAGACAACTACACTGACAGTATCCATGAGTTTAAGTGCTTCAGTCTCTTTGGGGATGCTTTATATGCCCAAGGTTTACATTATCATCTTTCATCCTGAGCAGAATGTTCAAAAAAGAAAGAGGAGCTTCAAGGCAGTTGTGACAGCCGCCACCATGCAAAGCAAATTGATCCAAAAAGGAAATGACAGACCTAACGGTGAAGTTAAGACAGAACTCTGTGAGAGTCTTGAGACAAATAGTAAGTTGTTAGAATTAATATTCAGTAATTACCAATCATTTCATTACTGGGTTTCTCCCTAAGAATCCAACTTTTAGAACAAAAAGCTAAAAGGAAAAAAAAATTGTATACTTAGAAACTATTGTAAAAAGCCATGGCTAATAAAAACATACGGTTTCAAGGAGAAACTACTAACTTTTTTTTGTAATTAACATTTTTTTTACAGATTTATAAAATAATTGTTTACACTGTGTTACTGCATATTTTTCATATAAATATTAATACAAAACGCAGCAAAATTACTGTTTTTAAAGCCTCACAGTCTCTTTAATAAGACAGTTTTACAGCAGTTGCAGGCCTGGAGGAAACCTTTGTGATAATGAGAAATCTACATAAAGTCCTCTCTATTTATGTGCCTGAATAAGAGGAATGGAGGATATAATCGTCCTGTGTAACTCACTGTACAGCCTATGTAATATTGAACTATAACAATAAATCATATTTCATTGAAGCTTTCAACTTTATTTAAAGTACCACCTACTGATTTCAGATTGTACATATAAAATGTGTATTATACACATATAAACTCTGGTGGACAAAAGTTCTTCGCACCTCTGATTCTGGTAATGAGGTTCAAAGGAAACAAGTGTTGTCTGATATAGTAAATATAAATCATACACACTGCACTGTGATGGTCACTGTTAGATCTGAGGCACAGATTCTGACACTTGGTTATTGCTTATTTTTAGAATTTTTTTTATAGTCCCAATAATCAACACCTTATTATTAGACACATTTACCAGTAAAATTACAGGTCCTCCCTTTTTGCCAATGCTTAATCTTTAATCCCTTTTCCCTTGTGTCCACGGTAACAGATATATGTTACACCCCACCCCATATCTTTGCAGAACCATGTAACTTTATATGGACAAGGAAGTACATTCTTTTTCCTGCCCTCATCTTTTTGTATTTCCCCATAGTTCATACCTGTGGAAAGTATCCATGTAAGTTTAACCTCACCCCTATGTGGGAACTGGTAAATAAGCTAAAGTCTTTGTGTGCAGCTCACATCAGGACATTCTAATAGGAGCTCTGGATGAAGTTACACTTTTGGAAGATTTTGTTGGATAAGCAATCAACAATATTAACAGTTGCTCTGCCAAACTGCTGTTGTACTCAGTGACTGGAAAATATGCCCTATTTTTGAAACCTTGCTCAGCCGATCCAAGTTGCCCAGCCGATCCAAGTTTCCAGCAAACTGGTACAAGATTTCCTGTAATGTAAAATCTCTCTTTGTTGAGGCCTGGCCATAAATTACAGTTACAGGTGGAAAGTCTGAATTGATAGTTCAAGATAGAAGATTCTGTAGTAACAGAAACTGTCAGCGTACCTTCAATAGATTCCTAGAAGCCAATTCTTGTAAACCAGATAGACCAGAAAAAATCATTATTATTATTATTATTATTATTATCATTTATATATTTTAGTATATAGTCTATCATAAAGATGTGTCCAATTTACTTTAAAGGCATCACACACTGAGGTACACCATTAACCCAAGATCCAACTAAATTATTTTGAAATGACATGTATGCAGGCCTTCAGAGTAGGGACCAAACTTTTTATTTTTTCCCCCTAAATTTTGCAAACTAGCTTTGCAGAACTTGCATTGAAATCAATAGAGCCAAGCTGCTGACTTATGTGGTCCATTGCAAAGCCCCCATAAATTTTTACTCAATTTGCTAGGTATGTTGAGGTTCAAGTTGTTGTGCTGTATACTGGCAGGCTTAAGAGGACATAGACAGGGCATAGAGTTCAACTGTGGCCATCCCAAAGAAGTTAAACTAACGATACTGAGGCGTTTAACAATGTTTGTATATCTATTTGAATTGCGGCTGAAAGTCTCTCTTTAATCCATATAATTGAAGCATTTGTTAAACTGTTTTAATAAGTATAAAACAGGTTTATGCAGCCATCCTTGATATTTAGTACAATCCTGGGATAATTTCACATGGTCATTTCAATGCATCCTCAAGCAAAATCAATATTAAATAATATTAAAAAATGAGAACTATAGAGCCATATTGATAAACAGCACTGGAGCTTGTGTGAAAATGAAATACTGTTGCCTCACAATAAAATATAAATGGATTATCTTGAAAATGTCTTATATTAATTTACACATTACTTTAAATGACAGTACTAAAATGGAAGTACTCCAGGTTTTAAATAGTTCCAAATTAGAATTGAGTCTTTATTCATTTCAATTTGAAAACAAAAACGAGTTGTGAGAGTTGTGAGAGTTGTGGAGTGTGCTTTGTCAACAGTAAGTGCTCTTCTCCAGATGCCTTAGCATCACTGAGCCAACCGGCATTGTCAGAAATGCACTGCTTTTTACATGAAGTCTAAGAAAAAAAAACTGTTCTGTTACATTGGCTTAGCTTGGATCACTTAATCCTTTTGATCTGTATCCAATTCCATTATAACAATGTTCCAGTGATCTGCCAGTTTCTTCTAACATGTAATGAAGTAGTAAGTCTGCACTTTTTATTTTTTTAGAATCTATAGTAAAAGGTTAAAATAAAGCAAATGTGGTATGTCTCTGTTAAGCCTTTAGCAAGGTTAAAGTCTAAATTAAAAGAGTGTTAGTATGCAATTATGTGTTTTAACATGTATTAAGATGAGGCATTTATACAGAATATGCTGTTACTCTGTAAATATACTGATAGCAAACATGGTGCAGTGTGTACCTATCTATGTGCACTGCTTTTTAAATCTTACTTTCACTCTTCTTTGCTTGTTTGCATTGTTTTTCATCTCTGTGCAGCTCTCATCAGCACTTCAGTACACACTAAAATTGAAAATGGTCTTCTTATGAGATGTTTTTGAGGGGCCTTTGTTATAAAAGGTGGCAATCTGAATTGTAGAGCTTTAGAGCACTTTTGAGCTCTCAACAAGATCATCTTACTTAACAGACAACTGTAGTTAGAAGAATATGGAGGCTGCCATATTTATTTCCTTTTAAACAATACCAGTGGCCTGGCAGCCCTGCTGATCAGCCCTGCAGTAGTGTCTGAATAACACCAGAAACAAGCATGCAGCTAATCTCGCCAGATCTGACAATAATGTCAGAAACACCGGATCTGCATATGCTTGTTCAGGGTTTATAGCTTAAAGTATTAGAGGCAGATGATCAGCAGGATTGCCAGACAACTGGTGTTACTTATAAGGAAATAAATATGGCAGCATCCATTTACCTCTTGCTTCAGTTGTCCTTTAAAAGGGAATTAACTTATTTTTGTTTGTTTTTTTACAATGGTGATCAGTGCTTTTATCACCTTTTGTAACCCAAGGTGCCATTCCAAAGTCCCATTGCCTTGAACAGAGCCTCCAAATACAAACAGTGAACAACTGTTCACGTCAAAAATGTTCTTTATAGATTAAATTGCAGCAACATATCAAAATATATTGTTATGATGATGATGATGATGATGATGGACATTTTAGCCCTTAATCCTCCATGAAGACTGATGGACATTTTAACCCTTTATCCAGGGCTGGTGATGCCATTGAGGCAAAGGGGGCAATTGTTCCACCCCTGCGTTGCTTGACCCCCTAGGTGGTCTCCCTCTGAGTCCTGAGGGCCCCTGCATGATATGTATTTGCATTGTAAAAACTCACCTGTCCCTGAGGCTGATCTGTCCATACTCCATCTCCATCCTTGCTGCCTGCCTCTACCCCATGACCCATTACAAGTAGCAAGGATCGTCAGTACACCAAGTTTAAAATGCACATAATATTTATTGTGCCCGTTTCCACAAGTTTCGGGGGCCGCGCAGGGTCCCCCTTTATCAAAGCATGTGGTTACATAGCATATTGTCCCACTCACTTTTTATATCCTACAAACAACACAATCCCCCACCCTAATTGAGTGAGCTAACAACAACATCACCGTGATTGACAACCATAAACATTAAACATCTTTCTTTGCTTATTATCCATCAGATCAAAAATGCAGGTCAATAAATCAATACAGTGTTCACAGTACTACTCCAGCCTCTCATCTCACCATTCCGATCTGCTCCTGCTGTCACAGGTGTCACCAGATGTCACTATCATTTTTCCATTTGAATGTGCCACAGCCTTCCCAGCCGTTATGTCCACAATGATGCTCCCAAACTCCCCCACCGCTTTCGCCATCCGATTGGCTCTGGGTGGGGTTTGGATCATCTCCATCCCATATCGCTCCTGGGCCAATAGGACGTGCCTCTACTTCCGCCCATGGTCACATCACAACATAACGTGACCGCACCGGCAAATCGATATATGCATGCTGTTCTTGTGTCCGATTGGACGCTTGGGCCATACGACGCACTGATGCAATGCGCACCAAACGTTGCATCCATTATGTTCCTGTGATTCCTGGATATCCCCCTGGGTGTTCTAGAATCCGGTTGCCACAGCAACTCTGAATACAACTATGCCCTAGCTGAATACAATTGCTGCCCTAGCAATCTATGCACCCCTAATATCAATTTTTTGCATTAGCACAAATTGTCATGTTTAACAGCTACATTATGGACACGCTGGCTACTGGGGGAAATTTAGGTTAGCATTGCAAACAATGCCAGAACTGGTGTAAAAAGATGAAGACTCACCACCTGATGGCATAGGGGCCCTCTTGAAGGGAAAAGACCAGGCTTCAAATAATTTTTATAAATACCTGCAAAAAAAACCCGAAAAGACACAAATGTCATTATGATATTATTTCACTGTGATGATTAAAGTGCAATTAAAAAAAAACAGTCCCATCCTGCAAAAAAATGTTTTTGTTAATATTTCAACAAATCAATATTCTTTTCATCTTTCTTTCAGAAAACATGTTAGAGGGTTATTGCTATCGAGGCCCCTAGGGGCCAAAGTTCTCATTTCAAAAATCCAAAAAGCCTCACGCTGCAGAAGTCTTTTCTCCCAATCTCCTCCCCTTTTTGGTTGTTTCACTTGTTCAATGACAACCCCTCTCATTTGATAAGCCCTATGGTTATTTTCCACACAGTGGCTTGCCACTGGCTTGGTATAATCCAAGTTCTCATTTTTTTTCTTTTGCTGCCCATGCCATTCTTATATCACTCCGGTGACGTTGGAATCGTTTTTAAAAGGTTTTGTAGTTTGTCCTACATATGCAAATCCACAAGGACATTTGAGCATATAAACACAATGGTCTGTATTGCAATTGAAGTACCCATTCATAGTATACTTTTTTTCCACTGTTTGGATTATGAAACACAGGTCCTGTCATAATAGAATCACAGCTGTTACAATTATGACATTTATAACAGCCTTTCTTACTAGAAAAAACAAATTCTTTCTTATATTTCGATTCCGGGTCTGCCTGTACCAGTTGGCTTTTCAGATTTAAGCTAGATCTATAAGCAAACATGGGCTTCTCTCTTATCTCTGCCGCTAGTGTGCGAACTGCCTGGAGTATGTCCATGTTTTTTATGGTTGCTTGTTTGACCAATCCTGAACCCTCGTTAAATGTCTGCACAAATGGTATTCTTTTTTTGTTGTTGGTGGTGTCCCTCACTCCTCCTTCAAAAATTTCCATGGCTCTGTTTTTTGCCCTTACCAATACTGTTTCTGGATACCCTCTTTCACGAAACCTTGTTTCCATTTCTTTGATATTTAATTCACACATTTCTTTGACATTGAATATCCTTAAAACTCTAAGGAATTGGGATATGGGTAGACCTTCTTTTAAATGTTTTGGGTGTGCACTGTCAAAGTGTAGTAGGGTGTTCCTGTCAGTTGGTTTGCGGTATAAAGTTGTAATCAATGCACCATCAGATTTGATCACCATAACATCCAAGAATGGTATCTGGATGTTTGAGACCTCAAGGTTGAAGAGAAGACAATACCTGTGAATATATTATTCAAATAAACAACAAAACCCTTAAAATCCTGTTCAGTACCCTTCCAAATCAAGAAGATGTCATCAATAAACCAGGCCCACCATGACACATGGCGGTTGTATGCTGTTGATGTATATACAAACTTTTCTTCCAGCCTCCCCATGAATAAATTTGCAAGGGCTGGAGCAGCCGAGCTGCCCATTGCTGTTCCTCTATGTTGTCTGTACCATTGTGTTTCAAATCGAAAACAATTTGATGTGAGTATGAGCTCCAAGCCGTTCAATATGAACTCTGTAGGGATCTTTGAGTGATGGGATTTCTCTAGAAAATACCTAACCGCCTCAAGGCTTGACAGGTTTGGTATCGAGGTGTATAGGGCCCCTATGTCCATAGTGCACAATAATGTGGATTCAGATATATTTCCTAGACTACCCAGTTTATTCAAAAAGTCATTTGTATCCTTGACGTAAGCTGGTAGTTCTCTCACCAAGGGTTGCAAAATGAAGTCTATGAACTGTGCCAGTGGTTGTGTCACTGATTCAGACCCTGAAACAATCAGTTGAAACTTTAAGATACCTGTTCCCTTATGGACCTTGGGAAGGCCATAAATGACAGGTCTTTGAGGAAATTCAATGTTCATGTAATCAAATTCATGCTTGGTAATCCAGTCATTTTTCAGGCCCATATTGAACAATGAGTTTACTTCCTGTTTAATGTCATTTGTGGGATCATTAGATAAACATTCATATGTGTTGGTGTCTTCCACAATGTTCAACATGCACTTCCTGTATCTGCTATAGTCCATAATCATCACCGCTCCCCTCTTATTGGCGGGTTTGATGATGATGCTTTCATCATCTCTCAAACTTTTGATTGCATCTCTTTCTGCCCTTGTCAGATTAAGACGCGATTTTTTGTTCTTTTTCTGGCTATCATACTTCACCATGTTCCCAAAGCTTTCAATACTGATGTTTGGAGCGCATTGCGTCAGAGCGTCGTATGGCCCAAGCATCCAATCGGACACAAGAACAGCATGCACACACCGATTTGCCGGCGCAGTCACATCACAACATCATGTGACCGGGCGGAAGTAGAGGCAGCGGTGGCACGTCCTATTGGCCCAGGAGCGATAGGGGATGGAGATGGATCCAAACCCCGCCCAAAGCCGATCGGATGGCGAACCCAGTGGGGGAATTCGGGAGTATCATTGTGGAAATAACGGCTGGGGAGGCTGTGCCACATTCAAATGGCAAAAATGATAGTGACATCTAGTGACACCTGTGACAGCAGGAGCAGATCGGAATGGTAAGATGAGAGGCTGGAGTAGTACTGTGTAAACAATCAATACTGTGTACACTGTATTGGTTTGGTTGGTCTATCTTGTGGAAACTGGCACAATAAATACTATGTGCATTTGAAACTTGGTGTGCTGACGAACCTTGCTACTTGGATTATCTTGGTGACATTGCCTATGTCACTTCGTCAAGCACCCATAAAGGAATGGATAGTGTGCCGACTTCTCTTTGGGACTTTGCATGACCCACTTATATCAGCTCTGCCTTTATCCCCATGTAGACTGACAAGGCTGAAGGCAACTGAGTTCATAAGTGTTGGAAAATAACAATATCAGACCACATAATTCTTCACATAGAGGGAGTAGTCTGCCTTGAAAGCACCCTTTTCCAAAAGCCTATTGGAGTATAGGGGTACATTAGCAATACTCAGTCCTTACCAATTTTCACAAATTAATCTAAACAAAAATAAGAGAAAATCCTTTCTTAAAAAATGACACCATTGTAACACAAAAGTCTTTGTTAATATTCCCATATAAGTCAAGTCTTCTGATCTGTTCCAATACTTGTAATCCTCTAGAGTGTTCAGTAAATCTAGGTTGTAGCTTCGCCAGTGCTGTCCATACTATACAAATATGGCAGATTATTAATAAGCAATCTATTTTAAAATGCTTTATACACACTTAAGTATAAGTACCAGCTAGGATGTAGCTCCTGATTACTAGGTTTCCCAGCATGAATGTCAAACAGACTCGTGCAGCCTCTCCACTTCCACTTTCAATGCACCTCTAGTATACTGAATCATAGAGAAGATTAAAAAAAAAATTATGTGCAGATTTTCTGTTCCTAATAAGTTTCACAGAAAAATTTTCACTGCTTACATTAATTTACATGTATGGTCTATCCACTGGAAACCCTGTAAGAAAGATAGCAATTCACTTTAACCACTTGAGGACCACAGTGGTAAACCTCCCTAAAGACCAGGCTGTTTTTTTCATAATTGGCCACTGCAGCTTTAAGGCCAAGCTGCAGGGCCGAACAACACAGCACACAAGTGATTCCACCCCCCTTTTCTCCCCACCAACAGAGCTAGTGTGGGAAACTGACTCCAGCAGTGCTCCTGATTGGCTGAGTGACTGGAGCGGCACTGTGGGGCGCTCTCAGTATATATAGGACCTGCCTGTCAGTAGCTCCTTGTCTGCTGTTGCAAATGCTACGTGTTAGCACTCAGACCTTAGTCAGATCCCAAAGTGTGCTAGAACCAGCAGGAGCTGGGGATCCATACTTAGTCAGATTCTGTTGATAGCTAAAGTACTAATTGAATTGTATTATTTGTTATGACCTTCTGCTAGCCTTGACTACTCTTCCACTTACTGATTCTGGGCTTCTGCCTATCTGATCCTGTTGCCTGAACACTACTCTGATTTAAGCCTTCTGTCTTTGTACCGTATCTGTCCGTTTGTTGCCGAACCTGCTTGTCTGACTCTTCTGCCCTCACCAGTGAGCCTAGTCCCTGGTGAGGGATTCTCTGTACAGCTTAATCACCTGCTCCTCACTGTCCTCATCACCTGCTCCTCAGGTGATTAGGAGCTGCAGTACAGTCTTGATCTCCTGCCCCTCAGGTGATCACCTGCTGCAGTACAGTCGGAATCACCCACTCCACGGGTGATCAGTATACCTTGTCTTACTGTGCACCACCCGCTCCTCGGGTGAACTGATTACTAGTTCATCTGCATCTCCAGCTTGCTGGAGTGCTGATCCCTGTGTTCTATAGAGATATCTCCCTCTACCAGCTCCTCTGGGGGAGTTGGTATCTCTATCTGTATTACTGTTGCACCAAACACCTATCTTTACATCTGGTTGTCCTGTGTCTCGCTATACTTGCATTATTGGTGATTCTGCAGATCACCACATAATCAGGTATACTATCTGTAATATTGGTGATACTGCAGATCACCAATAATCAGATAATCTGTTCTTGCTGACACCAATCGCGGTAAATAACCACATGCGGTAAATAAATATTGCCAGCGCCTGCACCCTCTTGTCAAGCCTTGTCAAGGCCCATTTGGCTGAGCCAGCACTGGATTCCCCAAAGCTACAGGGAAGGGGGAATCCTCATTGGGACCCTGAGGCTCCCCCCCCCCCACTCAAGGTAAGTATCCCCGGGGAGGGGGGGTTATTACAGAGTCTATTTAAGTAAACCCATGATGATGAGTTGAAATGAGAGAGATTCCAAAGATAATTATGCACTGTTCAATCCATGGCATGCCATGTTAACTATCTATAGATACTTAAATTTCAGTTCCAGCCAGCATTGCTTTTACAAATATAAGGCTTTCCCTAACAATAATCAACCAATATTTTGATTAAAAAAATATTGGAAGTGCCCACTTGGTTGCATTCTATGCTTTTATCAAATATAATGCCCAATCTATTTTTTAATATACAGTGTATGTCTAGGTGTAATCTTTTTTCGTGCTGTCTATTTCCTCTTCTGTTTTTCTTGCTGGCATTTTACTGTACATCATTAGTCTAGGGGCTGCACTGACATTTGTACAGGCTGTTAAAAAATGTGTTTCAGTTCCTTAGATTCTTTTTCAAATTATCTTCTTTGCTTTGCCTTACATATAGGCCATTTGCTGAGAATTGCAACATTTTTAATTTAATTTTTGTTTTAGATATGAATATTTGCCTGTAGCATTGTTCATAAATGTTTAAGTCATTACTACAAATATGATATGCTATTTGCATATTGTAAGTGAACCTAGAGCTTTATAACATCATCTTACCTTCAAATACAATTTTTGTTTTTATTTTCAACCAGCATTCAATGTACATTATAATCACCACTCTCTTCTAAGCAATGAATATTGTCTTGTATTCTTTAAGCTACAATAATATATAATTTATGAAACAGATGCTCCTGGCAGAAAATATGCTATCTCAAGCTTTTAAGCACAGTATGACATTCTGAGAAGAATATATATCTAATTAAAAATATATATGAGCTCATCAAGGATTTGTTTTAATAGCTTCATATATAATATTTGTAACAAGTGTCAATGAAAATTTTACCTAGTAGTAACTGGATTTTCATACAATTTCTGGCAATAATCTATTAAATGATGCTTCTGCCTTTCATATAGATTCAGTTTTATGTACAGTGTTAGAGAGTCTTGATTAAGAACTCCTTGCTGAATAGGTACTGGCCTGATAATCAAACCCAGGTCTCCTATGTCAGAGGCGGTGCCCTTAGCCAGTACACTATCCAACCATCTCACCCAGACTCAGGACACTACTAAGATACTATTACATGCCCTAATTAGAGATGGCTCAAACCTCCGATTTTCAGAGAACCTCGAACGCGAACCTCCGCAAAATGTTCGATTTGTGCGAACTTTCGCGAACCGCAATAGACTTCAATGGGGATGCGAACTTTGAAAACTAAAAACATTTATGCTGGCCACAAAAGTGATGGAAAAGATGTTTCAAGGGTTCTAACATTTGAGTTTTTGCATGGGGTAGTGGGATACACGCCAAAAGTCCCGGAGAAAAATCTGGATTTGACGCACAGCAGCGTTTTAATGGGAGACTGTAGGGGGGTTGTGGGAAAAGGAGTTGAACTTACTTGACATCCTGTGCCCGCACAGCCACTCACCGATGCTCCGGCTCCGCCTCCGGTTCACTTCTGGAATTTCAGACTTTAAAGTCTGAAAACCACTGCGCCTACGTTGCCATGTCCTCAATCCCACTGATGTCACCAGGAGCGTACTGCGCAGACACTGACCATACTGGGCCTGCGCAGTATGCTCCTGGTGACATCAGCGCATCGGTGAGTGGCTGCGAGGGCACAGGATGTCTGCAGGGGACCATTAGAAGACCCGGGTAAGTTCAACTCATTTTTCCTCGATCCCCCTACAGTATCCCTTTAAGGTCATAAATCACATTGCATGCTAAATTGGAGGCCTAAATTGCTTTAAAACAGCTTGCATGTGTATACAGCAATCAGGGAGTGTAATTAGAGTAGTGCTTCACACTGACAGACCAAACTCACAGTGTAACGCACCGCACACAGCTGTTTGTGTAGTGACGGCCATGCTGGACTGGTGCGTAGTGTTGGGCGAACACCTGGATGTTCAGGTTCGGGTCCGTTCGCCGAACATGGGCCAGATGTTCGGCATGTTCGGCCCGAACCCCGAACTCCCCCGAACATCCCGCTTTTGGGGGCCCTATGGGGTCGCAGGCATAAGGGGTGAGCATGCCCCGGTCGCGGGGGGTTTCGGAAATGCCCCCACCCCCTCCGCTAGCGCTCCACCCTCTGCCCGCTTCCCCATACAAAAAATTTCCGTAAAGTTCAATAGTACCTTCAGTGGCTTGCTGGCACTGTGGTGTGAGTGAGTAGGAGGAGTCCGAGTAGGACGCGTTGAGGCCGGGCAACGGGCGGTTCAGCGGTAGTACCCTTGTGGTACTTCCGCCCTTTCTCTGACCTCACGTCCTCTGCATACGAGGGTACGCGTCACGCGTACCCTCGTATGCGTCATCACGTAGAGGACGTGAGGTCAGAGAAAGGGCGGAAGTACCACAAGGGTACTACCGCTGAACCGCCCGCTGCCCGGCCTCAACGCGTCCTACTCGGACTCCTCCTACTCACTCACACCACAGTGCCAGCCAGCCACTGAAGGTACTATTGAACTTTACGGAAAATGTTTGTATGGGGAAGCGGGCAGAGGGGGGAGCGCTAGCGGAGGGGGTGGGGGGAATTTCCGACCCCCCCGCGACCGGGGCATGCTCCCCCCTTATGCCTGCGACCCCATAGGGGGGCAGTATTCGGCCGAACAGGGCCCTGTTCGGCCGAACAGGGGCCCTGTTCGGCCTGTTCGGCTGGGCATTGAGCTGTTCGGGCGAACCCGAACTAAAAAGGCCGAACACCATGAGGTGTTCGGCCGAACTCGAACATCACCCGAACAGGGTGATGTTCTGCAGAACCCGAACAGTGGCGAACACTGTTCGCCCAACACTACTGGTGTGCACCATGGCGAGAGTGCAGGCCATGGCGGTTTCAAGCCCATATGGTCGCAGGGCTGAGGTAGCTCAATGACAGAACAGTGACTGTCCAGCTGATCGAATTTGGTCTGTCCACAATGAAGCAACGCCCTTATTATCCCCCCCCCCCCCCCCCCCGAGACACTCATATAGCCGTTAGTCATTGCTTCATTGTGATACGCAAGACTCTTCACCGCAGCAAAGTAACGATCACGAAGGGGAATTGACACATGTACATGCCTTTTGTTTTGTTGTTGCAGCTGCAGTGCAGCCAGAAAAAATAGGCAGGCATGTACACGCACCAAAAAAATTATTATAGCGGCCACTGCTAGCAGTGGCCTTAAAAATTCAGGAATCCACCTGGAGTCCTGGACTGTTGGTGGTGGCGGAGAAGGCAGTCAAGTGGCCAGCAGGCAGAGGTGCTGTGTGGGGACCGACTTAGTCATAGGGCAGGCAGTCACACGGCGTGCAGGCAGAGATGCTGTGTGTGGGGACTGACTTAGTCTTGGGGCGGGCAGTAGCCCTCCGGGATCCATGCCTCATTCATTTTGATAAAGGTGAGGTACTGAACACTTTTGTGACTTAGGCGACTTCTCTTCTCAGTGACAATGCCTCAAGCTGCGCTGAAGGTCCTTTCTGACAGGACTCTTGAGGCAGTGCAAGACAGAAGTTGGATGGCAAATTTTGACAGCTCTAGCCACAGGTCAAGCCTGCGCACCCAGTAGTCCAGGGGTTCATCACTGCTCACAGTGTCTACATCCACACTTAACCACTTGAGGACCCACCCTTTACCCCCCCTTAAGGACCAGCGCTGTTTGTTGTGATCTGTGCTGGGTGGGCTCTGCAGCCCCCAGCACAGATCAGGGTGCACGCAGAGCGATCAGATCGCCCCCCTTTTTCCCCCCCTATGGGGATGATGTGCATGGGGGGTCTGATCGCTCCTGCGTGCAGGCTAGTTGCGGGGGGGCACCTCAAAGCCCCCCTCCGCGGCGACATTCACCCCCCTCCCTCTCCTACCTCTCCCCCCTGGTGATCCGGGCTGCACAGGACGCTATCCGTCATGTGCAGCCAGTGACAGGACGTCCCCTGTCACATGGCGGCGATCCCCGGCCGCTGATTGGCCGGGAATCGCCGATCTGCCTTGCGGCGCTGCTGCGCAGCAGCGCCGTACAATGTAAACAAAGCGGATTATTTCCGCTTGTGTTTACATTTAGCCTGCGAGCCGCCATCGGCGGCCCGTAGGCTATTCACGGAGCCCCCCGCCGTGAATTGACAGGAAGCAGCCGCTCGCGCGAGCGGCTGCTTCCTGATTAATCAGCCTGCAGCTGGCGACGCAGTACTGCGTCGCTGGTCCTGCAGCTGCCATTTTGCCGACGCACGGTATAAGCGTATAAGTGGTTAAGGCCAGGTAGTCGGCTACCTGCCGGTCGAGGCGATGGTGGAGGGTGGATCCGGAAGGGCTAAGGCGAGACGTTGGACTAAAGAATGTCCGCATGTCCGACATCACCATGAGATCACTAGAGCGTCCTGTCCTTGCCTGCATGGACATGGGAGGAGGAGAATTACTGGCACTGGCACCTTTATTCCGTTGTGCTGTGACATCACCCTTAAACGCACTGTTAAGCATAGTTGCCAGCTTGTTCTGCAAGTGCTGAATCTTTTCTGCCTTCTGGTTATTTGGAAACATCTCCGCCACTTTGTGCCTATACTGAGGGTCTAGTAGCGTGGCCACCCTGTACAGCTCATTCCCCTTGAGTTTTTGATATGGGGGTCCCTCAACAGGCTGGACAGCATGAAAGACGCCATCTGCACAAAATTGGATGCAGATGTACTATCCATCTCCTCTTGCTTTTCCTCAGTGATGTCAGCTAAGTTCTCCTCCTCCCCCAGCCATGAACAATACCACGGGAATGTTGAGCAGCAAAAGCCCCTTGTGACACCTGCTGCGGTTGTTCTTCCACCTCCTCCTCCCCACCCCCCACCCCCCCTCTGTGCTGCCGCAGGTGTTGAGGAATCATCTGCTTCTGCTGAGAATTGATCCCACAACTCTTCCTTCTGTTCCTGTTCCTGTTCCTGTTCACGCTCCTCCACAGCTTGATCCACCACTCTATGCACGGCACGCTCCAGGAAGAAAGCATATGGGAACAAGTCACTAATGGCACCTTCACTGTGACTCACCAGGTTTGTCACCACCTTAAACGGCCGCATGAGCCTGCAGGCATTTCACATGAGTGTCCAGTACTTCAGCCAGAACATCCCCATCTCCCTAGAGCATGTCCTTTGACTGTAGTTGTAGAGATACTGTTTGACGGCTTTCTCCTGTTGTAGCAGGCGGTTGAACATCAGGAGCATTGAATTCCAGCGAGTCGGGCTATCACAAATTAAGCATCTCACCGGCAAGTTGCTTCTCCACTGAATATCGGCAAGGCGTGCCATGGTCGTGTAAGACCGCCTGAAATACCCATACGCTTTCCTGGACTGCTTTAGGATGTCCTATAAGCTTTGGTACTTAGACACAAATCTCTGACTTATGAGATTGGCCATATATTCGATGGAGGGTACATGTGTCAACTTTCCCAAATTCAAAGATGAAATGAGATTGCTGCCATTGTCACTCACCACTTGCTTGGCAGACCAGGCATCCGTGGTCAGATGGACCCTTGACTCAACGCTGTGTGCCAGAGATGACACCACTTGCCTTTCAACTTCATGGTACAGTTTGGGTATCGCCTTTTTTTGAGAAATAATTGCGGCCTGGTATCTTCCACTGCGGTGTCCCAAAGGCCACACATTTTCGGAAGGCCTCAGAGTCCACCAGCTGGTATGGTAACAACTGGTGAGCTAACAGTTCCACCAAGCCAGCTGTAAGACACCGGGCAAGGGGGTGACTGGCAGACATTGGCTTCTTCCGCTCAAAGATTTCCCTCATGGACACCTGGCTGCTGCTGTGTGCAGAGGAGTAGGAACCGCTCAAGGTGAGAGGCGGAGGGGGGCTGTGATTGTGAAGGTGCAAGGGAGAAATCGGCTGAAGATGATGCACCTGAAGGAGGAAGAGGAGAAGGAGGGTGGCTTTTCTTTTGTGTGCTGCTTTTCCTCAGGTGGTCTTCCCACTGCAATTTGTGCCTTTTCTCCATGTGCCTTTTTAAGGCAGTTGTTCCTATGCGGCTGTTGGCCTTTCCACGGCTCAATTTTTGGCGGCAGAGAGAACAGATGGCATTGCTCTGATCTAAGGCAGACACACTAAAACATTTCATAACCGCTGAGCCCCCCTTGGGGTGATGGCACTATGGTGGCATCAGCAGCTGACATTGAAGGGCATGTTGGCTGGCTGTCCATAGGTGGCAATACATGGCGCTGGACACTGCCACCAGCTGTTTCTGATGACGAGCTCCCCCTGCTTCTTTCAGGAACTCGTCTCCTCCTACTCCTCTCTGACTCCCCCTCTGAACTGTCCCCTTGGTCATCTTGCCTATTAGGATCCCACGTGGCATCCGTATCATCATAATCATCGTAATCATCCTCCCCAACTTCACTTGCCTCAGACACCTCATAAACTGCACTGACAGCAGGTACTTCATCATCATCCTCCTCCCCACACTTTATGTCCATAGTATCGCCTAACTCAGACATATGAGGTGGTGTAACTTGCTTAGCAACTTCATCTTGTTGTAACAATAATGGCTGTGAATCAGTTAATTCCCCACCAAATAACTCCTGTGTAGTGCCAAATGCAGCGGATGTGGTGCTTGTAGTAGCTCTGGGGTCCTGACAATCTTGGGAGTTGATGGGACGTGCCTTCTTCTGAGAACTATACTTTGGTCCAGGGCCGCACAAAATCACGTCAGCACGACCTCGAACAGACCTGCCTGGTGGCCTTCCTCTGGGTCTGCCTTTGGCTCTGCCTGTTGTTTTGTCCATATCGGGGGGGGGGGGGGTGAAGTCAAAGGTATGCACTGACTTGATTAATACAATGTGCAGTCATACAGGTGCAGTGAAAGGTATGCAGTGACTGGTATTACAATATAATGTGCAGCTGTCACACACGTGCAGTTAACAGGTATGCATGGACTGGTATATTAAACAGCGTGCAGCCACACAGGTACTGTGAACAATTATGCAATGACTAGTATTACAAATTTGCAGCTGTCACACACACAGGTACCGTGAACAGGTGCAGTGACTAGTGGTATATAACACTGCGTGCGCTCACGTAGATAGGTAGGTGCACTGAACAGGTGGGTATACAGTGATTGGTATTACAAATGTGCAGCTGTCACACACATAGGTACCATGAACAGGTACAGTGACTGCTGGTATATAACACTGTGTGCGCTCACGTAGGTAGGTAGGTGCACTGCACAGGTGGGTATGCAGTGATTGGTATTATAAATGTGCAGCTGTCACACACACAGGTAGTCAGTGAATGTGCTGGGCCTGGCAGTGGCACAGTAGGAATGCCAAGGGGCGAAGGTCCAGCAGCTGTGACTGACTGACAGGGCTGTATTTGCAACACAAGTGTCTGTGGGACACACACAAAAAAATAGATCACAAGAAAAACATTAGCTCTCAAAAGAGCTGTTGAGGATGAGGAGTGATTTTTAGCAATAAGTATCAGCAAGAAGGAGCAACCTAACAAGCCTAACACAAGAGCCTAACTAAGCTCTCCCTATGTCAACAGGTTCTCTCCCTTCTCTAATTACTGCAGCCACGCAATTAAGTGAAAAGGCTGACGCCGCCTGCGTTTTATAAGGGGTGGGGGGGCTCCAGGAGGGAGTGTAGCCTGATTGGCTACCCTGTGTCTGCTGACTGTGATGTAGAGGGTCAATGTTGACCCTAATGATGTAGTATAGGGGGCGGGTTGAACTCGCATATAGTTCGTGATTCACCGCAAACGCGAACCATCAAAGTTCGCACAAATAAGTTTGCGTGCGAACCGTTCGGGCCATTTCTAGTCCTAATATTACACTGCCTTGACTTCTGGAACACCCTGCCTTATAGCCTACCAACTAACCAAGTAAATTCTCTTCAATCTTTACTGAACTCAACTGCTCAATTCATCCACACCTCTTCTTGCAGCTTGACTGCTGCTCTACTCTGCCAAGCTTTTCACTGACTGCTAATAAACCAGAGTTTCCACTTGAAACTCTGTTCTGTAATCTGCAAAGCTGTCCACAATCTTTGTTCCCTGTACATCTCTTCACTAGTTTCCAGTTGTCACCCCAGCCTCAATCTCCACTTTACACACAACCTTTTTCTGTCCTCTATAAGCAAATCTGGGAGTGCGATTCTAGTAGAGTACTTCTCACAAGTCTTTCTCCTCCTTTTGAATACCCTTACAAAACACATTCATCATTCTTCAACTTGTGACATCTTTTAGGTATTCCCTTAAAACTAACCTTTTGAGATCAGTATAAAATGCAGTGAAACCTAGGTCCTTACCCCTTAGACCTAACTCTGCTTCTTGCTGTCAGGTTACAAGGACAGATTTCTCTCCCTTTTGTTTCTGGTAACTTGCTGTAATTTTTATTAGTCTCACTGTGACATTTATGTTGTCTACCAATGCGTTAGTACGTACCAATGTCTGAATCAATGTAACTATATTTACCTCTTATTCTGTACATTGCCACAGTCAATGAAGGTGTTCGATACATCAATAATACTAATAGTAATAAATATCTAGGTAAGCACGTACACTACAAGGCATTTGTCAGATTGGACTGTATACTTAAGATGGTGTGGTGGTGCCAAGTTTAATGCCTGACAGAGACAGGAAACATGAATACATGGGGAAACATATGGGCCTTACTGTTGAATCTAACAATTATAAATTATAAATAAAATACATTTTCAGAGTGAGAATTCAGACTCTCTTAAACATCTGGTACAACTATGATGTTATCTGTTTTCTGTGAACAGAATCCCACAAATAAACAATTAACCTGATTCCAAAAATGTATTTGTGTATTTGTGTTCAGCAGACATAAATTATTTAAGTAGCAATAAAATGTACATTAAAGTAAACCTGAGATAATTGGGAGAAAAGGATTTTTTCTTACCTGGGGATTCCTCCAACCTGCTAAAGTCCATCTGCTCCCTTGATGTCCTTGTGGCTAGTGTTGGGCAGAACATCACCCTGTTCGGGTGATGTTCGAGTTCGGCCGAACACCTGATGGTGTTCGGCCAAACCGTTCGGCCATATGGCCGAACTAAGAGTACATGGCCGAACGTTCCCCGAACGTTCGGCTAGCGCTGTGATTGGCCGAACGGGTCACGTGGTTCGGACCCGAACGCGCTCTGATTGGCCCAACGGGTCACGTGGTTCGGGTAAATAAATACCCGATCCACATCATTTCTCCGCCATTTGTCTGTGGGTTTAGCTTTGGGTAGGCAGGCAGGGTAGTTCTCTCTCCAGCCAGGCTAGCCAGGGTCCCCCCAGTCATTGTGTCGCTGCTGGGAACAGTAGTACACCGCTCACCCACACTATATAGCATTGTGTTTACTGCCACTCTGTGTCTCTGCTGGGAACAGTAGTACACCTCTCACCCGCCACTGTATAGCATTGTGCTCTGTGTCGCTGCTGGGAATAGTAGTACACCGCTCACCCACCACTGTATAGCATTGTGTTTACTGCCACTCTGTGTCTCTGCTGGGAACAGTAGTACACCGCTCACCCACCACTGTATAGCATTGTGCTCTGTGTCGCTGCTGGGAACAGTAGTACACCGCTCACCCACCACTGTATAGCATTGTGTTTACTGCCACTCTGTGTCTCTGCTGGGAACAGTAGTACACCGCTCACCCACCATCTCATCTGTATTACATTTATGACTGCATGCCGACAAAAAGCAAATTGCTATCCGCACGCTTCTTGTCCGCATGCAAGGCCTGGGTTGTTGTGTCTCAAAGCGTGGCCTTCTCCTCCTGCGCCGCCCTCCTCCTGTTCCATCACGTGTGCTGCTGCTGGGTTAGCGTTACCGGTCCCTTTTCCTGGAACCTCTCATCTGTATTACATTTATGACTGCATGCCGACAAAAAGCAAATTGCTATCCGCACGCTTCTTGTCCGCATGCAAGGCCTGGGTTGTTGTGTCTCAAAGCGTGGCCTTCTCCTCCTGCGCCGCCCTCCTCCTGTTCCATCACGTGTGCTGCTGCTGGGTTAGCGTTACCGGTCCCTTTTCCTGGAACCTCTCATCTGTATTACATTTATGACTGCATGCCGACAAAAAGCAAATTGCTATCCGCACGCTTCTTGTCCGCATGCAAGGCCTGGGTTGTTGTGTCTTAAAGCGTGGCCTTCTCCTCCTGCGCCGCCCTCCTCCTGTTCCATCACGTGTGCTGCTGCTGGGTTAGCGTTACCGGTCCCTTTTCCTGGAACCTCTCATCTGTATTACATTTATGACTGCATGCCGACAAAAAGCATGTTACCTGTGCAAAGAAAACAGACATTTCCCGCATTTAAAAGACAGTTTTCCCTTTGAAACTTTAAAATCGATTTTCTCAAAAACTAGAAGCTCTTTTTGCTAATTTTTTTTCCTCTTGTACCCACTCCCAAGGTGCACATACCCTGTAAATTTGGGGTATGTAGCATGTAAGGAGGCTTTACAAAGCACGAAAGTTCGGGTCCCCATTGACTTCCATTATGTTCGGAGTTCGGCTCGAACACCCGAACATCGCGGCCATGTTCGGCCTGTTCGGCCCGAACCCGAACATCTAGATGTTCGCCCAACACTACTTGTGGCTTGATCAGCTGTCCTCCTGTGAAGTCCGTGATTCAGTTAGGTTGTGGGCCATTGCGCACGCACTGTTCCTGGCCACATGCCTCCTTGATTGTGTTCCTTTGGCATAGTGGATGGGGCAGGGATAAAACTGAAGGAGCTGATGGACTACAGGGGTTTGGAAGAAGCCCCAGGTGAGTAAAAATAAATGTCCTCACATTCATCTCAGGTACACTTTAAGTTCATTTGTGAGCTTGTTTACCACCACCGTTCCATATAACCTGTAGATCCTATTCTTAGTCTTCTCCAAGAGATGCAGAGCAAAGCCTCCTCAATTACTCAACATAAATATTCTGGAGACTCAGTCAGTCATGGGTTTTAAAAATGGTCTGCTTGTTCAATAAGCCCTAAATACTAGCTATTGCAGTACATCCTTTAAAAAGTTATGATTCATTAAATGCTTCCGCAAATTAGTTTCAAACAAGTTTTAAAAAGTAGAGTAGTGGTCAGAGAAGTCAGAAAAAGTTGTCTGCCCTGGAGATCATGCTAGCTTTAAGCCCCTCAGTTTAAACGCGTAATCTCCCTTCCATCGACCTACATTCTGCATTTGTTTTCCTAAAATTCTGCAGCCCACATTGACACGTACACATAATTATCTTAATTAGCACACCCTCCAAGTATAACCATCTGTCTTTTAATTTGGCATATTGAAGTTTTACACAGTGTGCTTGTGTATTGTTATTGTCTGTCAGTAGTTAGTTAGGAAACTGAAAAACTGCACAATTTAAGTGTAAACACATTGCCCCGTCTTTATTAATATCCGTAATGTGATGTCCTGTGGCCCTTCATGATGCTACCTGGTAATAAGCAGCCCTGTGTCGATCTCTGACATTGTATCCTAATATGTGATAACAGATGCTGCATTGCAATATCCTTCGCCACCAAAGAAACATGCTGCTTGATGAAGTGTTACATGCTTAGGTGTAATTGTTCTCCTCACAGTAATGGGATTTGCAAAATATGGATACACATCATATTTATTGCTATGTGCAGCAACCTAGCTCAGCTCAGAGAGTGAGATACTATATATATATATATATATATATATATATATATATATATATATATATATATATATATATATATATATATATATATATATATATATATATATATTGTGATATTCAGGGGATCTGGGATCAAGTTTCACATAGGTTAGGCAGCCATAAAGTTGAAAAAAAACAACAGTTTTGTTTATTCTTGCAACACAAGTTAGGCATCCGCCAGAAAAACAGAAAATAAAGTGCAGCTTCACTCAGCCAACAAAACTATGCAGTTCATTGTTCAATTCAACATAAGGGAAAAGTCCATCTTTCTTCAGCAACCCAAACTTAAAAGTCCTTGCAAGAAACACAGTTCAATTTCTGACACACCTCAGTATTTCTTTTCTTTTTAGCAAGAGGGTTACCTTCCTTGTAACACTGGGAAGTCCAGCCAGGAGCTCTGATCCACACACACACTGTCTGCAGCCTGCACAGCTCATCAGCAATGCACACCTGCTCAGGAAAATCACACACTCCTTTCCCAGAGCTCCTTGCAGATATTGCTTCCTGCAATAGGTTAACCCCTGCTGTACTGGCATTAGTTTTATCAAGGCTATCTCCAGACAAGCCCTGGGGTGGAATGGAAGAGCCCGCCCAACCATTTCCCTTCCATTCCAGAGTCCGGGCCCTAACAAATGAAAGAACATGCAACCCTGGGTTGCAAACTACCCCGGACTCCTTCCCCAACTGCCTGTCTAAAGGGAGCCAAAACCAAAAATAGGGGAAATGTATCTTCCGTCCAGGACCCATCCCTGGAGTCCTGTACATATCCCCCCCCTTTGCCTCAACCCGGAGGGGGTGGAGGCATCACTAGACACCATACAGTGGACTCGGGAGAGGGCATCAGCATTTTGATGCAGTCTCCCGGGTCTGTGCTCTACCACAAACGAAAATTCCTGTAGGGACAGGAACCACCTTGTCACCCTGGCATTGGTTTCCTTGTTTCTCATCATCCAAGTCAAAGGAGCATGGTCTGAAACTAACCGGAATTTCCTACCTAATAAAAAGTAGCGTAACGAGTCAAGGGCCCACTTGATAGCCAAACATTCCCGTTCGACCACAGCATACCTTCTTTCAGCTGCTGTTAACTTCCTACTCAGAAACAGCACAGGATGCTCCTCACCACCCACTATTTGTGACAGGACAGCCCCCAGCCCAACATCTGATGCATCAGTCTGTACCACAAATTCTCTTGAAAAATCTGGAGCAACTAATATCGGGTGCTGACACAAAGTGGCCTTTAACTCCAGAAAGGCTTTTTCTGCATCTGTGTTCCAGCTCACCATGACTGACTTCCGACCCTTAGTCAGATCAGTCAGTGGTGCTGCTAGAGTGGAAAAGTTGGGTATAAACCGCCGGTAATACCCAACTATGCCAAGGAATGCCCTTACCTGTCTTTTTGTAATGGGGCGGGGCCAGTCTTTTATCGCCTCTACTTTATTGAGTTGGGGTTTTACCAAACCTCTACCCACAATGTACCCCAGGTACTTAGCCTCCTCCATCCCAATGGCACACTTTTCAGGGTTCACTGTGAAGCCTCCCTCTCTTAGTGAGTCTAACACAGCTTGCACCCGGGGAAGATGGGAATCCCAGTCCCTACTAAAAATCACAATATCATCAAGATACACAGAGGTGTAACGTTGATGAGGCCGAAGCAACCTGTCCATAGCTCTCTGAAAGGTGGCTGGAGCAGTGTGAAGACCAAAGGGCATTTTTTTGTACTGGAACTGACCATCTGGAGTGGAGAACGCGGTTTTCTCCCTGGCACTTTTGGATAGAGGTATCTGCCAGTACCCCTTTGTCAGATCCAGAGTGGTAATAAACCGGGCTGGGCCTAGCCTTTCTATCAACTCATCTACTCGAGGCATGGGGTAAGCATCAAATTTTGACACCTCATTCAATTTTCTGAAGTCATTGCAAAACCGCAGAGTTCCATTGGGCTTTGGGACCAGCACAATGGGACTCGACCAGTCACTCTGCGATTCCTCAATTATATCCATTTCCAACATTTTTTTAACCTCGTCTGAAACTGCTTTCCTGCGGGCCTCGGGAATGCGGTATGGCCTGACACCTACTTTGACTCTAGGCTCAGTGATAATGTCATGTTCTATAACGTGGGTAAGGCCTGGCAGTTCTGAAAACACTTCTTTGTTTCTCTGCAAGAACTCTCTCACCTGTTGGGACTGTGCCCCTGACAACGTGGGGGATATTTTCACATGCTCAATCCCTTTGTGGGGTTCAGGGCTTAGGCCTACCAATGCCAGTGCTGGTTCCCGGTCTCTCCAGGGTTTTAACAAGTTTACATGGTAGATCTGATATGGCTTCCTTTTCCCAGGTTGGTACACTTTGTAATTTACGTCTCCCACTTTTTCCACCACTTCAAATGGCCCTTGCCATTTAGCCAGGAACTTGCTTTCCATGGTAGGTATTAAGACTGCCACTCGATCACCCACTTGAAACTGTCTAACCTTTGCTGACCGATTGTACACTTTTCTCTGTGCTTCCTGAGCACTCTGGAGATGTTCCCGGACCAAGGGCATCACCTTATCGATTCTGTCTCTCATTTGGGAGATATGTTCAACCACTGTTTTATGAGGCGTGGCCTCACTTTCCCAGGTTTCTTTGACAAGATCAAGCAACCCACGTGGCCTCCGACCATACACTAACTCAAATGGTGAGAAGCCCGTGGATGCCTGAGGAACCTCCCTGATAGCAAACATCAATGCAGGTAGCAGGCAGTCCCAATCTTTACCGTCCTGTTGTACTACCCTCTTTAGCATGGACTTCAGGGTTTTATTGAACCTTTCGACCAGCCCATCTGTCTGGGGGTGATAGACAGAGGTCCGCAACTGCTTAATCTGAAACAGTTTGCAGAGGTCTGCCATCACCCTCGACATAAATGGGGTGCCCTGGTCGGTAAGGATCTCTTTAGGAAAACCAGTTCTTGAGAACATCTGAAACAGTTCCCGTGCAATGATTTTCGAAGTAGGGTTTCTTAAAGGGATGGCCTCTGGGTATCTGGTAGCATAATCTAGTACTACTAGTATGTATTGGTGTCCCCTGGCTGATTTCACTAGAGGGCCTACTAAGTCCATGGCAATCCGCTCAAAGGGAACTTCGATTATGGGTAGGGGCACCAAGGGACTTCGGAAGTGTGGAGCCGGAGCGGTTAACTGACATATGGGGCAGGAACTACAGTATTTTTTAACATCTGCCTTAAGCCCTGGCCAGTAAAACCGGTCCATAATCCGCGCCTCCGTTTTTTCAGCACCCAGGTGTCCTCCCAAAACCTCATTGTGGGCCATATCCAACACCATTCGCCTGTAAGGTTGGGGAACCAAAAGCTGCTCTATTACATCAGAGCGTACCTTGGCTACCCGATACAGCAAATTATCATTCATTGAAAAATAGGGATATCTGTTCTCAGCCCCAGGTTCTTGAGGCACCCCATTTATTACAGTTACCTGCTGACGGGCATGTACTAAAGTGGGGTCTTGTACTTGAGCTGTACCAAAAGCTCCTTTCCCCACTTCCAAATCTGGATAAACAGTATCAGTGGAGGGGTCTCCTTCATCCTCCCCAAGCATAACTTGTAATGGGGATATTCCCCCCCCCCTTAGAGGTTAACTCAGACTCGTTTGTCAACTCTAGCAGGGGTAATTCCACTTGATCTCCTTCTGACATAGGTACAAGTGGATCACCATTCATTTCTACTTCTTTTAACACCATAGTTGAATCATGCTGCATCAAGCTCCATAACTCTGAAAACAATGGGAAGTCACATCCTATTATAACATCATACATTAGGGAGGGTACCACCCCCACATTATGTGTCATAGTTCCACACATGGTAGAAATGGAGACAGCCACCAAGGGATATGCCCTAGTGTCCCCATGTACACAAATAACCCGCAAGGTGGGTACCATTGGATCGACCTGTCCCACCACCCGGGTATGCACCAGAGTCACCATGCTTCCTGAATCTAGTAAAGCATGAGCAGGAAAACCATTTACATTAACCCTGCATTCAAATTGCCCCTTATTCTCAGGGCGTGCGGTGCAATTTATTTGAGCATGAAATGATACTCGACGGACAGTTCCACATTCCATTGGCTCTTCTTGCAACGGGCATTGTGCCCTCACATGCCCCCAGGCTTGGCACTTCCAGCACTGTGTTAAGCCAGCCTTCCGGGACACAACACCCTCTTTAGGGGGGCTGTTATTGCTAGATCCCCTGCTTGAGCCAGGAAAACGTGTAGCTCCTCCTTCCGACACTGAGGAGGTCTTTGTCACTCTGTTAGCCGGGTAGTTCCTAGGCCTTGAAGGTCCTAGCAGATCCTCTACAACAGTGAACCTTTCCACCATATCTACAAGCTGGTCCGCAGTCTTTGGGTCCCCATGGCTCACCCAGCGCTGTAACGGTCCAGGAAGGGCCCTTAAATACCGGTCCAGGACGATGCGTTCCACTATCTGTGGTCCTGTCAAGGTCTCCGGCTGCAACCACTTCCTCACCAGCTGTATAAGGTCATGCATCTGTGACCTAGGGGGTAGATCAGGTTGGTACCTCCAGCTATGCACTCTCTGCGCTCTGACAGCTGTAGTAACACCAAGGCGGGCTAATATCTCTGCTTTTAAGTCATCATAACGTTTAGCTTTCTCTGAAGGCAGATCAAAATATGCTTTTTGTGGATCTCCTGTTAAGAAAGGTGCAATAAGGCCAGCCCATTGCTCTCTTGGCCATCCCTCTCGCTCTGCAGTTCTCTCAAACGTGGTAAGAAATGCTTCAGTGTCATCTGAGGGTGTCAGTTTTTGCAAAAAATGACTGGCCCGAATGGTTGCCTGGTTGCTAGGGGTAACAGCAGCTGTTTCACGCCCCTGAGCGAGCTGCTGCACTGCCTCGGACAACATTTTAGACTGTGCCTCTGTAGACTCTCGCAAGGCATTCGCTTGCGCTGCGGTAGATTCACGCAGGGCTGTCAGTTGGGCCTCAGTGGCTTGCTGTTGCACTGCCATACTCTGCTGCATCTGCACTGTAGCCAGAGCTAATTGGCGCACTAATTCCTCCATTGTGTGCACCACACTAGGCCTTTAAATGTTAAATTAGAAAACAGTACATGTACTTCTCTGTGATGGCTGCTGCCCGCATCCGAAACACCAATTGTGATATTCAGGGGATCTGGGATCAAGTTTCACATAGGTTAGGCAGCCATAAAGTTGAAAAAAAACAACAGTTTTGTTTATTCTTGCAACACAAGTTAGGCATCCGCCAGAAAAACAGAAAATAAAGTGCAGCTTCACTCAGCCAACAAAACTATGCAGTTCATTGTTCAATTCAACATAAGGGAAAAGTCCATCTTTCTTCAGCAACCCAAACTTAAAAGTCCTTGCAAGAAACACAGTTCAATTTCTGACACACCTCAGTATTTCTTTTCTTTTTAGCAAGAGGGTTACCTTCCTTGTAACACTGGGAAGTCCAGCCAGGAGCTCTGATCCACACACACACTGTCTGCAGCCTGCACAGCTCATCAGCAATGCACACCTGCTCAGGAAAATCACACCCTCCTTTCCCAGAGCTCCTTGCAGATATTGCTTCCTGCAATAGGTTAACCCCTGCTGTACTGGCATTAGTTTTATCAAGGCTATCTCCAGACAAGCCCTGGGGTGGAATGGAAGAGCCCGCCCAACCATTTCCCTTCCATTCCAGAGTCCGGGCCCTAACAAATGAAAGAACATGCAACCCTGGGTTGCAAACTACCCCGGACTCCTTCCCCAACTGCCTGTCTAAAGGGAGCCAAAACCAAAAATAGGGGAAATGTATCTTCCGTCCAGGACCCATCCCTGGAGTCCTGTACAATATATATATTTATTCTGGTGACCAAAGTGGTGCTTCCTAATATGATGGTTAGATGATGTAAGAAGATGTAAAGGTTTTACCATATCAAAAAGGTTACTCTTTGAAGCTTTGAAAGTTGTCCAAGAAAAAGGATCATTTAAAAAAAAGGAAAAATGACAAAAGCAGCAGTGTTTGGAGTTTGGGCCTGATGCACCAACTAGCGGTAAGATTGTCATGTGCAGGCAGCACATTGCAATTTTACCATGACTTATACTAGGGGAACACTGCCCATTAAACCATTAGCGCCATGCACATTACACTAATGAGTGGCGTGGAGTGAGTGCGTTAATTAGCAGGGCTCCCAGAGCCGGGCCGACACATAGGCTGGCGAGGCTACGGCCTCTGGGCGCCTGTCAATCAATTAACTCAGGAGCGCACTTCGGATCCATGCCTGCCCGCCTTGCAATTTACCGGCCGCTGGTGGCAGCGACGAAAATTTGTCTCTGTACACTCTCTCTCTCTCTGAGAGAGTGTACAGTTGCCATGGCTACAATAACGCTTCCTGCACTGCCCCCCACTCTCAAGAGCCGATGCCAGGCATGTTGTTACTTTATAGCAACCTAGCGTGCAGCTCACTCGTAAGCCCATGCTTACTGTGGCTGACGCTTAGTGGCTCTCGCATGAGTCCCGCCCGCGGCCCGACCCTCAGTCCCCTAGGAACAACTCTCCTCTAATGTGCAGCCGCGCTAAGCCATATGCAGAAGCTAATTTGACTGCATAGGAAGTGAGAAATGTCTCACACAGAAGCTAAGGAGTAGTGGAATGGTGGGGAAAGGTCCATAGTAGGTGTGGAGGGGGCTGGAAGCAGGCGCTTAGAAAGTGTATTACACAGACTGCACCTCGATCCACTCCGTCCCGCCCCCTCACTGTGCGACCAGCCACAGTTTGAATGGGAGAGCGGCAAGCAGCTACTGACTTCAAGAAAGAACGCACATGTGGGAGACAGATGAATTCCAACAGGTCTTCTCCCCAAGATAAAGGTATTGGCTGAGAGGATCCCTCTCCCTCCCCCCTCCGGGGGATAGCACAGTTGCTTGGACAAGAGCAGGCTGGCTGTGCTGTCACAGACGCGCTTCACTGGCCCTGGCTGTTCCGTGATGTGTGACGTACAGCCTGCTTACTGGGAATCTCTGCCAGTGTTGTTGCTGTGAGGGGCTAACACACTATTTTCGACATTTGAGGAGGACAAATTAAAATATAACTTTTAATATAAATAGCTTTAAAGTTATATTTTAATTTATGCCTAATGATGTTGATCCAGGGATTTTATCTGATTGCCATCTGGAGTCAGGAAGGAATTTTTCCCTTTTGGGGCTAATTGGACCATGCCTTGAGGGGGTTTTTTCGCCTTCCTCTGGATCAACAGGGGTATGTGGGGGACGGGCTGGAGTTGTACTTTGTACTGGTTGAACTCGATGGACGTATGTCTTTTTTCAACAAAAATAACTATGTAACTATGTAACTATCCTCATTGTACTGCAGGTGACAATCCAGCACACCAAGCCACCTACCTTTCTGGCCAGTGTGCTCCTTCCCTGCGTGACTTCTGGTGAGGTGACAATCCAGCACACCATGCCACCTACCTTTCTGGCCAGTGTGCTCCTTCCCTGCGTGACTTCTGGTGAGGTGACAATCCAGCACACCATGCCACCTACCTTTCTGGCCAATGTGCTCCTTCCCTGCGTGACTTCTGGTGAGGTGACAATGCTGCAGACCATGCCACCTACCTTTCTGGCCAGTGTGCTCCTTCCCTGCGTGACTTCTGGTGAGGTGACAATGCTGCAGACCATGCCACTTACTGTAAGTGGCATGTCTGCTTCATTGTCACTTCAGCAGGTGTTACCCAGGGAGGGGAGAAGTGCACTGGCCAGAAAGGTAAGTGGCATGGTCTGCAGCATTGTCACCTCACCAGAGGTCACGCAGGGAAGGAGCACACTGGCCAGAAACTGGCTAGTCAGTGGCTTCATGGTCTATGCTGCATCGTCATCTTGCCGTTTGTCACTAGGGCACACCTGGGCCAGATTGGTAAGTAGCATGATCTACTGCATTGACACCTCACCAGGACAAGCTTGCCAGACAGGTAAATCCTGGTGAGGTGACAATGTAGCAAACCATGCCACTTTCTAGTCAGGCCAGTATGCTCCTTCATTCCTTCCTTAGTGCACCACACATGGTTTATTGTAGTGGCGTCCCTGCTCCTGTGACCTTTGAGAGGGTGGAAGGGAAGGGAGAAACTCAGTATAGGAGAGTGAGGGGAATCTCTAAACACCTGGAACTTGTATAAGGGGAGGGAGGCCACTAGATACCAGGGAACAGTCGAGAGGTGGTAGGGGGCGCAGCATATGTAAAATTAGAGTGTGGTTAAAGGTGATGCAGGGGCGTGTCTTAGTGTCCCTCTTTCCAGACTTCAAAAGTTGGGAGGTATGCTTCACTTGATGTGGTCACAGTGCCTGCTTGTGCTTGCTGAGTTTGCCCACCTTCCTCAGGCATCATGTCACGACGGTCACGTGACGTCAGTAACGTCCCTCGCAGGCGTCTTCTCTGGCTGGCAGAGCTGACTGCGTAGTGGGAAATGCACTGCACCCGCGGCCATAATAATCAAGTGAGTAAGTTAGACGAGTCAGTGCAATGAAGACAGTAAGCTTGCTACAGTGTCTGTGTCACATAGATAGTGACTGAGTGAGGAATAGTATCCTGATTCCATCCTGACTGACTGCCTGGTTAGTTGTTTGCTGAGACCTGCCTGCGAGCAAGCAGCATAGTGTCTGTCACCTGTGTATATAGGTGCAGAATGAGTTTGTGTATATAGTATATCATTCATTCTACACCTATAAACACATGTGGCCAGAATTATGCTGCATGCCTTAAAGTAGTTATCAGGCAAATATTTAAAAAAAAATGTACTCACCTGGGGCTTTTTCCAGCCCCCAGCAGCCGACTGTTCTACGCTGTCACCTCCGCTCTCCCGGTCTCTGTGCTTGGTGCGGAAACCGACCCCGAGGTCATCCGCACTGCGCATGCGTTAACCACCGCTGTGAATCAAGCCCATGTTGTACGTGGCTTACTGCTCAGGCACAGTAGTTCTGCGTCTGCGCAGTAAGCCGCATACAACGTGGGCTTGATTGAGTTTGGCAGTTTGCACCGAGCATGGAGACCGGGACAACGGCGGGGAGTGGAGATGACAGCTTGGGACAGTCGGCTGCTAGGGGTTGGAGAAAGCCCCAGGTGAGTAAAGCTTTTCATTTAATATTTGCCTGATAACTACTTTAAAGGAAATTTGAGTTGAACTTACCTGGGGCTTCTTGCAGCCCCTGGAGTCCTCCTGTGCTGTGCCCACGGTGCCGGTCCAAGACTCTCTGTCCAGCAGCGGGCCTCCTCAATGCACTCCCGGGGGCATTTGCCGCATCTGCCATTTATGAAAATTGCTAATGCACATGCGCATGGCTTGTAGCCGCACATGTGCAGAACTGGCGGCAATCAGCCAGCTTTGTGGTGGTCGCCACTGCTGGCCAAAGGGACTTGGACTGATGTGTCGTGGGCACAATAGGACATTAAACGGGGGGGGGGGGGGCACTTAGGGTGGGGGGGCGCAATTGGGCAGCCCAGCCTCTGTTGGTGGTGGACCTTGTCCCGGCCCTGAGTGCTCCTCTACCCATAGTAATAGTAAAGTTGTCACACACAGGTACAGTAAACAGGTATGCAGTGACTGGTATATAAAACTGCGTGCTGTCACACAGATGCAGTGAACAGGTATGCACGGACTGGTATTACAAATGTGCAGCTGTCACACACACAAGGGCAGTGAACAGGTATGCAGTGACCGACTATATAAAACTGGGTGTGCTGTCACGTAGGTACAGTGAACAGATATGCAGTGACTGGTATCAAAACAATGTTTGGTGATTCCAGCATGTATGTTGGCTTTGCTGAATTTGTACAACTGAATCAGGTGTTTGTTGGGTTGACCCAAACCAAATTTGAACAGGCATTTGTGGGTTGTATAGAGCAATGACTCGAACCTGAACATCCACACTACTCATTTGGACCAAAAACCTCCGGACATAAAATGTAATGCTCATGTTACTCTTTCATTACCTAATGGTAGGATGTTTTGCTGCTCACATGTATGAATTCTACTATAGCATATGAGTGCACCAACAGCTTTCTAAAGTAGTCCTAGGCAGCAATAACGGTCTTTGATGTATATCATGTAGATCTAATGAATAATGTTTATTAATGTTAATTATTTTAGTTTCAAGCGAATAGGAAAGGTTTACAAAATATTAATGATAGCATATTTAAACTAACTATAAAACCTGCAAGTTCTCATGTGTAAATCTCAGAGATTATAATGTAAATTTATAATATGGTCTATTGAAAATAAAATAATGATATATATGTGGCCATTAGTTAAATGACAGACTCTAAGAATAATCATTGATTATTCCAAGAACTAATAATACAATTCAATAAAAACTGCAATGTAATAAGTTAAACCCTGAACTCACTTCATTTTTTTTTTAAACGAGATTGATGTTCTGAATAATTAATATGGTCAAGAAGTAGAAGAAATATTAAATTATATTCTCTTTGATACATAAAATTTCCTGAGTTGCTTAAAGAGTAACTGTCAGGCTGCAGAAGCTAATTTAAACCTCTATTCTCCTGTGTTAAACAGTTTAGAAGGAAGCTCAAAAGCCATAAGTGAAGATAAACATTTCAGTTACCTTTGATGTGTGCTTATCTTAACCTCTGTTATAGACCCATAAAGACGCAAGCCGCAGCTAAACTGCAAAGCATTCTGGGGCCCTCCCCTCGGCTGCTAATGAGACGGTACAGCAGCTTGTGTAATCAGTCCAGAGCGAAGCACTGATAAATCTCCGGGCAGACTACACTGCAGGAGTCAGCTATTGTTCCTAGCCACATGGCTCATTAATATTCACTGCACACCGTGTTGTTCAAGAACGAGTGTATCTGTGATCAGAAGCAGGCAGGACATGACGACACATTTGGCTTCACAAACATGGAGCCTGCCATGAGCTGTCAGGAGCATCTATCTCTGCATATACTATATACAAATTCTGTGAAATCCAAACGTGGACAGTGAAATGCATATGTAATGTAAGTACAGCCAATCTTTAGCTACTGCTATATGTGTTTATTTTCTCTGAGACCCTATACCTAACAGCTCCTCTTTAAAGAGAGATGAAAAGAGAAGGGCTTGTGAGCAGAATTCAGTAATTGCTTTCTTTAAGAGCAGTGCATGCAGTGTAATGTAATTGTACATCATCAGTGTTCAGATAATCATATAGAAAACAGGAAACAATGCAGCTACCATATGTTAACATATTAGTTTAGCCAAATTTATGAGTATTTGTTGGGAAAAAAAATGGCAGGAAGAATGTATGCCACTGGCTTAAATATATTTACTGCATCCCTATTGTTAAAGCATCAATTGTACTTAACAAGTGTACAGTTACTTATCAAAGGTACACCTTTTTTGTCTTGTGTTACAATAATGTCACAAGTAGAATAGATCAGTTTGATTAGAAGGTCAATGTACTTTTAGAGTTCCATAGATGTCACATAATTGCAGGTGTTAGAAAACCTGATGAGTTTGTGTGCCATGGAGAGCTCTACAGAAGAGGTAAAGATGCTTAAATCCATTCATTGCTGATTCGTATTGGTTAGATCAGAGGGCCAATAAGAAAATTTAGAGATGCTTTATGTCCTGGGCTGGCTTGCTACACTGTATTGCTGTACTGAAGATGTGAACATTGCTGCATAGCCAATTCCTGGAGCTCAGCTAAATAAAATGTCTGAGTACCAGTGTGGCCTAACCGATATCTGACACTCGGCTTCACTTAAAGGGAACCTAAACTGAGAGGAATATGAATGTTTACTTTTAAACAATACCAGTTGCCTGTCAGTCCTGCTAATCTCTGGCTGCAGTAGTGGCTGAATCACAGACCTGAAACAAGCATGCAGCTAATCCAGTCTGACTTCAGTCAGAGCACCTGATCTGCATGCTTGTTCAGGGGCTGTGGCTGAAAGTATTAGAGACACAGGATCAGCAGGAGAGGCAGGCAACTGGTATTATTTTAAAAGGAAAAATCCATATCCTTCTCAGTTTAGGTTCCCTTTAAGCAGAGTACATGTTATTTAATAGCCCTATGCTGATATATTCATCTATATGAGCCTCCTCCTCCTCCCAAACTAAATACCCGGCACCCCACAGCTGCAATCTTATCTATTGTTGTTTTGTATCAAAGCACTTTCTTTGGCAGGAGCCCTGGTACTTGATTGAATAATATTGTGTGTACTTGCCAGGTCTCCTCATTTTTCTCTGATAGCTCATAAATTATACTGTCTATTGATTACTACTATGTCCAGGTCCTTGTTTGTTTTTAAGTGGTTTCAGATTATGTAGGTTGATTAATAAAGAATGATCTATTTAATACATTGTTGTGTGTTGCAGCTCTGTTCCCACTAGAACATTTCTTGTCCGTTCTCCGCTCATTGCTAAGTGGAGAGTGAACGGCTCCAATGTTATACAAGCTGCAACAGCTCCACGGGATCCATTGCAGTTGGCGGACCACACTTCTGTGCAGTCCGCGATAATCCCGAGCAGGTGGATGCGTTCCCCATATAGCCTATGGGGGAGCACATCTGCCCTGGGCTCCAGGCGGATCACTGCGGACTAATGGAGCAGACATTATACTAACCACTCCTGCACATGATACAGAAGCAAGTGGGAACAGGGCCTTAAAAAGATCACTTGATTTTTTAACCCCACATGTGTCTCATTGTCTGCTATAGGTACAGGTACAAGCATGCTAAGGTTACCCTTTGTTCTCTATTATTAAATTAAGCGCAGTGTACAACAGCTAATTGACCGTACCCCACTTAAGATAAACAAGCAAATATTTCATATTTAGAATGAGAAAATAAAAAAATGCAGTTTTTAAGTTGTTTTTTCTTTTATAAATTTACTGTTTTTTGTCTTTGTGATTTTTTTTCTAGCTTCATCTACAAAGACAACGTATGTCAGCTACAGTAATCATGCAACTTGAACTAAGACGGTTCGCCACAATCTCAAACACCAAATTTTGCAAGATGTTTTTCGTTCTGCGTTCCAAACAGTTTCAGATGAACAAATAAACTCAAGGGACATAATTTATGGAATATGCCTGAATTTATTTTTTAAAAATGAAAGTGTCAAAATATTTTAAAGAAATGCACATGAAAGATAAAGATATATTATTGTGCACTAGAAGAGATATCAGAATAAGTGCTATGATTCACAAATGAAATTGCATTTTATGGAAGAAAAAAAATCTGTCATATGTTACACCATAATTGTAAGTACTTTTTTGTGACTTGTGAGAATCTTCATTCCTGTCCTCTATTGTTCTCTCTGTATAGGAGATGAGTTTGTGCACTGTATTGGCTGATTGACATGAGGCCCTGGGTTGTGTTCAATAAATGCCATGGTTTACGCATGCACATTTTTTATACAAAGAATATTTCTAATAATAAAGGAATGTTTTGCAAATGTTGAGGCTTGTTTTCTTGCAGTTTTAAAATGTTCAGCTTAAAGATTGCTGATTTTTACATACATGGGTTTGTTTTTGGTCTTCAGCACCTTGTGCGGCATCAATGTGCCTCTATTGGTCATAATTAAATTTTGGCAAATTTACTTTTTTTGTCTATACTGTGAGGTTTGTTTTGGTGGTTATTTAAATGTGTCTGACTTGTACTGTATTATTGAAAGAATGTTATTAACCTCTTACTAGTTCAGATGAACAACAACAACAACAAATAACATTTGTAAAGCGCTTTTCTGATGTATGACTCAAAGCGCATAAGCATGGCTCAGACCAATTATTAGTTGATTGGTAAATTGTGGTACAGAGGAAGAATTCTATAAGTCTGGAAAAGCCAGCCTAAACAGGTGGCTTTTCAGTCTGGATTTGAATAACTCCAGGGATGAGGTTGTCTTTACTAGGTGTGGTAGGGAGTTCTAAAGAGTAGGGGCAGCATGACAGAAAGCTCTGTCTCCAGAGGTTTTGAGGTGCACTCTGGGGGTGACCAAGTTTATGGATCCTGTTGATCTGAGGTTGTGAGGGGTGTGGTGCAGCTTCAGCAAGTCCTTCATGTATCCAGGGCCCAAGTTGTGCAGTGATTTGAATGTCAGCAGTCCAATCTTGAAGAGTATTCTCCATTCTACTGGTAGCCAGTGCAGTGAGTGAAGGATCGGTGTAATGAGACAGTGGCGAGGCTGGTTTGTTAGCAATCTGGCAGCAGCATTCTGCACTAATTACAGGCGTAGCAGGTCCTTTTTGGGAAGGCCTGCATAAAGGTAATTGCAGTAGTCCAGCCGTGATGTGATGAATGCGTGAACTGAATTTGGAAGATCCTCTGGGGGAATCAGATGTTTAATTTTTGCAATGTTCTTCAGATGAAAGTAGGAAGATTTGACTATGGATGAAATTTGGTTTCTGAAACTCAATTCCCCATCGATTAGCACACCTGGGGCTTGATTCACAAAGCCGTACTAACTGTTAGCACGCTTGGTAAAAAGCCCATTATCACGCCTAAACTCAGTTTAGGCGTGATAAAATAAACTCGTGCGCAAAAGTTTTGCACGCAAAGTTTTACGCGTGTAAAGTGTTACATGCATAAAGTTTACGCGCGCAATGCCATTAAACCCTATGCGACTATTCGCGCGCACCGGACTTTGCATGTGCAAAACTTTACGCGCAAAACTTTGCGCGTGAGTTTTTCCCTCAAAGCGGTGCTAACCTACTTAGTGCAATGCTTATCACGCCCAAATGTCTTTAGGCGTGCTAACTAGGTTAGCACCGATTTGTGAATCAAGCCCCAAGGCTGCGCACAGGGTTGTAGCTGTTTATGTCTGAATTCCCAATCCTGATTGGTGTTGATTTAGGATAGAGTTGTTTTGATGGCGATCGTTGGCTTTGGACAAAAAGGACCTCAGTTTTGTCAGCATTCAGTTTCAACCAGTTTCATTCATCCACGCCTGTAGCTCTGCTAAGCAAGAATTTATTTTTGGAGTAAGGTCTGTTCCACCAGGTTTGAAGGACAGGTATAGCTGTGTGTCATCGGCGTAGCAGTGGTAAGTCAGACCATGTTGTTGGATAATTGTACTGAATGGTAACATGTAGATTGCAAACAGCAGAGGGGATAGGATTGATTGTTGTGGAACTTCGAATTTTAGAGGTACAGGGTTGGACATGATAGGTCCTAGGGCTACTCTCTGTGTTCTGTCAGTCAGGAATGATCTGAACCACTGTAGGACTGATCCATTGATGCCACAGTACTCCGGCAGTCTGTTGAGCAGGATTTCATGGGCAACTGTATCAAAAGCTGCTGAGAGATCCAACAGGATTAGAATGGAGCATTCCCCTCTGTCCCTTGCCATTAACAGATCGTTGCAGACTTGGATGAGGGCTGTTTTACAGCTGTGGTGTTTCTTAAAGCCAGATTGTAGAGGTTCCAGGATGTTGTTTGCTGAGAGCCTGGTTTCAAGTTGCAGATAGACAGCCTTTTCAATAACTTTACCTAAGAAGGGAAGGTTGGAGACAGGAAGGTTTTCTAAGAAGGGGCTTAATGATTCCTTCTTTTAGAGAGGTAGGGAACCTCCCTGCTTGCAGCGAGATATTTACTATTTTGTGAAATGCTAGACCAAGCAGGTCAGGGCATTTCAGCATATGCTTAGTTAGTCCAGGGTCCAGGTCGCAGATTGTCTGGTGGAGGCGACGGAGAATGTCTGAGATCTCTTCCTCACCAATACTTTTGAAGTCAGTCCAGGGTGTTAGGTTTTTCTTGCAACTATTTACAGGAGTTGAATAAGTCTTAGGTGCTGTGGACTGAAGGAGAGACCAAATAGAAGGCACTTTGTCAGAAATGTAGAAAGCAAAATTCTCACATAGCTCCTTTGAGGGATTTATGGTAGGATTTTGACAGGATGGGTTACAGAGGCTATCAACAGTGCAGAATAGTTGGGCTGGCCTATTGGCAGCCTTTGCGGTCTTCAGTGATAGGTAGGAAGATTTTTTCTTAGTGATCGCATTTTGGTAGCTTCCCAGGTGAGAGACAAGGATGTGTTTATCTTTTGAATTCTGAGATTTTCGCCATTTTCTTTCTAGTCTGCGCACTTCTTTCTTTAGGTCCTTTAGTGAGCTATCAAACCACCGCGCATGGTGAAGTGGTGTAGACCGTTTAATGCGAATTGTAGCAGGGCATCATAAGCAGATGACACCACATGGTTGTACATCAGGACCATGGAGCCTGGGTCTGCGCAATGATTGGTTAGTCCGTCGAAGTTGAGGATATTCTGAACATGTTGGGGTGAGACATCTTTCAAAGAGCGGTATTTTATGAGTTCTTTCCCTCTGTGTTTTATTGCTGGTGCTGTCAGAGAGAAGTGGATGGTGTGGTGGTCTGACCATACCACTGGGTTTATATCCATGTGTGATATTAGAAGTCCGGAATGGAATATACGATCTACAGTGTGCCCTTTCTTGTGGGTGGGGAGGTTGAGAGCCTGAGAGAAACCCAGTTCGCTCATTGTGAGAAGTAGTTCACTTCCTAGGTGTGAGTCGTGATCATCCACCAATGCATTAAAATCTCCCAGGATGATCCATTTAGGGTGTTCCACTGTAAGGCAGGATAAGAGTTCAGAGATTTCTTTAAGAAAGGCTGAGTCATTGTCTGGGGGGCGGTATATGAGCAATATGTTGATGTTTTTCTCTGCTGAGAGATGAAAAGCATATATCCCATTCCAAAGCTCAGACACAATGGGCTTTATTCACAAAACGATGCTAACTGTTAGTGCGCTGTGAAAAGTGCTTCGTGCAAAATTTCACGTGATAACGGTTACTGTGTGCAAAAATTCGCTAATGCGAATTTTTCACGCATTAACGGTCACATTCGCGTGATGAATTCAAGTTATTGCATTAATGTGGGAAAGCAAGTTTTTGCCCGCGATAACTGTTTTTGCGCGTGAAACCCGTTTTTAAATGCGCAAAAAGCTGTGTTAAAAGCCGTGCTAACAGTTAGCACCATTTTGTGAATCAAGCCCATTGTTCTTTACACATTGACCTAGCATCACTAAGTGAACAAAAGCCCTGGGATCTATATTGACTGGTAAAGCTCCAAGTGTAGTGGGATTTACATGGCTTATGGGAGGAGAATGGTAATACATTCACAGAAAAGAATACAAAAAAAGTTAAAAAAAAAATGAAAAAATGAAGTGCAACTAAAAGAAGGAAAGGGAAGAATAATCGAGAAAGCATGCACATATTTTACACAGATAACACAATGAAGATGACAGTCTTCCCAGTCTTTAACATAGGCCGCCATTCACTAAGATACTAATGATAATAAGGCAGGTGAAAATGTATCACCAGACATAAATCAGTACTTTAAGTGTTAATTCAGAAGCTTGCCTTATTAGCATGTAGTGATAACATTTTACATTGATAATGTTGACTTATCAATCAAGTCCTTAAAGAGAAACTCCAACCAAGAATTGAACTTTATCCCAATCAGTAGCTGATACCCCCTTTTACATGAGAAATAGAATGATTTTCACAAACAGACCATCAGGGGGCGCTGTGTGACTAATTTTGTGCTGAAACCCCTCCCACAAGAGGCTCTGAATACCGCGGTACTCTGGGCAAACTGCCACAATGTAACAATGTTCACAGACAGGAAATGGCTGTTTAAAGCTGTCTGTAAAAGCCAGAGCAGCTAGAAACAGCTACATAACTTGCCCACAGTAACAATGTCACCATGTAATACATGTCAGAATGTGAATCTGGGAGAGGAAAGATTTTACAATGAGCAAACACTGACTAAATCATTTATACATAATTATTGTAAAAATGAAGCACTTTTTTTTATTAAATTATTTTCACTGGAGTTCCTCTTTAAGTGATCACCTCTGTAGTTATTCTCAAATACAATAGATAGGAAGCGGAGGGGCGCATGCAGGCATGATTTGGCTCCACCCCTCCTGCTTCCAGGATGATTACAGATAGCCTGTGTAGAACAGCCAGGGAAGGAGAGAGAGAGAGAGAGGCTGTGGCTGTGTGTGTGTGTGTGTGTGTGTGTGTGTGTGTGTGTGTGTGTGTGTGTGTGTGTGTGTGTGTGTGTGTGTGTGTGTGTGTGTGTGTGTGTGTGTGTGTGTGTCTGTGGGGCTGTAAGTGGGGCACATAATCATTATTACAGACAGATGAGCTTAGTGAATTGTGGCCATAGTTTTGAAAACACAAAAAAACTATGCAAAACAATCTGAAACACACTAAAGGGATAATCAGCAAGATTGAATGTAATCATTTTTGCATGCCCGTAAACTATAAAATGTATGTGAAATGTTATTCAAATAGATATTCTTCATTGCTAAGCTCTGTTCAAAATAAATGTTCCTGAGAGTTCTTAATAAACAACAAGATCCTGCATGATGGGGATAAAGAAGAACTAAGTTGATCGTTGATGAACACAATAGTGCAACAGCAATGGTTGTGATCAGTAGTACTGGGTGTGCTGAAACGAATGTAGTCTGTAATAAACATGCTTACCGATCATGATGGCATCTCTCATCTTTAACAAACTGTTTGTTTCAGTGGTAATATTTGGTACAGACTACACAGGGAATACCATTGGGTGCAACATCTATGCAAAAGCAGTTTTAAAGTACATTTTGAATGTACAATACATTTCTCTAAAAGTTTATCTATGCTGTATGAAGAGATAGCAAGTTTCCATGAAATCAGCTGTATCAGCAAAGTACAATTCATAAATGTATTGCTCTTGTGGTCAAAAATAACACTATGTTGATATGAAACTTACATTGGACCTCTTGTACTAATAAACGTAATTGTTTTTATACAATAATTAAGCGTACTGCATTAGAGGTGGGCAAGCTCATAAGTATGGTGTTACGGTATATGGCCTACACTTATGGCTCTAAGCTCCACGTATAACACTCACCCCAGGCCCTGCATACTCTAAGGCCCCTTTTACACTTAATCAGTTGATCTCAGTTAAAACTAAAAGAAAACTGATTTTCAAAGTAATGCCCATGTTTTCCTATGGCACAGCTTCCACTATACATGTTTTAACTGAAATCTTTTTTATATTGCACTGCTATGGAAAAAAAACACTTACTAACGCACACTAACGCACACTAATGCATACTAATGCATTAAGTATAAAAGGGCCCTAAGGTCACCTCTGATGTAAAGGTCTGTGGTAGGAAAACCGAAAATGTGGGCATCTGCAATAAATTAATAATTTGAGGCACCATTGGCACTAATGTTCTTTAGCGGCAACTGGACGGCCTAAAATTTGCATAATTCTACAACAAATTAGAATAATTTGCATCTCATTTGCCCACAAAATGTAGTAAAATTCATATACACTTTGGAAGGTTTTACTCATATTGGCCTCAATTCACTAAGCTTAACTCCTGTCTTTAATAACTCTTCTGAGCTGTTTTACAGTTATCACAATTATATCACCATGGTAATAACTGTAAAACAGCTCAGAAGAGTTATTAAAGACAGCAGTTAAGCTTAGTGAATTAAGGCCATATTGAATCATGATGATATCATACCATTTATTGGTTAACTTTGAAGAAAAGCAGTAAGTTTTCGGCTTTAAAGCTGAATCAGTCTGTCAAAGGCTTCATAGCCGAAAATTATTTAAAACTTCTTGCATTTACTGATGGCTAACATGGTACAACACTCTACTGCTTCTCTTATAATGATACCTTAGCCATTACAAGGATGCAGACATGGAGAGGAAACTATTTTCATTACATAAGATATCTTCATGTTTCCCTGCTGTTTAGCTACAGTATAACAGATTTACAATTTTTTTTTCAGTATTCTCTTGAGTACCATACAGCAATTTTCACCAGTGCTTTGCACGGTTTTGAATAAACTCCTCCATCTACATAGAAATCAGAATAAGCTCCCAACACAAGTACATTTTATTTGCACTGGTTTAATTATACAGCATAACTGATGATAACAGCGGAGGGTCCTAAACAAGAAGGAATTCTCATTTGTGTGAGCCTGATGTAGCTTGGTCTCTAATTATACCATCACACATTCAAATTTCATATAATGTCATTTAACCACTTGCCGACCGCACACTCATAACGTGCGTCGGCAAAGTGGCAGCTGCAGGACCAGCGACGCAGTACTGCGTCGCCAGCTGCAGCCTAATTAATCAGGAAGCAGCCGCTCGTACGAGCGGCTGCTTCCTGTCAAATCACGGCGGGGGGCTCCGTGAATAGCCTGCGGGCCGCCGATGGCGGCTCGCAGGCTAGATGTAAACACAAGCGGAAATAATCCGCTTTGTTTACATTTGTACGGCGCTGCTGCGCAGCAGCGCCGTAAGGCAGATCGGCGATCCCCGGCCAATCAGCGGCCGGGGATCGCCGCCATGTGACAGGAGACAGCCTGTCACTGGCTGCACAGGACGGATAGCGTCCTGTGCAGCCCGGCTTACCAAAGGGGGCCAGGTAGGAGAGGGAGGGGGAGCATTTCGCCGCGGAGGGGGGCTTTGAGGTGCCCCCCCCCGCCAGCCACTCGCAGGCAGCAGAGATCAGACCCCCCCAGCACATCATCCCCATAGGGGGGAAAAAAGGGGGGCAATCTGATCTCCCTGCCTGCACCCTGATCTGTGCTGGGGGCTGCAGAGCCCACCCAGCACAGATCAATCAAACTAGCGCTGGTCCTTAAGGGGGGGTAAAGGGTGGGTCCTCAAGTGGTTAAGAAAGATATACATTCCTAATGAGGCTTTCTAAAATGATACATTAAGCTGGGGACTGCAAGTATTTTTTATGCAAAGTGTGTAATCTGTATCTTCAAAGTATGTGTAATCACTATACACATAACCTGTATGTGAATTTTCTTAGGCAGATTGATGTCTCTGCACAATCTCAACTGCTTCTAGTTAATGAAAGGCAAATGAACATACTGGGCATATCAGTTAACCTAGAGACCCTTTTTGTTGCAAGCAAAGAATGTGCTATTTCTATAACATATAAGATATTTAAAAAGTCTAATGTGCTATTATTAAGTTTTCAATTAATGTATAATGGACCTATTTATTTCAATTGAACCTGCTGGCACAATTTACCTCTGGTTAATGTAATCTTATTGTAAGTCATTTTTTTCTTCAAATGATACGATAAAATAAATACAAATGATAGCAATATGAGCGTTGAGCGGATATAATAATAATCAGAGCTAATAAAAACAGGTATATTAGGAAGATAATGACATTCTATAATGTATATGGTAAGAACAATCTGCGTCTATTAATAATACACTCGTAACTACTGCTGCAACAGTGCTGTAGTGTTAGCAAGAAACTCTGCAGAGTAGGATTCAGGTGCACTTTGCAAACAATGACATAGTACTAGTGATGGCCCGAACGGTTCGCATGCGAACTTATTTGCACGAACATCACGGGTTCACGTTCGCAAATGAACGCGAACTTAATGCAAGTTTGACTCGCCCCCTATACTGCATTATTGGGCTAAACTTTGACCCTCTACATCACAGTCAGCAGACACATGGCAGCCAATTAGGCTGCACTCCCTCCTGGAGCACTCCCCCATATAAGGCAGCAGCGTCGGCCATGTTCTCACTCTGTGTGCTACAGTATTAGTGAGAGAAGGGAGAGACATTGGAGAGATAGGGAATGCGATAGTTAGGAGGTCTGTTAGCTTGCTCCTTGCTGATATTTGTTGCTAAAAAGCACCCCAAAACAGCTCTTTTGAGAGCTAATTTCTTGTGATGTGTTTTTTTTTTGTGTGGCCCACTGACACTTGCATATACAGCCCTGTCTATCGCAGCTGGCCCCTTGCTAATTGCTATACTGTGCCAGGCCCAGCACATTCAGTGCCTACCTTTTCACTGCACCTGTGTGTGTGACAGCTGCACATTTGTAATACCAGTCCGTGCATACATGTTCACTGCATCTGTGTGACAGCACGCAGTTTTATATACCAGTCACTGCATACCTGTTCACTGTAACTGTGTGTGTGACAGCTGCACATTTGAAATACCAGTCCGTGCATAGCTGTTCTCTGCACCTGCGTATGTGACAGCTGCACATTGTTTTGATACCAGTCACTGCATACCTGTTCACTGTACCTACGTGACAGCACACGCAGTTTTATATACCAGTCACTGCATACCTGTTCACGGCACCTGTGTGTGTGACAGATGCACATTTTATTGATACCAGTCCATGCATACCTTTCACTGCACCTGTGTGACAGCACGCAGTTTTATATACCAGTCACCGCATACCTTTTCACTGCACCTGTGTGACTGCACATTGTATTAGTCAAGTCAGTGAATACCTTTCACTTCATCCCCCCCAATATGGACAAAACAGGCAGAGCCAGAGGCAGGCCACCTGGAAGGTCTGTTCGAGGTTGTGCTGTCGTGATTTCGTGCAGTCCTAGACCAAAGTACAGTGTTCAGAAGGCACATGCCATCAACCCCCAAGATTGTCAGGACGTAGTTGACTATTTAACACAGAACAACTCATCTTCCACAGCTTCCGCACGGAACCGTGACATATCTTCCTCTTCCTGCTCTGATTCTGGCACCCCACTTAACACTCAGTCGGCAGCCATCAAAGTGCCAACATCCCAGGACTCAGCGGTGTGGAATTTTTTTTATGAGTCTACCTCAGATGAGAGCAATGCCATCTGTACTCTCTACCACCGAAAACTGAGCCGTGGAAAGACCAAGACCCACGTAGGGAGAACTTCCTTATGAAGGCACATGATGACAAAGCACAAACTGCAATGGGATGACCACCTGAAGAAAATCAGCACACAAAAGCAAAGCCACACACCGCAGTGAAAAATACCAGGCCACAATTATTTCTCAAGAAAGGTGATACCCAAACTGTACCGTTATGTTGACACAGCGTTGGGTCAAGGGTCCATCTGACCATGGTTGCCTGGTCTTCAAAGCACGGTCAGGCCTGCCCGAACACTAAGTCAGTCCCCACAAACAGCATCTCTGCCTGCACGCTGTGTGACTGCCTGCCCCACTAAGTCGGTCCCCACACAGCATCTCTGCCTGCAGGCTTGCAGCAGCCGCTAACAAAAACAATAATATTTTTTTCTGATGCGTGTATATGCCTGCCTAATTTTTCTTGCTGCACTGCGGCTGCGACAACAAAACAAAAGGCATGTACATGTGCCAATTCCCCTTCATGATCATTGCCTTGCCGTGGTGAAGGGGCTTGTGTGTCACAATGAAGCAATGACCGCCGGCTATATGAGTGTGTTGGGGGGCAAACCCAAGATAATAAGGTAGTTGCTTCTTTGTGGACAGACCAAATTTGATCAGCTGGACAGTCACTGTTGTTCTATCAGCTACCTCAGCCCGGCGACCATATAGGCTTGAAAACCGCCATCGCCTGCACTCTCACCATGGTGCACACCAGCACAGCCACTACACAAACAGCTGTTTGCGGTGCTTTACACATTGAGTTTAGTCTGTCAGTGTGAAGCAGTACACTAATTACACTACCTCATTGATGTATACACATGCAAGATGTTTTAAAGCACTTTATGCATCCAATTTAGCATGCAATGTGATTTCTGCCCTTAAAACCCTGCTTTGCGTCAAATCTGTAATTTTCCCTGGGACTTTTGGTGTGTATCCCACTCCACCATGCCCCCCTCCAGGTGTTAGACCCCTTGGAACATCTTATCCATCACTTTTGTGGCCAGAATTAATGTTTGAAGTTTTGAAAGTTCGCCTGCCCATTGAAGTCTATTGCGGTTTGAAAGTTTGCATGTTCGTGAACTTTTGCAGAAGTTCGCGCTCGCGGTTCGCAAACCTAAAATCGGAGGGTAGAGTCATCTCTACATGGTACATGAAAGTAAGAAATCAAATGTGTGTAAATACTGATTTATCTATTTTTTATTTGAAAATCTTTTAATTAAGGAATGAACTGGACTTTTACATAAAATAACTGCTACTGCTTGTTTACCTATTGTTAGGTAGAGTTGGGCCGAACGGTTCGCCTGCGAACAGTTCCATGCGAACTTCCGTGGTTCGCGTTCGCGTCCCGCAGGCGAACCTTTGCGAAAGTTCGGTTCGCCCCATAATGCACATGGAGGGTCAACTTTGACCCTCTACATCACAGTCAGCAGGCCCAGTGTAGCCAATTAGGCTACACTAGCCCCTGGAGCCCCACCCCCCCTTATATAAGGCAGGCAGCGGCGGCCATTACGGTCACTCGTGTGCTGCCTGCGTTAGTGAGAGTAGGGCGAGCTGCTGCAGTCTGTCTCTCAGGGAAAGATTAGTTAGGCTTAACTTGTTCCTGTCTGGCTGCATACCTGTTCTGTGAACCCACCACTGCATACCTGTGCTGTGAACCCACCACTGCATACCTGTGCTGTGAACCCACCACTGCATACCTGTGCTGTGAACCCACCACTGCATACCTGTGCTGTGAACCCACCACTGCATACCTGTGCTGTGAACCCACCACTGCATACCTGTTCAGTGAACCTGCCACTGCATACCTGTTCTGTTCAGTGGACCCGCCACTGTATACCTGTTCGTTGAACCCACCACTGCATACCTGTGCTGTGAACCCACCACTGCATACCTGTTCTGTGAACCCACCACTGCATACCTGTTCAGTGAACTCGCCACTGCATACCTGTTCTGTTCAGTGGACCCGCCACTGTATACCTGTTCAGTGAACCCGCCACTGCATACCTGTTGTGTTCAGTGAACCTGCCACTGCATACCTGTTCTGTGAACCCGCCACTGTATACCTGTTCTGTTTAGTGAACCCGCCACTGCATACCTGTTCTGTTCAGTGGACCAGCCACTGTATACCTGTTCAGTGAACCTGCCACTGCATACCTGTTGTGTTCAGTGAACCTGCCACTGCATACCTGTTCTGTGAACCCGCCACTGTATACCTGTTCTGTTTAGTGAACCCGCCACTGTATACCTGTTCTGTTTAGTGAACCCGCCACTGCATACCTGTTCTGTTCAGTGGACCTGCCACTGTATACCTGTTCAGTGAACCCACCACTGCATACCTGTTGTGTTCAGTGAACCTGCCACTGCATACCTGTTCTGTGAACCCGCCACTGTATACCTGTTCTGTTTAGTGAACCCGCCACTGTATACCTGTTCTGTTTAGTGAACCCGCCACTGCATACCTGTTCTGTTCAGTGGACCCGCCACTGTATACCTGTTCAGTGAACCCGCCACTGCATACCTGTTCTGTTCAGTGGACCCGCCACTGTATACCTGTTCTGTGAACCCGCCACTGTATACCTGTTCTGTTTAGTGAACCCGCCACTGCATACCTGTTCTGTTCAGTGGACCCGCCACTGTATACCTGTATATACCTGTTCTGTGAACCCGCCACTGTATACCTGTTCTGTTCAGTGAACCCGCCACTGTATACCTGTTCTGTTTAGTGAACCCGCCACTGCATACCTGTTCTGTTCAGTGGACCCGCCACTGCATACCTGTTCTGTGAACCCGCCACTGTATACCTGTTCTGTTCAGTGAACCCACCGCATCAGTGCGCATACCTGTGCAGTTAAGTGAACCCACCTACCTACGTGAGTGCACGCAGTGTGATATACCACTCCGTGCATACCCGATATGGACAAAACAGGTAGAGGAAGAGGTAGTGCCAGAACCAGAGGAAGGCCACCCGGCAGGTCTGCGCGAGGTCGTGTAAATGTAATTTCGTGTGGACCTGGCCCACAGTACAGTGCTCGGAAGAAGGCACGTCCCATCACCTCCCAAGATTGTCAGGACGTGGTTGAGTATTTAGCGACACAGAACACCTCATCTTGCTCAGCCACCAGCGCTACTACTAGCACCACTTCCGCTGCATTTGACACTTCGCAAGAATTATTTAGTGGTGAAATCACTGATGCACAGCCATTATTGTTACAGCCAGATGAATTTTCACCAGCTCATATGTCTGAGTTACGCGGCAACACTATGGATGTAACGTGTCAGGAGGATGAAGGACCTACTGATGGTGCAAGTTTGGATTTGTCTGAGGCAAGCGAAGCTGGGCAGGATGACTACGATGATGACGGTAATAGGGATCCTCTGTATGTTCCCAATAGAGGAGATGAAGAGGGGGACAGTTCAGAGGGGGAGTCAGAGAGTAGTAGGAGGAGAGAAGTTGCTGAAAGAAGCTGGGGCAGCTCTTCGTCAGAAACAGCTGGTGGCAGAGTCCGGCACCATGCATCGCCACCTATGTACAGCCAGCCAACTTGCCCTTCAGCATCAGCTGCTGAGGTCCCCATAGTGCCCACATCCCAGGGTGGCTCAGCGGTGTGGAAATTTTTTAATGTGTGTGCCTCAGATCGGACCAAAGCCATCTGTTCGCTCTGCCAACAAAAATTGAGCCGTGGAAAGGCCAACACTCACGTAGGGACAAGTGCCTTACGAAGGCACCTGGAGAAAAGGCACAAACAGCAATGGGATGGCCACCTGAGCAAAAGCAGCAGCAGCACACAAAAGCAAAGCCACCCTCCTTCTCCTCTTCCTCCTCCATCAGGTGCATTATCTGCTTCTGCCGCTTTCTCCCTTCCACCTTCACAGGCACCCTCCTCCACTCTGCCTCTGCCCTTGAGCGGTTCCTGCTCCTCTGCCCACAGCAGCAGTCAGGTGTCCGTGAAGGAAATGTTTGAGCGGAAGAAGCCAATTTCGGCCAGTCACCCCCTTGCCCGGCGTCTGACAGCTGGCGTGGCGGAACTGTTAGCTCGGCAGCTGTTACCATACCGGCTGGTGGACTCTGAGGCCTTCCGTAAATTTGTGGCCATCGGAACACCGCAGTGGAAGATGCCAGGCCGCACTTATTTTTCGAGAAAGGCCATACCCCAACTGCACCGTGAAGTTGAGAGGCAAGTGGTGTCATCTCTTGCGAAGAGCGTTGGGTCAAGGGTACACCTGACCACGGATGCCTGGTCTGCCAAGCACGGGCAGGGCCGCTACATTACCTACACAGCCCATTGGGTGAACCTGGTGGTGAACGATGGCAAGCAGGGCGCAGCGGACCAAATTGTGACACCTCCACGGCTTGCAGGCAGGCCTCCTGCCACCTCCTCTCCTCCTGCTACATGCTCTTCGCTGTCCTCCTCCTCCTTGGCTGAGTGGCAGTTCTCCTCTCCAGCTACACAGCCCCAGCTCCGCAGGGCCTATGCTGCATGCCAGGTACGAAGCTGTCACGCCATCTTAGACATGTCTTGTCTCAAAGCGGAGAGTCACACTGGAGCAGCTCTCCTGGCTGCTCTTAAGAAACAGGTGGATGAGTGGCTGACCCCGCACCACCTGGAGATAGGCAACGTGGTGTGCGACAACGGCAGCAATCTGCTTGCCGCTTTGCATATGGGGAAGCTGACACACATACCCTGCATGGCACATGTCATGAATCTAGTGGTTCAAAGATTTGTGGCAAAGTACCCTGGCTTAGCGAATGTCCTGAAGCAGGCCAGGAAGTTCTGTGGGCATTTGAGGCGGTCTTACACAGCCATGGCACGCTTTGCGGAAATTCAGCGCAAAAACAACATGCCGGTGAGACGCCTCATTTGCGATAGCCCGACTCGCTGGAACTCGACCCTGCTCATGTTCTCCCGCCTGCTAGAACAGAAGAAAGCCGTGACCCACTACCTCTACAACTACAGTAGAATGAAACAGTCTGGGAAGATGGGGATGTTCTGGCCCGACAACTGGACACTGATGGAAAATGCATGCAGGCTCATGCGGCCGTTTGAGGAGGTGACCAACCTGGTGAGCCGCAGTGAGGGCACCGTCAGCGACTTAATTCCCTACGCTTACTTCTTGGAGCGTGCTGTGCGTAGAGTGGTGGATGAAGCTGTGAATGAGCGTGACCAGGAACCGTTACGGCAGAAAACGGGCATGGGACCAATTTTTTATCAGACCCAGCTGTTTCCTCAACACCTGCGGCAGCACAGAGGGGGGAGGAGGAGGAAGAAGAGAAGTCGTGTGCAGAAGACGAGTCAGACTCAGAGGATGATGAGCAAGGTGTTTCTTTGGGGGAGGAGGAGGAGGAGGAGGAGGGGACAGCGGCAGGAGAACAACCTCAGCAGGCATCGCAAGGGGCTTGTGCTGCTCAACCTTCCCGTGGTATTGTTCGCGGCTGGGGGGAGGAGGTTGACTTACCTGACGTCACTGAGGAAGAGCAAGAGGAGATGGAGGGTACTGGATCCGACTTTGTGCAGATGTCGTCTTTTATGCTGTCCTGCCTGTTGAGGGACCCCCGTATAAAAAACCTCAAGGGGAATGAGCTGTACTGGGTGGCCACACTACTAGACCCTCGGTACAGGCACAAAGTGGCGGACCTGTTACCAACTCACCGGAAGGTGGAAAGGATGCAGCACATGCATAACCAGCTGTCAACTATGCTTTACAATGCCTTTAAGGGTGATGTGACGGCACAACGCCAGCAAGGTACCACTGCCACTAATCCTCCTCCCGTGTCCACGCAGTCAAAGACAGGACGCTCCAGCGATCTCATGGTGATGTCGGACATGCGGACGTTCTTTAGTCCAACGCCTCGCCGTAGCCCTTCCGGATCCACCCTCCACCAATGCCTGGAACGGCAGGTAGCCGACTACCTGGCCTTAAGTGTGGATGTAGACACTGCTGTGAACAGCGATGAGGAACCCTTGAACTACTGGGTGCGCAGGCTTGACCTGTGGCCAGAACTGTCCCAATTTGCCATCCAACTTCTCTCCTGCCCTGCCGCAAGCGTCCTGTCAGAAAGGACCTTCAGCGCAGCTGGAGGCATTGTCACAGAGAAGAGAAGTCGCCTAAGTCACAAAAGTGTTAAGTACCTCACCTTTATCAAAATGAATGAGGCATGGATCCCGGAGGGCTGCTGCCCGCCCCAAGACTAAGTCAGTCCCCGTACACACAGCATCTCTGCCTGCACGCCGTGTGACTGGCTGCCTGGCCTGCCCCAAGAAGACTAAGTCGCTCCCAGTCCCTCCACACAGCATGTCTGCCTGCAGGCCGCTTGACTACCTTCTCCGCCACCACCAACAGGGTCCGGGACTCCCTCCAGGCGGATTGCTGAATTTTTTAGGCCGCTGCTAGCAGCGGCCGCTGTAATAATTTTTCGGGTGCGTGTACATGACTGCCTAATTTTTCTGGCTGCACTGCGGGCAGCTGCAACAACAAAAGAAAAGGCATGTACATGCGCCCATTCCCCTTCGTGATCATTACCTTGCCGTGGTGAAGGGGCTTGCGTATCACAATGAAGCAATGACCGGCGCCTAGATGAGTGTCTCGGGGGCACACCCACGATAATAAGGTCGTTGCCTCATTGTGGTCAGACCAAATTTGATCAGCTGGACAGTCACTGTTCTGTCATTCAGCTACATCAGCCAGGCGACCATATGGGCTGTAAAGCCACCAAAACCTGCACTCTCGCCATGGTGCGCACCAGTCCAGCACGGCCGTCACTACACAAACAGCTGTTTGCGGTGCGTTACACGGTGAGTTTGGTGTGTCAGTGTGAAGCAGTACCTTAATTACACTACCTGATTGATGTATACACATGCAAGATGTTTTAAAGCACTTTAGGCCTGTCATTTAGCATTCAATGTGATTTCTGCCCTTAAAACGCTGCTTTGCGTCAAATCCAGATTTTTCCCGGGGACTTTTGGCATGTATCCCACTCCGCCATGCCCCCCTCCAGGTGTTAGACCCCTTGAAACATATTTTCTATCACTTTTGTGGCCAGCATAATTATTTTTTTTTTCAAAGTTCGCATCCCCATTGAAGTCTATTGCGGTTCGCGAACTTTAACGCGAACCGAACCTTCCGTGGAAGTTCGCGAACCAGGTTCGCGAACCTAAAATCGGAGGTTCGGCCCAACTTTATTGTTAGGTCCCGGAGTGTTAATGTAACACTGATTTCCCCTTTTTTAAGTATACGTATAAAACTATAATTACCTGACTGATCCCCAAGTGCCATTGTAGCAGAGAGTGCAGAAGGAAATTCTGCATGGATCACTCCCACTCCTATCTGCCTTCTCCTTCCTAATGACCCATAGATGTGGCAGCAACTGATCAGAATCAGAAACATTTATTTTGCCAAGTACAACTGGGGTTGTACCTGGAATTATTTTTGGCATGCACAGAGTCAGTTATGGTACAATAATTGGACAATGTGGCAACTCCACTCACATAGCATTCTGATGATCCCTTTGGTGATAAATCATTTGCCACTATATGCATATTAACCTCTTGCCGACCGCGTCACGCCAATGAGTGTGGACGTGGCGGCAGCCCCAGGACCGCCTAACGACGATCGGCATAAGGTCCTTGGGGCGTAGTTTGCGGGTGATCACATGCATCCTCGCTCTAATGGCGGAGCTGGGAGACTGTTAGATGGTGAAACCGCCGTCTTTTCACTCTGTACAGCACTGCGATCTAAGGCAGCGCTGTACTGGGGATAACCGTGCGACTGTCCCCTCCAGGAGCTCAGAGGTAAATAAGAAACACAGAGAGCCCAATATAGTGTAGTATGTATTGGAAACCGTGGATAAATGTAAGTGTGAGATGAATATACTCACAAACATGGGTTACCTCTTAGGCAACCACTGTAGATGCAGGTGAGGAGATTAGACCTGTCCTCACTCAGGATTAAGATGTTGAACTCTGTAGATCAGAAAGGTAGGGGTAGGCCACCCCTCCACCAGGGGTGGGCACAGTATTATCGTAAGAGAACAGAGGCACCAGCAGGATAAAAGGAAATAAAAATTTTAAAATTTGCTGGGAGGCAGTGGTGGACTTACCTCCGGAAAGCAGACTCAAAATACTGTCTGAATTAAACAAATACATTTATTATTGGTACCCCAAAAGATCATAGGTGATCGGCTGTCATAGGCTGAATTTAGCCAGCTGGTTGTTTGTTTGTTTGTTTTTTGTTTGTTTTGTTTTTTTGCTTGTTCTTGAAATTTCTAGTGCTAAGTAAACATAAATTAAGACAGTGTTTATTTTATCCATTAGATAAGTAGATGTGTCCATTCTTTTTTATATTTTAGTTTTAATTATGCCTTTGAACCACCCACTTCACATGGACCTTCATATATACTTTTATTAGAAACTGTGTACCTGTTTCTAGTACAGTTAAAAATGCAATCAATGGGCCTTATTAAATAATATTAATAGCCAGCTTTGAAAACTTGCAATTGTTTATTCATGCAAATTTTAAATTGAATGATTCTATTTCAAAATGGTGCCAAGATGATATAAGCTTGCTCAGCCATCTGAAAAAGGACTTAATTGAATGTCTTTTTTTTTATCCAACCAATGTGCTTTTCATCTGACCTAGAAGAGTAGAGAGTAGAAGAGGGAAGTATTTTATAATATTAACAATGAGGGCAATTTAATGTTATGACTGGTGACAATAAGATTTTTTGGCAGATTTACTGCCAAATCGATTATTTCCAACATATCCAATGGGATTTCCAATCGATTTTCCATTCAGGTCTATGAAAAATTGATCAGAAAATAGATCGGAAATCAGATCAGACATGTTGAAAATAATTGATCTGGCAGTAAATCTGCCAGAAAATCTCATTGTGTGTACCATGCATTACACGTATCATCTGCTCTACCCAGGGGATAAAACATATTATTAATGTCAAAGTGTTGCCTCTTTTAACCTTTTGTCCTCCATTCAGGCTTCTATTACCAGAAAGGCAGAGTGTTCAGGCGTGGGGTTCCCTGTCTAAACAATTCCAGCCTGGATGGTCCATGACATGGGAGTTGGGCTCGGCTAGAATAGTGCAGAAATGAATTTGTTTCCCTTGAAATTACCCCTTGGCAAGCTAAAGGGCAAAGGCTTAGTCCTTGGAAAGGTGGGGTAAAGTAAGTGAAGGAAGGTCCTGAGAGACTTCAGATGGAATCTGGGAGTCTCCTTTAATAACAAACGACTCCCAGAGGTTGGTTCCCTCCCTGGTACAGTATATAGGTAAAGGATATCATGTTCCCTCTTCTCATTTATAACAAAGGACTAAATGTAAATCATTGTTTGCAACAAATTACTTTTTCATACATATCTTTCTTTTGGTTACCATCTTTCTTTGGATCCTGACAAGTTATCTTCTTCTGTATACTTCTATCCTCTTCTGACATTTTCATCTGTAGGCATGAGCCTGCAAGCGCAAAATTCAGTTTTGCTTGTTGTGAAACTGAACCTACATGTAATGTAAGGCATTCTGCTCCCCTCACCATGTGGTAAAACTTTACACACGCAAATCTGTTCAATGCAGTTTATTGCATACACCCAATAAACAGATCTCAGCATACATCTGTGGTATTCAGAGAGTAAAACATATCCCAAATAAATGGGAATAGAAAATACACTTTTTCAATTTGGGCACTAATCCCATTTATAGGGCCCCAAAAATTACACAAAGAGATGTACATGCCTGGTCATTAAAAGCGCTTCTCTGGACCATGGCCAGAATGTATAGCAATCCAATATTTACAAGCAGTAATCAAAGCAAAAGGTGGCTACCTTGAAGAACCTAGAATATGACATATTTTCAATTGTTTCACACTTTTTGGTTATGTACTATACTTCCGCATGTGTGCATTCATAGTTTGGATGCCTTCAGTGTGAATCTACAATGTTCATAGTCATGAAAATAAAGAAAACTCTTTGAATGAGAAAGAGAAGGTATGTCCAAACTCTTGGACTGTATATATATATATATATATATATATATATATATATATATATATATATATATATATATATATATATATATACAGCTGTACTAAAATCTTGAATAGAAAAATAAATTCCCTTTCTATTAAAAAAACAAAAGTCTTTCTATTTTACTTTTTAAATTTTGCAGATTTGAAAGATGAAATCAATGTTGAAAATAAGGTTCTCAGTTTATATTTATTTTGATTTTTCCTGTCAGTTCTCAGTATCACATCTATTTTTCTTACAGCGAAACAGAATAAGAAACCCTTAGCATGCAGTTTTCGGAGTCTTGAACTAATAAAGGTCAAAATCCCAGCATGAAGTTATAAGAATATGAGAAAAGATCCCACTTACTTCGCTTTCAAATCCATTAGTGTCACTTGCCGTTTTTGTTGTCACATACTTTTGAGATTTAGCTACTAGAATTAAGTCAGCATTTTTTTTTCCTGAGAGACTTTCAAATATTATTTTCCATAAAATATGGCACTGTCAATAAAGCTGAATATTCAGTACTGTGCATTCCATCGTTTTTAAAAGCAGTTACATAGTAATTATCAAGTCATAACTGCATTCATTTTATCTTACTAACCACATTCTTAAAATCATAAGCCAAATATAAAAGCTTTCATTCACTACTCATGAAAGGCAGATTATTGTCATACTAGTTGACCTAAGTCCGTTTAAAAATGGGCTCTAGGTCTCTTCATTCCACCACCGCTGCCAGTCAGTGCGTACGCACACCTGCACCCGCATAGATAATGACTTTTTCCGTTTTAGTAAAACCTTAAACAAACAAGATACAGTGAGAGACAGTTGAGATAAAAGCTTAAGAAGACAGAGCTCTCTACGACTTTGCAAGTCGCAGAGCTCAGAGACGCCCTTTTGCATAGATAACAACTGAAGTTGTTTAATTCTTCCTGTACTGGAAACAATATGAGACTCATTGTCAAGAGAAACAGAGGCGCCAGCAGGATAAAATCATATATTAAAAGTTTAAAATTCCTCGGGAGGCGGTGGACTCACCTCCCCGAAGCAGACAAAATACAGTGGATAAGGGTACAAGCAAATGTATTCACATACTCCAACAAATAGTGCAACGCATTTTGCAGGTACAGTATATTCCCACTTCCTCAGGCAATAACAACAATGGAGTACACACAGTACAGTCTCAAGGTCACGTGTAGCGCCTCTGTCAATATGAGACTCATATCTGTGCTGCTAATGTTTTATTTCTTAGCTGTATTACACATATAAATCATTACATAATAAGTTTATTTTCACTTCAGATTTCCTTTAACCACTTCCCGACCGCCGTATAGACAATTGGCGGCCGGGAAGTGGACCCCGCAAGGACTGCCGTATTGGCAAATGGCGGCGGTCCTTGTAGGGGCATGGGCGGAGCGATCGCATCATCCGTGACGCGATCCTCCGCCGGGGATCGGAAGCCCGGCATTTAGTCTCCGCTCGCCGGCCACTTAGCAGCGTCGGCGAGCGGAGGAATCCGTAAATGTAGCCAATCAGGGAGTATAAGGCACTTTGTTAGGTAAACAAAGTGCCTTCTACATGCTTCCTCCTCGCCTCGTGGTCTCATTGTTCCAGAGACCACCAGCGAGGAGGAAACATTTTGTAAGTGACACTCCACACTGCTGATTTTTGTGCCTAGCCCCCCTGATCTCCCACCCCAGCCTTCAGACCCCCCCCCCCCCTTATCACCCCAGCAGACCCCTGCCAGCACCCTTGCACCCCTATAAAACCCCCATCCCCCCACCTGCCACTAACTATTGACGCTGTCCCTTAGTTTAGGTCCCTAACTGCCTCCTAGTCACCCCTGATCCCCCTCCCCTTCCTTTAGATCACCCCCAGACCCCATCCCAGACTACCCCCCTGTATACTGTATACATCTGTATACAGCTACCTTACCCCCTGATCCCCCTCTGATCCCCCTCTGATCACCTGTCTATCACCTGTCCATCACCCCTCAGCACCCCCACCCATCAGAGCAGACCCTAACTGCCCCGCAGGGGCAACCGATCACCTGCCCAGACCCTCGATTGCCCTCATACCCCCCTCCTGATTACATCCCCTGTTCTTTGTTTACATCTGTCCTCCCCAGCAATCACTAACTGATCTGCGATCAGTAACCCCCTGTGTCTGCCTCTCATCAGATCAGGACTCAGTCTGCCCCCTGTGGGCTCCTGATCAACCCCCCACCCCCTCAAATCGCCCTCAGACCCCCCTCCCCCCTAATCACCGTCCAAGTGCATTGTATTTGACTGTGCTGTGATTGTATTAGATTGTGCTGCGATTGTATTCGATTGTGCTGCGATTGTATTTGATTGTCCCGTGATCTGCTTCGATTGTCCCGTGATTGTTTGATTGCCTCTGAGACCCCACTTCCCAACAACCCCCACCCCACCACCACCCCTACCCCCCATCACCTTCCGAGAGCATCAGATTTGATTGTGCGGTGATTGGATTCGATTGTGCTGTAGTTGTATTTGATTGTCCCGTGATCGGCGTCGATTGTCCCATGATTGTTTGATTGCCTCTGAGACCCCACTTCCCGCCACACCCAACCCCACCCTCCCCCCCACCACCTTCCGAGTGCATCTGATTTGCTTGTGCTGTGATTGGATTCGATTGTGCTGTAATTGTATTTGATTGTCCCGTGATCGGCTTCGATTGTCCCGTGATTGTTTGATTGCCTCTGAGACCCCAATTCCCGCCACACCCAACCCCACCCTCCCCCACACCACACCCAACCCCACCCTCCCCCACACCACACCCAACCCCCCCCCCACCACACCCAACCCCACCCTCCCCCCCACCACCTCCAACCACACCCTTCCCCCCACCACCTCCAACCACCACCTTCCGAGTGCATCAGATTTACTTGTGCTGCGATTGGAGTTGATTGTGCTGTAATTGTATTTGATTGTCCCGTGATTGTTTGATTGCCTCTGAGACCCCACTTCCCACCAACCCCAATACCTCTCAAATACTCCCTTTTGCTAGGTAGGTGCTCTTTTTTTCTGGGTAGTCTCAGAGGAAAACCCCATAAATTTAGCAATCCACAATGGCAAGAAGGGGGATTTCCGATGAGGAGGTATACAGGTACATGGACCAGTTGAATGAGATCTTTTGGGAAGACTCACCAGGGTCCGAATTTGAACCTGTGGAAAGCAGTGGTTCCCTGACCGAAAGTGATGACGAGGCTTTGGTCCCGGCTAGAGCCAGGCGTACCAGACCCCATGACGTTAGACCGCAGGTGGCGCAGGATCCGCCTCAAGGGCAGCAGGGTGGTGCTAGCGCTGATGATAGTTTTCTTGGTGAGGCAGGCACCAGCAGCGCAGCATCTCCTGGACTTGGTACCAGTACTTCTGTAGACCCTGGTGAAGTGGTGAGCGCCAGCATGGAAGTTGAAACTGGTACGGTGGCAAGTGCAGTAGTACCCCCGTCGCAGCCACCAAGAAGAAGACGGGCCCGTAGTACCCATAGACTCCCAGAGGTGCTGGCACATACAGATTGGCAATCCCCTGATTCCGCCGCACCCGTAGTGCCCCCTTTCACCGCCCAGTCTGGAGTCCAGGTGGCGACAGCTCATCTAGGAACGGCCCTAGACTTTTTGCAGCTGTTCATCACCCAGGTTCTCTTGGACTTAATTGTGGTTGAGACCAACCGTAAAGCCACACAATTCATCACCGAGCACCCGGAGAGCAGCTATGCCCGGCCTTTCCGGTGGAAACCAGTCCAAGTTTCTGACATTAAAATCTTTTTGGCCCTTATCCTTCACTTGGGACTAACGAAACAGAATGTATTGCGGTCGTATTGGTCTACGAACCCAGTACATCATGTTCCCTTGTACCCTGCTGCCATGTCCAGGACACGATTTGAGTCCATCCTGCACTTCCTGCACTTCAACGACGACAAAACCTGTCATGAAAAGGGCCACCCTGCTTATGACCGGCTCCACAAAATTCGGCCCCTCATAGACCACCTGTCATCAACATTTGCAGATGCTTATATCCCTGAACAGAACATCTGCGTAGACGAGTCCCTCTTACGCTTCACCGGGCGCCTTGGCATCAAACAGTACATCCCAAGCAAGCGCGCCCGGTATGTGGTGAAACTGTATAAGCTCTGTGAAAGGGCCACAGGCTATACATGTCGTTTTAGGGTCTATGAGGGAAAAGACTCAAAATTGGAGCCGGTCGGATGCCCTGACTACCTGGGGAGCAGTGGAAAGGTTGTTTGGGACTTGGTGTCACCCTTGTTCCAGAAGGGGTACCATCTTTTTGTGGACAATTATTACACAAGTGTGGCCCTCTTTCTGCACTTAAAGTTAGAAGGAATCCGATGCTGTGGCACTGCGTGGCCTAGTCGCCAGGGCTTCCCCCAACGGCTCGTTACCACCAGACTTGAACGGGGGCAGAAGGCCGCCTTGCGTACTGACGACCTGCTCGCGGTGAAATGGAGGGACGAGAGGGACGTTTACTTTCTGTCCACCATTCACACAGACACGACAGTCCAAATTCAACGGGCAACTGCGGTCATTGAAAAGCCCCTTGTCGTCCACAAATATAATGTCAACATGGGAGGGGTGGACTTCAATGACCAGAGGTTAGCACCCTATTTAATTTCCCGGAAAACAAGACGCTGGTATAAGAAAGTGTCTTTTTATCTGATTCAATTGGCAGTTTACAACAGCTTTGTTCTCTACAGTGAGGCTGGGAGAACTGGATCTTTCCTTCAATTTCAGGAACAGATCATTCTGGACATCCTGTATCCAGGAGGTGCCAGGCCCCCCCCCCCCCCCCCCCCGATGCAACTAGCCGACTGCATGGAAGGCATTACGCCTATCAGATTCCGTGTGCCCCAGGTCAACGCATCCGAAGAAAACGTTGTTGTGTCTGCAGCAGTGCTAGAAGAAGCAATGACACCAGTTTTTATTGTCCCAAATGTCCTGACCAGCCTGGCCTATGCATAGGGGAGTGCTTTGAGAGGTACCACGAGCAGGTACACTATTAGAACCTAGGGAACTCCAGACACAGGAGTAGGCACACACTCAGTGGTCTTTCACACGTTGTCCCAGGGGGAGGAGAGGTAAGCTTGAAAACCAAAAAGGTAAGCATAAAAGTCGGAAGGAGGATCGGTTTCCATGCTTGATATTGCTGATCTGTCCTGGGTTGGCGATATAAGACGGCATGTTTGAATTTCCCTTGAGTGTGGACACCCCCGGTTTATATGTGATTTACTTTGGGCATATGATGATGCTTTAATGCCACACAGAGTCATCTCTATTGGCAGGCATATTGCTGTATCCTACAGGCATAATGCTGTATACTAAAGTTCTGAGGCCCAGTCACATAAGTTGGTGGCTCACCCTGAGTGCAGGGTGGCACGGGGTGTCTCTCTCCTGAGGTTATCACTGCCATTGATGTGGAGGAAGATCTGCCATTGATGTGGAGCAAGGTATGTTTGCCGTTCATTTTTCCTTTCAGCCCAGAGTGCATTACCCGTATACCCAATATAAGGGGTATAGCAGAAACTCCTAATACTGGCCATACATGTAATGATTGCAGAGACCCTAAAATGCCAGGGCAGACTTCACAAATGACCCCATTTTGGAAAGAGGACACCCTAAAGTATTATGTGAGGTGCACGGTGAGTTCATAAAAGATTTTAGTTTTTGTCACAAGTTAGCAGAATTTTTTTTTTATTTTTTTTTTTAACAAAGTGTCATTTTCCGTTTACTTGTGACAAAAAATACAATTTTCAATGACCTCACCATTACCCTCATGGAATACCTTGTTGTGTATTCTTTCCAAAATGGGGTCATTTGTGGGGTTTGTTAACTGTCCTGGCAAGTGGGCGGGGTGCTAAATTTTGAGCACTCCTGTAAAACCTAAAGGTACTCATTGGACTCTGGGCCCCTTAGCGCAGTTAGGGTGCAAAGAAGTGCCACACATGTGGTATTGCCGTACTCGGGAGACATGGTATAATGTGTTTTTGGGTGTATTTTTACACATACCCATGCTGGGTGGGAGAAATACCTCTGTAAATGACAATCTTTTGATTTTTTTTACACACAAGTGTCCATTTACAGAGTTATTTCTCCCACCCAGCATGGGTATGTGTAAAAATACACCCCAAAACACATTGTACTACTTCTCCCGAGTACGGTGATACCACATGTGTGGCACTTTTTTGCACCCTAACTGCGCTAAGGGGCCCAAAGTCCAATGAGTACCTTTAGGATTTCACAGGTCATTTTTGTTTCAAGACTACTCCTCACGATTTAGGGCCCCTAAAATGCCAGGGCAGTATAGTAACCCCACAAATGACCCCATTTTAGAAAGAAGACACCCCAAGGTATTCCGTTAGAAGTACGGTGAGTTCATAGAAGATTTTATTTTTTGTCACAAGTTAGCGGAAATTGATTTTTATTGGTTTTTTTCACAAAGTGTCATTTTCCGCTAACTTGTGACAAAAATAAAATCTTCTATGAACTCACCATACTCCTAACGAAATACCTTGGGGTGTCTTCTTTCTAAAATGGGGTCATTTGTGGGGTTCCTATACTGCCCTGGCATTTTAGGGGCCCTAAACCGTGAGGAGTAGTCTTGAAACCAAATGTCGCAAAATGACCTGTGAAATCCTAAAGGTACTCATTGGACTTTGGGCCCCTTAGCGCAGTTAGGGTGCAAAAAAGTGCCACACATGTGGTATCGCCATACTCAGGAGAAGTAGTATAATGTGTTTTGGGGTGTATTTTTACACATACCCATGCTGAGTGGGAGAAAGATATCTGTAAATGGACAATTGTGTGTAAAAAAAATTAAAAAATTGTCATTTACAGAGATATTTCTCCCACCCAGCATGGGTATGTGTAAAAATACACCCCAAAACACATTATACTACTTCCACTGAGTACGGCAATACCACATGTGTGGAACTTTTTTGCAGCCTAACTGCGCTAAGGGGTCCAAAGTCCAATGAGCACCTTTAGGCTTTACAGGGGTGCTTACAATTTAGCACCCCAAAATGTCAGGACAGTAAACACACCCCACAAATGACCCCATTTTGGAAAGAAGACACTTCAAGGTATTCAGAGAGGGGCATGGTGAGTCCGTGGCAGATTTCATTTTTTTTTGTCGCAAGTTAGAAGAAATGGAAACTTTTTTTTTTTTTGTCACAAAGTGTCATTTTCCGCTTACTTGTGACAAAAAATAATATCTTCTATGAACTCGCCATGCCTCTCAGTGAATACTTTGGGATGTCCTCTTTCCAAAATGGGGTCATTTTGGGGGTATTTATAATATCCTGAAATTCTAGCCCCTCATGAAACATGACAGGGGGTCAGAAAAGTCATAGATGCTTGAAAATGGGAAAATTCACTTTTTGCACCATAGTTTGTAAACGCTATAACTTTTACCCAAACCAATAAATATACACTGAATGGGTTTTTTTTTTAATCAAAAACATGTTTGTCCACATTTTTCGCGCTGCGTGTATACAGAAATTTTACTTTATTTGAAAAATGTCAGCACAGAAAGTTAAAAAAATCATTTTTTTGGCCAAAATTCATGTCTTTTTTGATGAATATAATAAAAAGTAAAAATCGCAGCAGCAATCAAATAGCACCAAAAGAAAGCTTTATTAGTGACAAGAAAAGGAGCCAAAATTCATTTAGGTGGTAGGTTGTATGAGCGAGCAATAAACTGTGAAAGCTGCAGTGGTCTGAATGGAAAAAAAGTGCCTGGTCCTTAAGGGGGTTAAAGCCCACGGTCCTCAAGTGGTTAATTCCTCTACTCTTGATTAGCGATGCATGGTGTACTTCAGTGAAACTGATTTTAAGGCAGAAAGCATGTGTCTTCTTTAGGTATATATTTTTTTTATCCAAGATTTCCTTTAATTAATAGAGATGGCCCAAACCTCCGATTTTAGGTTCGCGAACCCGGTTCGCGAACCTACCGCGAAAGTTCGGTTCGCCCGAACTTTCGCGAACTGCAATAGACTTCAATGGAGAGGCGAACTTGAAAATTTAGAAAAAATTATGCTGGCTAGAAAAATGATGGAAAAGATGTTTCAAGGGGTCTAATACCTGGAGGGAGACATGGTTGAGTGGAATAGACATCAAAAGTCCCAGAAAAAAATCTGGATTTGACACAAAGCAGTGTTTTAAGGTCAGAAATCTCATTGAATGTTCAATTGCAGGCCTACACTGCTTTACAACATCAGGAAGTGTAATCCTCCCGTCCTGTCTTCCTCCCTTCTCCCTCCCCCCTTCCTCCCTCCTCCCTCACTCCCTCCTTTCTCCTCCCTTCCTCCCTCCTCCCTTCCTCCCTCACTCCCTCCCTCCTCCCTTCCTCCCTCACTCACTCCCTCCCTCCCTCCCTCACTCCCTCACTCCCTTCTCCCTTACTCCCTCACTCCCTTCTCCCTCACTCCCTCACTCCCTCCTCCTTCACTTCCTCCTCCCTCACTGCTCTGTAGGCTGCTATCCACACCATTATACCACCAATACTACATGCTGAAACGTCTTGAAACCGACTTACTTCCTCCCTCCAAAAGACACACATACATCCCCATAAAACCATTCAACAGCAACTGCGTGCACAGCCTTTGTGGTACACAGTCTCTGTGGCACAACTGGTTAGCGCGTTTGGCTGTTAACTGAAAGGTTGGTGGTTCAAGCCAATCCAAGCATGGCCTTGCCTTTTGTGTTCAACAGTTGTCCGAAGAGAACCCCAGATAGCCATGTGGATTCATCTCCCTCTCTCTCTCTCTCTCTCTCTAGTAGGAATGGTCACCGCTTTCCGCGGAACTGTATTTTATGCAATTTTGGACGGAAATTGGTCATTCCATTTGGTTGGAATGGAATTGCTTTTCCAATCCGGCAGAATTCCGAAATTGCCTGTGAAATTCTGCCGGTATCCGTTGATGGTTTTAAGCTGAAAATTCACTTAAATGGCATCAAGTCCTAGAGATAGAGAGAGAGAGAGAGAGAGCTCATTTTTCTCTTGGGTATATCACAATGGTACATGCTAGGCTGGCTTCAGTATGTAGCATTGTAGTGTGTTGTGTTGGTGGTATAATGGTTAGGATAGCAGCCTACCACGTGGTAGGCCTGGGTTCGATTCCTGGCCAATGTATGTGATTTGGCTTTTGACATCCTACAAATCCCTAAGCAAGCTAATTTTTCTCTTGGATAAATCATAATGGTGCATGCTAGGCTGGCGAAGAGAGCTGTCTACCAAGCACTAGACCTGGGTTCGATTCCTGGCCAAGGTATGTAAGCTGGCTTTTAAAATCCTCCTCCGGAGGAGGAGGGAGTGAGGGAGCTGTGGTGGGGTGCAATATAAGGAATAACAATCAGCCAGGAGAAAGCTAACAAGCCTACTAGAGCCTAACTAAGCTTTCCCTAGCAGAGTCTGTCAGCAGCTGTCCCTTAACTAATTACTGTAGGCAGGCGAGTGAGTAAAACGGCAGGAGAACATTGCCTTTTATAAGGGGGGGGGGGGCTTCAGGAGTGAGTGTAGCTTGATTGGCTACAATGTGCCTGCTGACTGTAATGTAGAGGGTCAAAGTTGTTCTTATTGGAGCATTATGGGGACAAATCGAACTTCCCCAAAAGTTTGCCTTCGCCGGCGAACGCGATCCATCTAATGTTCGCCTGGAACCGTTCGTGGGCGAACCGTTCGGGCAACCTCTATTGATTAATTCAGTTTAAATGTAATTTCCCTTCTTCCTATGTAAGATGCTCTACAGCTGTTCTTCCATGATTCTGTGTTCAGTTGCTGTGACTGAAGGTTCTGGCACAATGGAGAGTGTTTTGCGTGTCGTTTTTGTTTTTTTTTAAAAAAACATTTACATTGACTTTCATTAAAATTGCTGTAAAATTGCAGCAAAATAGCCGCAATCGCCATTTTTTTCTAAAAATCGTGATTGCAGCAATGTTGCTATGATTTTACCGCAATTATAATGCAAGTCAATGGAAGCGTTTTTTTAAAAAAGAAAACAACCCACAAAACGTTCTCCAGTGTGCCAGGGCCCACAGAGTGCTTAGAGTAAAGCAGAGACGAACCTATATAAAAGATTTATACATATCTGGGGCTTCCTACAGCCTCCTCTGCATCGATTGCTTCAACAATGTCTTCTTCCGCCTTCACACGGTCCCGGTATAAGCACCATAAGTTTGGCGCATTGGGATGCAATGCACATGTGGGGCCCGTGGCCGGGAGTGCTCTGCTTCAAGCGCTCTGCACAGACAGCTCTTATTTTTGTAACAAAATAAAAACAAGGAACACCAAGAGCCCCAATAGTGTAATATGTACTGGTAAATGGTTACTAGATAGAGTAAATATTAATACTCACAAACCAGGGTTACCATTAGGCAACCACTGTAAAGGCAGGTGGGGAGATTTTCCTGACCCCACTCAGGAATAAGAAGTCGCTCTCTGTAGATGAGAAAAAGGGGGTTCAACCCTCCACCCAGGGTGGACTCAATATTATGCAGGAGAACAGAGGCGCCAAAAGGATAAAAGGAAGCTAAATGAGCTTAAAAACCAAATTCTTGGTAAATAGAGGAGGTAGTGGTGGACTTACCTCCTCCAAGTAGACATACAATGACTGTAGTAAAGACAGTCAATATATTTTATTTATGAACTCCAAATATGCAACACGTTTCGCAGGTTTGATCCCGCCTCATCAGGCAATAACAACGGAGCAATAGCATATGTGGTCAGTAGAAGAGCCAGGTGCCTGGCTCTTCTACTGACCACATATGCTATTGCTCCGTTGTTATTGCCTGATGAGGCGGGATCAAACCTGCGAAACGCGTTGCATATTTGGAGTTCATAAATAAAATATATTGACTGTCTTTACTACAGTCGTTGTGTGTCTACTTGGAGGAGGTAAGTCCACCACTACCTCCTCTATTTACCAAGAATTAGTTTTTTAAGCTCATTTAGCTTCCTTTTATCCTTTTGGCGCCTCTGTTCTCCTGCATAATGCTTATTTTTGTAACGTCTATTTTGCCTTTTTTGCAGTTATACAGTAGAGAGATACTCCACTTGTCACAGGCAGAGTTTTAACATATAGCTTATTTATTGGAGTTTACTGGAGTTCATATATAAAATAAATAATAATAATAATATAGCTGTATTTTTAATGTTTTTTCCTTTTAAATTATTATTTCTTCAATAACTGCACCTGTTTCTTAGCATATGCTACTGTGCTTTACTTTGTAAGAGCCAGGCACCTTATTGTTCTGCAATAGTCTACACAATAGTCTGCACAGTCTGCAATAGTCTACAATTTCTTGTGTGTTTTCTTCCTTTCTAATGTGTATTATTTGTTTCAATAACTTAGCCCATAATTATTTGCCATTTAATATTTTGATTCACTTTGGAACAGCCAAGTGAAATATTGTTTTGAGGGATATAGTGGGCTGAGGTTACATTTCCTGCAAACATTTTTCCTGCAAACCTATTGGTCAGCACTACAGCTTAGCTTTCTGGGGTGTACTGGTTTTCTGTAGGGAATAGATGGAGTGGATTCGCCGGCGGGTAATGTTTTTCCGTACTCAATGCGGACATGATCTTCCTGTAATATTTTTGAGAGATAAAATGCCTGGTTATGGATTGTGATGATCTCCCCAGACTCCCCAGACTGTGTCCTTCTACTGTAGTTGTAGAGGTACTGGATGACAGCTTTCTCCAGTTCTAGCAGGCGAGAGAACATAAGGAGGGTCAAATTCCAGAGAGTCAGGCTATCGCAAATCAGGCGTCTCACCGGCAACTTGTTTCTCCGCTGAATATTGGCAAAGCGTGCCATGGCTGTGTAAGACCGCCTGAAATGCCCACACAACTTCCTGGCCTGCTTCAGGACGTCCTCTAAGCCTAGGTACTTTGACACAAATCTTTGAATGACTAGATTCAGCACATGTGCCATGCAGGGTACATGTGTCAGCTTTCCCAGATTCAACGCGGAAATGAGATTTCTGCCATTGTCACACACCACGTTGCCGATCTCCAGCTGGTGCGGGGTCAGCCACTGATCCACCTGTTTGTTAAGAGCAGCGAGGAGAGCTGGTCCAATGTGACTCTCCATTTTGAGGCAAGACATGTCTAAGATGGCGTGACACCGTCGTACCCGGCATGCAGCATAGGGCCTGGGGAGCTGAGGCTGTATAGCTGGAGAGGAGATCGCAGCACCAGTAGAGTTGAACTGCCACTCAGCCAAGGAGGAGGAGGAAGACGACAGCATAGAGGATGTAGCAAGAGGAGATGAGGTGGCAGGAGGCCTGCCTGCAAGCTGTGGAGGTGTCACAAGTTGGTCCGCTGCACAGCCACGTACTCCCTGCTTGCCAGTGGTCACCAGATTGACCCAATGGCCTGTGTAAGTAATGTACCTGCTTTGATCAAGCTTGGCAGACCAGGCATCCGTGGTCAGGTGGACCCTTGACCCAACGCTGTGTGCCAGAGATGACAACACTTGCATCTCAACTTCACGGTACAGTTTGGGTATCGCCTTTTTAGAGAAATAATTGCGGCCTGTTATCTTACACTGCGGTGTCCCAATGGCCACAAATTTACGGAAGGCCTCAGAGTCCACCAGCTGGTATGGTAACAGCTGGCGAGCTAACAGTTCCACCAACCCAGCTGTCAGACACCGGCCAAGGGGGTGACTGGCAGAAATTGGCTTCTTCCGCTCAAAGATTTCCTTCACAGACACCTGGCTGCTGTGGGCAGAGGAGCAGGAACCGCTCAAGGTCAGAGGCGGAGTGGAGGAGGGTGGCTGTGAAGGTGCAAGGGAAAAAGCGGCTGAAGATGCTGTACCTTAAGGTGGAAGAGGAGATGGAGGGTGGCTTTTATTTTGTGTGCTGCTTTTCCTCTGGTGCTCTTCCCACTGCAGTTTGTGCCTTTTCTCCATGTGCCTTTGTAAGGCAGTTGTCCCTACGTGGGTGTTGGCCTTTTCACGGCTCAATTTTTGGAGGCAGAGAGAACAGATGGCACACAGACAGGTACCGGACAGGCACAGTGACACTGCGTGCGCTCACGTAGGTAGGTGGGTGCACTGTGAACAACAGGTAGGTATATGCAGTGATGGGTATTACAACATGCACCTGTCACACACACACAGGTACCGGACAGGCACAGTGACACTGTGTGCGCTCACGTAAGTAGGTGGGTGCACTGTGAACAACAGGTAGTAGGTATATGCAGTGATGGGTATTACAATGTGCACCTGTCACACACAGACAGTTACCGGACAGTCACAGTGACACTGCATGCGCTCACATAGGTAGATGGGTGCACTGTGAACAACAGGTAGGTATAAGCAGTGATGGGTATTATAATGTGCACCTGGCACAGCAGTAATTATACCACAAAGAGGCCAAAGGCCAGCTGTGACTGACTGACAGGGCTGTATATAATGCAAGTGGGCCACACACAAAAAAATAGATCACAAGAAAAAAATTAACTCTCAAAAGAGCTGTTGAGAATGTTTTTTTAGCAATAAGAATCAGCAAGGAGCAAGCTAAGAAGCCTACAAGAGCCTAACTAAGCTTTCCCAATGTGAGTCTGCACAGCAGCTCTCCCTTCTCTAATTAACCACTTGCGGACCACAGTCTTTCTACCCCTTAAGGACCGGCCACTTTTTTTCCATTCAGACCACTGCAGCTTTCACGGTTTATTGCTCGCTCATACAACCTACCACCTAAATGAATTTTGGCTCCTTTTCTTGTCACTAATAAAGCTTTCTTTTGGTGCTATTTGATTGCTCCTGCGATTTTTACTTTTTATTATATTCATCAAAAAAGACATGAATTTTGGCAAAAAAATGATTTTTTTAACTTTCTGTGCTGACAATTTTCAAATAAAGTAAAATTTCTGTATACATGCAGCGCGAAAAATGTGGACAAACATGTTTTTGATAAAAAAAAAAAAACATTCAGTGTATATTTATTGGTTTGGGTAAAAGTTATAGCGTTTACAAACTATGGTGCAAAAAGTGAATTTTGCCATTTTCAAGCATCTATGACTTTTCTGACCCCCTGTCATGTTTCATGAGGGGCTAGAATTCCAGGATAGTATAAATACCCCCCAAATGACCCCATTTTGGAAAGAAGACATCCCAAAGTATTCACTGAGAGGCATAGTGAGTTCATAGAAGATATTATTTTTTGTCACAAGTAAGCGGAAAATGACACTTTGTGACAAAAAAAAAGAAAAAAAAAAAGAATCCATTTCTTCTAACTTGCGACAAAAAAAAATGAAATCTGCCACGGACTCACCATGCCCCTCTCTGAATACCTTGAAGTGTCTACTTTCCAAAATGGGGTCATTTGTGGGGTGTGTTTACTGTCCTCGCATTTTGGGGGGTGTTAATTTGTAAGCACCCCTGTAAAGCCTAAAGGTGCTCATTGGACTTTGGGCCCCTTAGCGCAGTTAGGCTGCAAAAAAGTGCCACACATGTGGTATTGCCGTACTCAAGAGAAGTAGTAGAATGTGTTTTGGGGTGTATTTTTACACATACCCATGCTGGGTGGGAGAAATATCTCTGTAAATGACAATTTTTTCATTTTTTTTACACACAATTGTCCATTTACAGAGTTATTTCTCCCACCCAGCATGGGTATGTGTAAAAATACACCCCAAAACACATTGTTCTACTTCTCCCGAGTACGGCGATACCACATGTGTGGCACTTTTTTGCACCCTAACTGCGCTAAAGGGCCCAAAGTCCAATGAGTACCTTTAGGATTTCACAAGTCATTTTGCGGAATTTGATTTCCAGACTACTCCTCACGGTTTAGGGCCCCTAAAATGCCAGGGCAGTATAGGAACCCCACAAATGACCCCATTTTAGAAAGAAGACACCCCAAGGTATTCCGTTAGGAGTATGGTGAGTTCATAGAAGATTTTATTTTTTGTCAAAAGTTAGCGGAAAATTGATTTTTATTGTTTTTTTCACAAAGTGTCATTTTCCACTAACTTGTGACAAAAAATAAAATCTTCTATGAACTCACCATACTCCTAACGGAATACCTTGAGGTGTCTTCTTTCTAAAATGGGGTCATTTGTGGGGTTCCTATACTGCCCTGGCATTTTAGGGGCCCTAAACCGTGAGGAGTAGTCTGGAAATCAAATTCCGCAAAATGACCTGTGAAATCCTAAAGGTACTCATTGGACTTTGGGCCCTTTAGCGCAGTTAGGGTGCAAAAAAGTGCCACACATGTGGTATCGCCGTACTCGGGAGAAGTAGTACAATGTGTTTTGGGGTGTATTTTTACACATACCCATGCTGGGTGGGAGAAATAACTCTGTAAATGGACAATTGTGTGTAAAAAAATCAAAAGATTGTCATTTACAGAGGTATTTCTCCCACCCAGCATGGGTATGTGTAAAAATACACCCCAAAATACATTGTACTACTTCTCCCGAGTATGGCAATACCACATGTGTGGCACTTTTTTGCACCCTAACTGCGCTAAAGGGCCCAAAGTCCAATGAGTACCTTTAGGATTTCACAGGTCATTTTGCGAAATTTGATTTCCAGACTACTCCTCACGGTTTAGGGCCCCTAAAATGCCAGTTCAGTATAGGAACCCCACAAATGACCCCATTTTAGAAAGAAGACACCCCAAGGTATTCCGTTAGGAGTATGGTGAGTTCATAGAAGATTTTATTTTTTGTCAAAAGTTAGTGGAAAATGACACTTTGTGAAAAAAACAATAAAAATCAATTTTCCGCTAACTTTTGACAAAAAATAAAATCTTCTATGAACTCACCATACTCCTAACGGAATACCTTTGGGTGTCTTCTTTCTAGAATGGGGTCATTTGTGGGGTTACTATACTGCCCTGGCATTTTAGGGGCCCTAAACCGTGAGGAGTAGTCTTGAAACCAAATGTCGCAAAATGACCTGTGAAATCCTAAAGGTACTCATTGGACTTTGGGCCCCTTAGCGTACTTAGGGTGTAAAAAAGTGCCACACATGTGGTACCGCCGTACTCAGGAGAAGTAGTATAATGTGTTTTGGGGTGTATTTTTACACATACCCATGCTAAGTGGGAGAAATATCTCTGTAAATGACAATTGTTTAATTTGTTTTACACACAATTGACCATTTACATAGAAATTTCTCCCACCCAGCATGGGTATGTGTAAAAATACACCCCAAAACACATTATACTACTTTTCCTGAGTACGGCGGTACCACATGTGTGACACTTTTTTGCAGCCTAGGTGCGCTAAGGGGCCCAACGTCCTATTCACGGGTCATTTTGAGGCATTTGTTTTCTAGACTACTCCTCGCGGTTTAGGGCCCCTAAAATGCCAGGGCAGTATAGGAACCCCACAAGTGACCCCATTTTAGAAAGAAGACACCCCAAGGTATTCCGTTAGGTGTATGGCGAGTTCATAGAAGATTTTATTTTTTGTCACAAGTTAGTGAAAAATGACACTTTGTGAAAAAAACCCAATAAAAATCAATTTCCGCTAACTTTTGACAAAAAATAAAATCTTCTATGAACTCGTCATACACCTAACAGAATACCTTGGGGTGTCTTTTTTTCTAAAATGGGGTCACTTGTGGGGTTCCTATACCGCCCTGGCATTTTACGGGCCCAAAACCGTGAGTAGTCTGGAAACCAAATGTCTCAAAATGACTGTTCAGGGGTATAAGCATCTGCAAATTTTGATGACAGGTGGTCTATGAGGGGGCGAATTTTGTGGAACCGGTCATAAGCAGGGTGGCCTTTTAGATGACAGGTTGTATTGGGCCTGATTTGATGGATAGGAGTGCTAGGGGGGTGACAGGAGGTGATTGATGGGTGTCTCAGGGGGTGGTTAGAGGGGAAAATAGATGCAATCAATGCACTGGGGAGGTGATCGGAAGGGGGTCTGAGGGGGATCTGAGGGTTTGGCCGAGTGATCAGGAGCCCACACGGGGCAAATTAGGGCCTGATCTGATGGGTAGGTGTGCTAGGGGGTGACAGGAGGTGATTGATGGGTGTCTCAAGGTGTGATTAGAGGGGGGAATAGATGCAAGCAATGCACTGGCGAGGTGATCAGGGCTGGGGTCTGAGGGCATTCTGAGGGTGTGGGCGGGTGATTGAGTGCCCTAGGGGCAGATAGGGGTCTAATCTGATAGGTAGCAGTGACAGGGGGTGATTGATGGGTAATTAGTGGGTGTTTAGGGTAGAGAACAGATGTGAACACTGCACTTGGGAGGTGATCGGACGTCGGATCTGCGGGCGATCTATTGGTGTGGGTGGGTGATCAGATTGCCCGCAAGGGGCAGGTTAGGGGCTGATTGATGGGTGGCAGTGACAGCGGGTGATTGATGGGTGGCAGTGACAGGGGGTGATTGATGGGTGATTGATAGGTGATTGACAGGTGATCAGTGGGTTATTACAGGGAAGGACAGATGTAAATAATGCCCTGGCGAATTGATAAGGGGGGGTCTGAGGGCAATCTGAGCGTGTAGGCGGGTGATTGGGTGCCCGCAAGGGGCAGATTAGGGTCTGATCTGATGGGTAACAGTGACAGGTGGTGATAGGGGGTGATTGATGGGTAATTAGTGGGTGTTTAGAGGAGAGAATAGATGGAAACACTGCGCTTGGGTGGTGATCTGATGTCGGATCTGCGGGCGATCTATTGGTGTGGGTGGGTGATCAGTTTGCCCGCAAGGGGCAGGTTAGGGGCTGATTGATGGGTGGCAGTGACAGGGGTGATTGATGGGTGGCAGTGACAGGGGGTGATTGACAGGTGATTGACAGGTGATCAGTGGGTTATTACAGGGAAGGACAGATGTAAATAATGCCCTGGCGAATTGATAAGGGGGGGTCTGAGGGCAATCTGAGCGTGTAGGCGGGTGATTGGGTGCCCGCAAGGGGCAGATTAGGGTCTGATCTGATGGGTAACAGTGAAAGGTGGTGATAGGGGGTGATTGATGGGTAATTAGTGGGTGTTTAGAGGAGAGAATAGATGGAAACACTGCGCTTGGGTGGTGATCTGATGTCGGATCTGCGGGCGATCTATTGGTGTGGGTGGGTAATCAGTTTGCCCGCAAGGGCGGGTTAGGGGCTGATTGTTGGGTGGCAGTGACAGGGGGTGATTGATGGGTGATAGGTGATTGGCAGGTGATTGACAGGTGATCAGTGGGTTATTACAGGGAAGGACAGATGTAATTAATGCACTGGTGAATTGATAAGGGGGGGGGTCTGAGGGCAATCTGAGCGTGTGGGCGGGTGATTGGGTGCCCGCAAGGGGCAGCTTAGGGTCTGATCTGATAGGTAACAGTGACAGGTGGTGATAGGGGGTGATTGATGGGTAATTAGTGGGTGTTTAGAGAAGATAACAGATGTAAACAATACATTTGGGAGGTAATCTGACGGCGGGTTTGCGGGCGATCTAATGGTGTGGGTGAGTGATCAGATTGCCCGCAAGGGGCAGGTTAGGGGCTGATTGATGGGTGGCAGTGACAGGGGGTGACAGGGGGTGATTGATGGGTGATAGGTGATTGGCAGGTGATTGACAGGTGATCAGTGGGTTATTACAGGGAAGAACAGATGTAATTAATGCACTGGCGAATTGATAAGGGGGGGTCAGAGGGCAATCTGAGCGTGTTGGCAGGTGATTGGGTGCCCGCAAGGGGCAGATTAGGGTCTGATCTGATAGGTAAAAGTGACAGGTGGTGATAGGGGGTGATTGATGGGTGATTGATGGGTAATTAGTGGGTGTTTAGAGGAGAGAATAGATGTAAACAATGGATTTGGGAGGTGATCTGATGTCGGATCTGCGGGCGATCTATTGGTGTGGGTGGGTGATCAGATTGCCCGCAAGGGGCAGGTTAGGGGCTGATTGTTGGGTGGCAGTGACAGAGGGTGATTGATGGGTGATTGATGGGTGATTGATGGGTGATTGACGGGTGATTGACAGGTTATCAGGGAAGATAGATGCATACAGTACACGGGGGGGGGGGGTCTGGGGGGGGGGGTCTGGGGAGAATCTGAGGGGTGGGGGGGTGATCAGGAGGGGGCAGGGGGCAGGGGGGGGGATAAAAAAAAAAATAGCGTTGACAGATAGTGACAGGGAGTGATTGATGGGTTATTAGGGGGGTGATTGGGTGCAAACAGGGGTCTGGGGGGTGGGCAGGGGGGGGTCTGAGGGGTGCTGTGGGCGATCAGTGGGCGGGGGGGGGGGGGCAGATCAGTGTGTTTGGGTGCAGACTAGGGTGGCTGCAGCCTGCCCTGGTGGTCCCTCGGACACTGGGATCACCAGGGCAGGAGGCAGCCTGTATAATACACTTTGTATACATTACAAAGTGTATTATACACTTTGTAGCGGCGATCGCGGGGTTAACATCCCGCCGGCGCTTCCGTATGGCCGGCGGGATGTTACGGCGGGTGGGCGGAGCCAGTTGCCGGGGGAAGCGCGCGTCATCAATGACGCGATCGCTCCCCCGGCATGCCTAAAGGACGCGCCGCCTGAAGGCGTATTGCGGTCCTTTAGGCGTCCACTTTGCCGCCGCCCATGGGCTGTGGGCGGTCGGCAAGTGGTTAATGCAGGCACACAAGTGAGTGAAAAGCCTGACGCTGCCTGCCTTTTATAAGGGGGGGAGTGGCTCCAGGAGGGAGTGTAGCCTGATTGGCTACAATGTGCCTGCTGACTGTGATATAGAGGGTCAAAGTTGACCCTCATGATGCACTATGGGGGCGAACCGAACTTCCGGAAAAATGTGCGGTTCTCTGCAATCGCAAACCCCGGATGTTCGCCAGGAACCGTTCGCCGGGCGAACCGTTCGGGCAATCTCTATTATTCATTTGTAAGAATAAAAGGAATAAGAGGGAGGTTGTTCTATGGATTCTTCCAATGTCCAAGAAAAACAGCAATGACAGGAAGGGAACTTTGGGAAAAAGCCACCAGTTTATTTTAGCTGCAGATTATGCAGTTCTAGGGTCTGAATCTGAGACAAAAGAAAACAGGAAAATACTTGGGGGGGGGGGGGGGCAATGCTAGTTTTTTTTAGCTATCATTCTGAGGACAAGTCACTCACCAGACCTTTGCCCTTTAATCCTTGGATCAGCAACAGGCTGAAGGAGTTCCATATGAATTATGAACTATAACCAAAAGCTGCAGTGGAAGCAATGAAAGGGGCCAAGGGAAAAGGGTGGGTTGGCCTATGCCTACACTCTTCCACCTCATCATGTATCTTCAGCCCACTCCCAATGAGCATATCTGTAACATAGAATATTACTTTTCATTAGTTAGTTGTAGTAGTTATTCTGGCAGCCAAGACTTAGGTGAAAAACATACAAAAAGAGGGGCGCTCTGAGACTCCAAATGACACTATAACACGCTCCTGCAGGACAGGTCTCACCTGATGTTCCTTTGGCTGGCACACGGTGCGCTTATGTCCCTCTATGCCGAGCTGGGGACTGGGCTCTCCGAGTTGGCGGGGCAGAAGTGACATCACTCTCCTGGACCCTCCTCGTAGCTGTCACTATGGAGATCTGGACACTCGCTCTACTCGCGCTGGGGCTATGTAGTGAGTGGCGCCCAGTTCTCCAAGTACAGGCTAATAGTGTACACAATTAAACCCGCCGTGAGAAGCGGTATAAGCAGGGGGACTAAAACTAGTTAATAAAAGTACAAATTTATTAAAATTGACAATGCGTTACACGGATAAACACCCTCCGCTTTTTTAAGTCATTAATCCACAGTTTAAAAGACACAATTCATTATATGGGGCCCACAGCCAAAACTTCATTAGAATACAACCAATTGGCTTTGTGTGGGAGGAGAATTGAAGGCCATATTGATCCTAATAGTTGTAAAGCTAATATATTGCCCCTAATAAATAGGCAAAAAGTCCCAAATTTATGCAATATAAAGAAAGATAAAACAGATAGTACCCAGTAAAAAGTAGGAAGAGAAAGTAGGAATATACATTAGCCTGACCATAAAAAACACCAGTGTATATAGACCTTAAGTAGTACTCCTAGGAAATCACAGAAGAACACTATTGCATAGTTCCGACACAGCATTCAAAAATACAAATGTGTGTAGCATGTTTATGCATGCATTTATACACAATAAGCCTATACGTTGTAACAATATTTACATAAAATTATTATACTGAAAAAATTACAAGGTAAATATAAATATATGTGTAAAATATATGTGTGTACACCCACACATATATATAAAAAATACAATCTAAATACATATATAAAAACAAAAGAAGTATAAATGGAGGGGGAGGAAAGAAGGAGGGGAAGGGTGGGGAGAAAAGGAAAGAGGGGGAAGGGGAAAGGGGGGGGGGAATAAAAAGGGTAAAAAGATCAATCAATGTACTATTGGCTGTAAGTGGCTCATTTCTTCCAAACATTTATTTAAGCCCCCTGGTTCGAGTTTCCCCAACTTGAGAATCCAGAAAGACTTGCGTCTACATAGGATGCGATACCTTTCATATTTATTGGAATGGTATACCTGTTTTGTAATAGTGGCCCTCAAAACATCAAAAGTCCTATTATGAACTAAATTAAAATGATTGGATACCCCATGTTTCGGCTCCCCCTTAGTTATATTAGATCTATGTTTATTTAATCTAGCTTGAAATGTTTGCATGGTACGGCCCACATATGCCAGATTACATGGGCAACTCAATAAATAAATTACATGGGTACTTTGGCAGGTTACATGACTTTTTATATGGTATTCCACAAAGGCATTAGTCTGAAAGGTAAGAGCACCATTATTAATAGTTGTGCAACAAAAAAGGCAGCGTTTGGACTTACAGGAATAGCACCCAGGCCTAGCCTGAGTCCTAGTGTGTGTTGTAGTATTGCCCAACAGATTTTGAGAGGACAGCCACTACGTAGCCCCAGTGCGAGTAGAGCGAGCGTCCTGATCTCCATAGTGACAGCTATGAGGAGGGTCCAGGAGAGTGGCGTCACTTCTGCCCCACCAACTCGGATAGCCTGGTTCCCAGCTCGGCATAGAGGGACATAAGCGCACCGTGGCTGAGTACGCTGTGCCAGCCAAAGGAAAATCAGGTGAGACCTGTCCTGCAGGAGCGTGTTATAGTGTCATTTGGAGTCTCAGAGCGTCCCTCTTTTTGGTCTTCTTCGGAGCAGCCAAGTGAATACTAGGTCGCCTGATCGCACTTTGGGGCTATTCCACTACCCCACTCTTTCTCTGGAAGACTTAGGTGGGCCTCAAAGTATGAAAAGGCCATTGTCAAGCGCTCTGTGTTCTGCAACCTCCTTTGCCAAAACTTTAATATCTTCTAGTCCTCTATCAAGTCGGTCAACCATCAAATAAGTATCAGCAGGGGAGGTCTCTGCGTGCAGTCACTCTCACATCCACAAAATAAACCCAAACTCACTCTCACGCCCATAAAATAAACACAAACTGTTCAAGTTTTGTTGTTTAAAATAATGCTTAATACACTTGAGAATACAGAAACCTTCCAGGGCCGCACAACTTGTGGCACTCCTAACTGGTAGAGCTACCTAATTCATCACAACTTTCCTAGACTTGCTGTTTCCACCTTACACCCACATGTATTGTTAAGATGTGTAATAACATTTGATGGGAAAAGGGTTCCTACTACCATTGATATATTTAGTACCAGACATGTCAAGGTCATTCTATTTTTACAGCATCCTGAGTTAAACTGCTGGATGGAAAGAATAAAAATAAAATATTCCACCTAAGTTTGCCTTGCTGCCACGAATATATATGACATTGTCTAGGAAAACCTCAATGGACTCTAGGGACCTAATAACATTTTAGCAGCAATGGTCTAATAAGACCACATTTCTCATATAGACTGAGCAGTGTTTCCCAAACCTGTCCTCATATTCTACCAACAGTGCACGTTTTGCAGGTCACTTCACATATGCTCAGGTGAAATCTACACAGAGAAAACAGTAGTTAGTCCACCTGTGCATATGTTAGGTTAAATGCAAACCAAGCACTGTTGGTGTGACACGAGGAGAGGTTTGGGATACATTCAGGTAGAGATGAACTGTATTTGTAGAAATGTCACATAGTTCAAATGCAGAGACACATTCGCTTTTAATACGTATTCACTTCCCTGAAAAGAATTGTTCTGTTATGACTGCCTAAATAAAAGAAACAGCTAAAATGATTCAATACAACAAAGTATAACATCTTTATCTTTTAACTTGTTTACTGTAACGTGAAAGATTTCTTTACACCATGAAAAAAGAATTAATCAAAAACAGAAACTTTATGCTTTAGCTTTCTATACAATCCACCTTATTTAAAGATTATCCCATTGAGTCATAAGTGGGTCCAATAGCACAACTTATATATACTGTATGCAGCATTTAATATAAAAGTAAAACTACCTACAGTTAGAATATATATATATATATATATATATATATATATATATATATATATATATATATATATATATATATATATATATATATATGTATAAAATAATGTATAAAAAAAAGCTATAATCATATAATGTATAAGAGCGCTAATGATTTTCTAATGACCTTATGTTCCTCTTTTGAGAGTTGATACAAAATTTAAGAGTTTAAATTAAAGTTGAAGTTTTTTTAAATTAAAATGAGAACATATTCAGTTGTATTTACAGTTTGCCCTATATCTAAACAGGACAGCTAAGCATAAGGAGCAGTCGCACAAATAGTACAATTGCTCTTTCCATATAGTGGACATCCACAACAATAGTGTTGATTTGAAACGGAGCTCTTTATCATTTGTCTGTGGGGCAGATCTGACATATTCCAGACCTGCAGATCGGGGGAGTTGCCACTAGTGTCAGTTCAATGCTAATTTTCTGTGGGTTGTTTGGGGTTTTTTTTTAAGTATTTTAATTGATCTATTCATTTTAACATTTTATTAAAGGATGGCAGGTTAGGTTACAGTAGTATTTAATTCATTTCACTTGCAATGACAATTTAATTAATGGAAAATCTGCAAAGGTCTTCAAGCCTGTTAAAAGCAATTAAACCATGAAAAATGAACAACTACTCTTAATTTTAGTATATGAATAGCTGCATGTAACTGTATAATTTTATATGATTATGTTTTAAGAATTTCAGATTACACAAGCTTGACATTTTTATGGTATGTTGGTTCGTGTCAGTAATTCAACATTTGTGAATAATTCCTATAGCTTAAAATAATCAAAACAAAAGGTGGCTTTAAAAAAGAAAAAGACAGGTGAGTCTACAGTTAAGTTAAGGTTAAAAAGAGACCCTGCATATTTTGGCATGTGAAAACAAATGCATATTTGCATGAGCAATGCCTCGTGATAAGCCAATTAGGCCAAATTTGCAACGCCAGATTTGTCAGGTTTTAAGTTGGTGTTTGATGCACACATAAAATTCTCTGCTGTACTGTTTCCACATCTTTCCCCTTTGGAGGCCAGTGGTGGGTGGCTTTTTCTAGGTGGTGAGAGCCCTTAGAAGGAGCTCCCTGTGTCTGTCCTTCCCCCTCCCCCCCCCCCCCCCCCCAAAGTGTTTTGCATGAAAGCCAGCGCTGAGCTCCAAAGCTTGGGGTAGCCCATGCTTCACTCCTTTTCCATGTGTTGCTCCCAAGTTGTGCTTATGTAGCAGAGTGCAATGAACTTAAAGGTAAGTGCCTGTTTTTAAATTTTGGGAGATGGGTGTGCGAATGGCTCTTCCCAGCCATCGGCTCCGGAGTGCCGCTGTGTGGTTTCTGAGCAGTGAGAGGGCTTGGAACCTTGTGGCTCCCGGGTTGTATGGGGGCATTGGGTAGCCCCCCATGGTGCTCCTGGATGGTGCTAATGCAGCATGAACTAATCCCCACAGGGCAACCGCTTTGCAGTATTAGTTTTAGACCCTGCATATTTTGGCATGCAAAGCAAATGCATATTTGCATGAGCAATGTCTCGTGATAAGCCAGTTAGGCCAAATTTGCAAAGCCAGATTTGTCAGGTTTTAACTTGGTGTTTGATGTACACATAAAATTCTCTGAAGTACAGTCTACAGTTGAGTTAAGGTTAAAAGGAGCTGATGCAACACATATTGCAGTTGGTATGTAAGGTTAGGGCTGGTTCAAACTTGGTGCTATTTCAGAGCTTTGCTTATTGCCGGGGATCAGCAAAGTGCTGCTACCAATGTATCCCTATGTATACATTCACACTGCGACGTTTGCGATTTGGATCAATCCCAAATGCGCTGCATTCAGCGTCTTTGGGGCGATTGGGCTGTGATTCTCATTCTATTGAAGGGAATCAGAAGCGCAAATCCGGCTGAAATCACGAGATTTTTTCGCCGAATCGCTAACACGATTCCGAATTGACATGAAGCAGCAGGCAAGTGCCCAATGTGAACTGGCCCTTACTGTCAGAGAGGATTAAAAAAAACAAAACGTAAAGTTTACCTCCAGTACGATGCAGTGCACTATGGGTAAATACTGGTCACTATGTGCTGTGCTGAGCTAAAGTAACTTGCTTAGAAGCTTTCCATGGTGCTGATCCATAGAGTCCCATAAAAAACAGAGAGAAATACTGTAAGCAGAGAAGGTACTCTGGCATAAAAAGTCTTCTAGTTGCAGGAAATGAAGAAGAAATAAAGCCTGGCTGCAAGAAAAGAAATACAAGAGCATAATGTTCACATGAACAGCTGACAGTGGTGAACTCAGTGTATGTCTACCACTCCATTAATGCAGCCCAAGGTTTAGAGACAGCTGGAGGAAATATAACACAAATGTACTCAGTTAACCAGGTATTTAGCAGATGTGACATGCACTCTGACACCTGTGTGGATTGCCCCATTCAGTAACATATATAGAAGTCAAACAGCAGGCAAAGCCTGGCTGTTTAGGGAGTGCAGAGCAGGAAGAGGAAAATAAGTCTAGCTGTACAAGAGAAGTCTGACTTGGGCAACAAGTTTAAATCAGCAGCAACTGCATTTGACTGGCAATTTGCATCAGCTCAGAAAATTAGCACCTTGTTGATCATCCCTATATTTATTTATTTATTGTATTTATAAAGCACCAACATATTACGCAATGCTGGACATTAGTTTAGGTTACAGACAATGTTTAGGGGTGACATACAGCAAAATGACAATACCTGAATACAAGAAAGACCAGATCATGCAGCACAGTATGAGTACAAGGTAATGCTTAGTCACTGGAGGGGAGCATGGAGATTAGGCAAGTTAGGTTCGCTCAGATGCATAGCATGGGTTCACAGTAATGGAGGTGCATGATCAGGTAGGACACTATATGAGAAGAATATGAGATTTCACCTTATAAGTTAAGTGTTTTCAAAGAACAATTGCAAAGGTGAGTCCCAATTTTCCTTTAATATAGTTGGCAGTGAAAAGTAGCTGCCATTGTTTTGTTTTTTTAATGACAGCACATATTGCTTTTAAACCATAAAAAAGTTCCATTTGTTGCAATTATCTGGAAAAGAGTAATGTGAAAATGCAACAAAATCTTTTCAATAGAAAAAAGTCTGTTGTCACTATAATTTGTTTAGAAACAGCCAGTGCATGAATAAAACAACAATATAAGCTCTTTTTTTATTATTTGTACATCATTTGAGAAAAGAGTGTAATGGGACTTCAAGCAAGAAAATCTGATTACTTTTATTTGCTAGTGCCAACAGCCAGTACTGTTTAATGGCAATGCAAAGTAAGTTTCAGTTGGATTGACATACTGAGGTTATCATTCCATGTGAGAATTTCATCTGTCATCATTATCTCTATGGCGATTCTGAATAGGACTGACAGCATGATTAGTTTCATTTCAAATTCTCAATATTTTTTGTTTGAATGGCATCTAAAGAAACAGCATTCACAGGTAAAAGATGCATTAAAACATTTTATTCTAAATACAGCATTTTTGCTAGTTATCTTCAACAGCGACTTGCAGAGAGGCTGACTACGTAATGTGTTCTTTCTTTTTTCTACTAACTTACTGTTTCTTTTCCAAGTTTTGTGATTTGTGGTTTTGCTAATAAATCTTACTATTACGTATTCTTCAGGGGGCATATTGCAGCAAATTAAAAATTAAACATTTAAAGCCTAATTACAAAAAGTTGTCCACATTTGCACAGGAATGCCAATAGCCTCTGTTACCTCAGGAATTACACTACCGTTTGTAGACTTCTGTTTGGAAGCAAGCAGGGTCCCAAGCAGAGCACTGGCTTCCTTCGGCCCCCCAAATTATTGACCACTTCGCCACCTTCAGTTAAAGCAGATCTCAGTACCGGAGTATTTTTTGCCTTTGGGAGTGTTACATTTCCACAGCTTCTGTACTTTTCTTCTGTACTTTTTCCCAAATATATAATCTTGGTATTGTTTTTTTTTTTTTTTCAGAATGGATAGGGCTTAATTCTAATGTTAAACATTTAATCCCACACATTACAACAAAACAATAAATAAATCCATAAAAACAACACACTTTGACGCTACAAAAAATATTTTAAAAGGGGAGTTAAAATTAATTTTTTTCTTAACACTATTTTTTAAATGTCTCTTGAATGTAGAGGCATCAAATTTGTTTATTTATTTCCAATTTGTCATTAGCTCTGTTTTATAGCTTAAAAGACAGTGGCCCATACGCAATTATTTTTTTCACCTGAGTTTTCTCCTAGGTGAAATTTTCAAACTTGTGAATATAATGCCTTTTAAACCACCAGTAAGCAAAAAAATACTTAAAATAATTTTGATAGTAGTTTTTCACCTACTCTTCGGTACTTTTCCATTGAAAAAAGTTATTATAAATCAAAGATAAAAAATATCTCCTAGGAGAAAACTTAGGAGAAAAAGTGAATTGAATAAGAGCCACTGGGGCCAGAGTGTGGTTTAAAAACTGCAACTGTGACAGTAAGCAAATTTATATAAAAAAAAGCTGCTAATGTTCTATTCATTATCCACACTACAAATACAATTCATTATCTCATACTTTTTTTTCACTTCAGGTTTACATTCAGTAGTTGCTCCACGGTGTAAGGTTTGCAGTATAAGAAGAGGTAAAATTGCATTGTCGTTTTTTTTTAGCACCCTGCACTCAGCATTGTCAGCTAATGTTGAAATAAGCAGTCACCAAGCTGTGTTAACCAAAAAAACAAGCTTCTAATTCAGAAAATTCCCATTAGTGGCAGCCATTCTGCTTCAGTACGTGTAACACTTTTTGACACAAAGCTCATGTAATGTCTGCAACAACATGTGAAGGATTAGCCATTTTTTTGATGGAAGAGCAGAAATTTCCTTTAGATTGCGTTAATAAAAAATAAAGTCATACGGTGGAATCAGAAACAGTCTATACAACAAAATATTATTGTACAATGTAACAATGCAAGGGAAATTTCTGCCTGGTTTTCTTAGGTCATAATCGGTTTGAATGCATATAACAGTTTTAAAACCCTACAGTTTTGTATGTTGTGTCTTTTACTTAAGATTTTCATAGTCTTTAATTTTGTTTTTATAGCAAAGCATTATTTATTGCTTATTCCTTGTGTGCCTCAAGAAGATTATTATGTGTCCACTGCACTTAAAGATACCATTGAGGTTTATAGCTATTTATCATTCTAGTCATGCAATGCAATATGGTACTAAAATAAACATTCAGAGCAGGGCTTGCAGAAAGGGTCAATGGAAAAAGCATAGTAATAAAGATATCTTAATATCTGGCTGTTGTCTGCAAGATGTGTCCTATTCATCATGCTTTTACGTTTTCACACATCACTAGTAATTATTAAGTCGGAGAAGTGTCAGCTATCATCCAACATCATCGATTTAAGGTATAAATTATACTTTGTCTCTTAAAATGACCACTGTTATTTAATATATTTGAGCTGTACATTGTTACATTATTAACTATAGTCAGTTTTTAAGATTATAGAGCAATAATTGTTGTGATATAGACTTTGAGACTTGCGTAAGCATTTCGTGGAGAGAGGATATGACAGGACTAACTTAGTTCAGTCTATTGAAAGGGTAAGAGAGTTGAAGAGGGTGGATTTATAAGAAAATAAAAAGAAAAAAAAGAAAGATAATTTTGGTATGGTTTTTGACCAAATGTTGTATGGTTTTGATCAAATTGGACCAAATCTTTCGCTTTCCCAATGTACCCTAATTCAATGACTGCTATGGATATGAACCTCTAAGTCTGGGTGCATGAATTCAGTGATTTTTTTGGCGGGTCAGGGTGCATAAATGTATTTTTGTGTTAAACATAACCTTACTTAAATGATCAATGGCATGAAAACTAAATTATTAGATGGAGCTATTTGCCCCTGGAGTTAATGAAAAGAAGTAACATAATTAAAAAGATCTTTGCACGCAAATTATTATCTGTAATAACACATTGGCCCTGCTACATCCCACTCTCGCTTTTTAAAATGTATAGACTCCATAATATTATTGTCAAGTACCAAAATTAGCACTATACACACTTAGAATGGTGATAAAAAGTAGGTCTGGCATTGTCATATTTTGGAATAGTCCTGAGGCTTCCATGAACCATGAACCTCCTTAGCCCCTACGGTGGTGGCCAGGCCACTTTTCAACTCCATGGTTGTACTCCTGTACGTGTATAAGCACCAGTAGTGTTCATGCATGTGCATTTGCATGAAGTCGCTCAAACATGGAGGGAAAAACATGAAGGAGTGACTGTGTGCTCCTGCGCATATGTGAACTGTACTGGTGCCTGCCCAGTCCAACCACACTTGTACATGGATGGGAGCATGACCACTAGCATTATTTAAAAAAAAATTGTTGAACATGATTTAGAGGGTGCAAGCACATCAATGGAGGGGTCTAAAGAGATTGGGAAAGCCTCTAGAATAGGGCTTCCTAACCCTGTCCTCAAGTACCACCAATGTCATGTTTTGCAGGAAATTGCATATATTCACAGATTGGGTGATTAGCGTTTCAGCAGAGCCAATAAACAATCTCTGTGGATATCCACAAAACATGTACACTAGATGGTATGTCAGCACAGGGTTGGGCAGGGCCGATTGTAGGCTTTTTTCAGCCTGAGGCCAACTTTGAGGATGCACCCCTCAGCCCCCCTTCACCACTGATTTTGAATGATCGTGCAGCACCCAACAATTCACTCTGTTTCATTTAATGTTCCCACATGACATGCTGCAGCTCAACACAATAGCACACTGGTTGGCTGTGAGTCTGTGACAAACAAACTGCTCACCCTCAGCCTCTCCATTCCTCCTCGGTCAGGACAGCAGTGCAAGCTCCTCCCATCTGCTATGCAAGTCATATGAGACACTGTTGCTCTCCTACCTCCCCCCTCCTCACTCCCTGTCAGACTCCTCACCCAACACAACAAGCTGCTTTTCCCCAATGATCACCTCTACAGCTCACTCTCCTCTCCCTTTTCCTCCTACTCTGACTGCATTCTGTAAGTGTAAACACAGTACAAACATGCTGGCCCTGCAATCTCTGCACCTGATGCAAATGTTTCCCCTTGCTTTATGAGAGAACCAGCCCTGGGGTTGGGAAGCCCTGCTCTAGATTATCAAGAGGCTTTTCTCTACTGAGTTGGAGGGAACTATACAATACCTTACTGTCCAATTTGTATACATTTAATTTCTAAATTATAGTTCTCCATTTGTGATATAATATGATGTGTTAAGAAGACTGTAACACAACAAACCAAAGATTATCAGAAAAGACTATAGTATATAGTTTGTTTCATGGTGATTAATTATTGCAACATTTTGATAAAACGAATGTTAATAAAGATGTTCCATATCATTTACCTGTGTGAGCACACAATAGCAAACAAATACAAAGCGAAAATGGTTAAAAAAAAAAAAAGCTTTTAGTGGAAGATATTGAGGCTGGCAGAAAATGGTACTCTGCTTTATTTTCAGTTGCTGAGCCGTAGTTTGTATAATGTGTGTTTCATTATATATTTGACTTTTGTAGTCACAGCATGACTGTGTTGACAAACGTTTCTTTTTAAACCTTAAGCATGGCTGATATATTGAGTTATAAATGTTGTGAAGAAAAGGTCATTAGAATATTGACTGGTTTCATTGTTCCTTTTATTTTAGTTATCAATAACTCACTGCTTTCTAATCAATATAGCTTGTTAGAGGCCACTGTAGCTGTTTTGCTGAAGTAACCTCTATTTAAAATGGCTTTATACGTACTTTATATAAAGTGAGTTGAAATGTGTAAATGATTGCAAGATGCTGCAAAAGAGATTGCCATACTATAAAAACATTGTTCAAAAAATGTGTAATGTTTATTTTTTTATTCAACATATCAATAGCTATATACAATTCAGCTGTTTTGAGCGAAAGACTGCTACAGTCACTTTAATGTTTCCGAATTTAGTTAAACTTAAACATGTTATGCATAATTAAATATACCATTTTATTTACAAACAAAACAATCAGCAACTGCATTTGATTAGCGATGCATACGTTTTCATAAAATTAAAAATGCAACTTGCATGAAATCAGATTAGGATCTCATTGACCATCTCTATTATTAGTAATAAACACACAATTAAGTAGTATGTGTATGTACAGTATATAGAAATGCCTTACAATTGTATGCAAATGTTTGGGCATCAGTGGTCATGTTAGCTTTCTACGTCCTATGAGGCTTTGTCTAAGCCTCCAGAATGTGGATTCTTTATCCCATAAGATCCATAAAGATCTAATAAAGTAATCCCTCCCTGATATCAAAACCCGCCCCTTCATCTCCATGGAAAGATTGGCAAATGGATGGACAGCTGGGTAAGCAGTATCTCAAGCCTATCCAATTCCAAAGATGATTGTAACTCTGCTGTGCCCTGTGAGAAGAAAAGTTTAGCTGTTCTCCATTTGTGCAAAAAAAAAAAAAGCCATTATATTAAATACCAATCAACATGGGAGACAGTACAGAGGGCTCACTGGAACTCTAAATGGTCCTTAATCATAGCTCCAAAATATACCCAGAATTACATTTATAGCCCAACCATCTTTGTAAATACATGGGGTTGGACAAAATAATGAAAACAGCTTGAAAATCAACAAAGTATATTTTAATATGGTGTAGGTTTACCTTTTGCGGCAATTACAGCCTCAATTCTCCGAGGTATTGATTCATACAAATTGTGAATTGTTTCCAAAGGAATTTTAGCCCATTCTTCAGTTAAAACACCCTCCGGTTCTTTTAGAGACAAAGGCGGCAGAAATCGTCTTCTTACTTGAATCTCTAAAAACGACCATAAATGCCCAATAATGTTGAGGTCTGGAGATTGTGGTGGCCAGATGAGATGCTCAACTTCATTAGAATGTTCCTCGTGCCATTCTTTAACAATTCCAGCTGTATGGATTGAGGCATTATCATCTCGAAAGATGGCATTCCCCTCCGGAAACATTTCTTGAACCATAGGATGAACTTGGTCGCCCAGAATTTCTAAATAGTCTCGGCTGTTAATTCTTCCTTGAAGGGAAATCATTGGCCCTGCGGATTTCCAAGAAATAGCATGCCAGATCATCACAGAACCCCCGCTATATGTTACAGTTGGGAGAAGGCAGTCTGGATGTAATGCTTCTTTTGGCTGTCTCCAAACATACACTCGGTTCGAGGTCAAAAATAAGGTAATCGATGATTCGTCACAGAAAATCACATTTTTCCACTGCTCGAGGGGCCAATTCTCTCTAAACGCTTTGAAACATTTGTCTTTGAGAGCAGAGGTTTTCTAATTGCAGTTCTTCTGTGGGATCCAGATTTGTGCAGCTCCCAACGAACAGTTTTTGTGGAAACTGGGTTCTGTAGGTGTTCTTTCAGCTCTGCAGTGATTTTAGGAGCCGTGGTCTTGCAAGCTTTTCTAACATTTCGATTTAGAGTCCGACGGTCTCTCTCAGACAACTTTGACTTTTGGCCACAACTGTGCTTTGCTGAGGACGTTTTTCCTGCTCTTTCAAAGGCAGTCATTACTTTTGAGACAGTACCTCTTGAAATGCCAAGTATTCAGGCAGTTTGTGTTACAGTAGTACCTGCCATACGAGCACCAACAATTTAGCCTCTTTGAAAGTCTGAGAGATCTGCCATTTTAATAAATTATAACCAACTTTTGTTTAAATATCTGTAAAAAACAATTATTTTAATTAAACGTATCAAATAACAAAACCAATAAATAAAAAAAATTAACATATGTCAAGTTTTGATTGCTTAAAACATGTTCAAGGATTATGATGCCAAAATGTTAGGTGTTTCTATCATTTTATTCAACCCCTGTATATATATATATATATATATATATATATATATATATATATATATATATATATATATATATATATCAACTTATGCATCCCTTATGATTTACCAAGTAAAAATAAAATGTGAAAAATTGTAAATACAAACTTATGCAAAGAAAGATAAGAGTGAGAGTCTTGAAACCTAGGTCTACTCCAGTCACATGTACTGGATCTTGTCCTAATGATTCCAAATGGGCAGAACCCAGCTCACGAGTCACAGGGGAATGAATAAAATGAATTCCCTAAAGCAGTGTAATCAGTTCTGCAATTGGGAAAGGTGAGGTGCAACTTATCCAGCATGCTTCTACATGATGGATGGTTTTACACAAGACTAACAGGGGCAGGAAATACTATAGAGGGCCAATAAAGAAAATGCATTATATAGGCACCACTATGAGGGAGTACTACATAGGGGTCAATGCATAGAAGATCCTGTAAATGGGGGTGGGGATGCATCTCATATGGCGCCCTATTTAGGAAACACTATTTTTTTTGCTGGCACTAAAATAGGGCATATGCTACAGGGGGCACTACAACTTAGGGCAACTATAACGTATAGGTTCAATAATAGGGACACAGTAAAGAGGTACTTTAGGCTGAGGACTGTACACAGTGGCCACTGTACAGAGGGACATTATATATGGGGGCGCAATAAGGACACCATGGGCCATATGCAATTCACTTTTTCTCCTGCATTTTCTCTTCAGAGATAATTTTTCATACTTGATTTAGAATAACTTTTAAGCATTTTGCAATGGAAAAAGTACCAAAACGTAAGTAAAAAAAGTACCATCAAAATTATTTTGAGCATTTTGTTGCTTGCTGGTGGTTTAAAAGGCATTTTATTGACACATTTAAAAATATCACCTAAGAGGAAATGCAGGAGAAAAATGTAATTGCATATGGGCCTATACAGGATTGTTGATTGGTTGAGTCCAAACTCTTTAGACACGGGGCCATATGCAATTCATTTTTCATTTTTTCTCCTGTGTTTTCTCCTAGGAGATAATTTTGCATCTTCGATTTAGAATAACTTTTTAGCACTTTGAAATGGAAAAAGTACCAAAAAGTAGGTGAAAAAGTAGTATCATAATTATTTTGAGTATTTGTTTGCTTGCTGATGTTTTAAAAAGCATTTTATTTACAAGTTGTGAAAATATCATCTAGGAGAAAACTCAAGTGAAAAAGTGAATTGCATATGACCCATGGGGCTTGATTCACAAAGCGGTGCTAACCTACTTAGCACGTCTAAAGTCTTTAGACGCGCTAACCAGGGTGCTAAGTAGGTTAGCACCGGATTTCTCAATCAGATCGCGCGCTAACTGTGCGCGCGCAAAGTTTTACGCGCGCAAAGTTTTATGTACGCTAAGTTCCATAGGCTTTAATGGGCACTTCGCGCGGAGCGCCCTGCGCTCTGTGCAGTACGCGCGTAAAGTTTTACGCGCATAAAGTTTTGCGCGCGTAAAGTTTTATGCGTGAAAAGCTTGTTTAGACGTGCTAAGGGGGTTTTCACAGGCGTGCTAACAGTTAGCACCGCTTTGTGAATCAAGCCCATGGTCTTGTAAACATTTTTGCAGCTTTATGGGCATCAACAACTTGTTTTCTGAGGTCTGCAGATACCTCCTTTGCTCAAATTATTATACACATCCGAAAATCTGTTGTATGGATGATGAGGCTTTGCTGGTTTTCCATTCTTTAAAAAGAAATCAGAAGTCAAAATGAAACTTATGAGATAATGATTTGAAATATTAGAATATTAGTAGCACAGATATGAGTTTCATATCCAGTACAGGAAGAGTTAAAAAAAAACTTCACTTGTTATCTATGCAAAAGAACTTCTCTGAGCTCTCTGACCAAACTTGGTCAGCTACAGTGCTGTTTTCTGAAGCACTTCTCTCAACCTGTCTCACTTGTTTGTTGTTTTTTTTTATGGTTTTACTGCAGGATGGATCAAAGGCTCATTAGCTCTGCTCTGTTTCATAGTTTAAAATACAGAGTGCAGTTTGTAAACTGCAAATATTAGAGAATGATGCAATGTTATAAAAAATAAATCTATATAACTGAAAATAAAAATATGAGACTTTTCTTTTCTACTAAGTTTCTATGAATTATCTGTTTCTATAATTTATCCGTAAATGATAAGATGTTGGTCTTTTTTTCTTAAGTGTCACTTTAAAGGACAACTGAAGTGAGAAGAATATGGAGGCGGCCATTTGTATTTCCTTTTAAATATTACAAGTTGCCTGGCAGCCCTGCTGATCTATTTTGCTGCAAAAGTGTCTGAATAATACCAGAAAATAGAATAGAATAGAATAATACCAGAAACAAACATCCAGCTAATCTTGTCAGATCTGACAATAATGTCAGAAACACCTGGTCTACACATCTATGGCTATAAGTATTATAGGCAGAGAATCAGTAGGATAGCCAGGCAACTGGTATTGCTTGAAAGGAAACAAATATGACAGCCTCCATATCCCTCTCACTTCAGTTGTCCTTTAAATAAAACATCATCTCTTACCAGGGGTGTAACTAGAAATCACCTGGGCCCCCCTGCAAAACTTTGGATGGGGCCCCCTTTCCCAAGCTTTCTGCACAGGTAAACTGAGAACTAGCATTATTTAAGTGTACCCTTGAGTGTGTTTTCCCAAGCAGATAAAAACAGACAGCAGTGAAGCATTGCACGTATTTTCTCGATCAATTGCATTCGCTTCTGTGATAAAACGTGCATGTTTTCACACATACAGAAAACAAAAACAGAAAACTGACAGACAAGCATGTTCCCAGCCTCTGCTTATCACGCTCACTCTGTGTCATCTCTGGTGGAGCAGAACTGGCTCTACAGACTTCTCCAGCATCACCACAGTACACAGCACTTGGGGAGTGGTAGAGAAGTTGGGGGCTGGGCATTGTACACAAGACCCTGCTGCAAATGGAATAGGGACTGTCTGCAAATCTTTGTCTACAAAACATTGCATAATTCATTATCAGTGGCTGAACAGATGCACTCATCAAAACAATTGTGCAGAGAATAGAAAGCTTTTTCTCTCCGTGCCCTGACTCCTCAAGCATCACTACAGTACACAGAACTTGGGGAGGGGTAGAGAGGCTGGGAGTAGAGCAGTGCTTTACACAAGACCCTGCTGAAAACTGAATAGGGACTGTCTACAAAATTTTGTCTTCAAAACTTTGTATTCCTTATCAGTGGCTGAGCAGATGCAGTAATTAGAACAACTGCGCAAAGGCAGGGAAAATAAACTCCTCCCCCCCACCCACCCTGCGCTTCTTGGCCCCCTGGGGCTGCATCTCTTGCAGGGTCTATTGTTACGCCTGTGTCTCTTACTCACTTCTAATTGCCATTGCATTGACTGGAGACAGCAAACTGTAATTTAACTTTCACATTTTATAGTAATACTAAAGATTTACTGTACCTATTTTTGCCATAGCAAACATGTTTCGCTATCATTTCTTTATAATAAATATACATACACATGAATATAGTTATTTTGGTTTCATTTGCTTAACTAGGTTTTCTTCTACCAGTTTTTAAAGTTGAAAATCAGATGCTGTTTTAGGTAACATTCACATTCATATCCAAATATAGAAAATCTTAAAGGGTTGCCAAACCTTCAAGCACCAGTGTATATGAAAGCATTATAAGGCTGATAATGTTGAAAGCACTTTAAATTGCAGGTCCATATACATGGAGGCCTTATAATGGGTGATAATATAAAGACTGAATTTAAAAGGAGAGATATGGAATGAGGACAAGTAATAGGAGCACCATTATATAGGGGGTGCACATAGAACAAAACACAAGATGGGCTTTTACAATGAAAATCTTGTTTTGTCACATCCAATAGCGAAGCCTGCTTTCAAAACCATTGTTTTGCTCAATTCACTTTTTCTCATAAGTGTTCTCTAGGTGACATTTCAACACTTCAATATCAATAATATTTATTTTCAGCCACCAGCAAGCAAGAACATAATCAGAATAATTTTGACAGTACTTTTCCATCTGGTACTTTTTGGTACTTTTTTAGTTGCAGAGTTCTGAAAAGTTTTTTTTTGTTTTTTTTAAACAGAAGATGAAAATGTATCTCTTGGGAGAAAACATAGTAGAAACAGTTGATTGAATAAGGACCCACATCTCATGCATGATAAAATAACTGTTTGTCTTCTCTATTAACCACCCTGGCGTTCTGATTAAATCGCCAGGGTGGCTGCGGGAGGGTTTTTTTTAAATAAAAAAAAAACTATTTCATGCAGCCAACTGAAAGTTGGCTGCATGAAAGCCCACTAGAGGGCGCTCCGGAGGCGATCTTCCGATCGCCTCCGGCGCCCAGAATAAACAAGGAAGGCCGCAATGAGCGGCCTTCCTTGTTTTGCTTATATCGTCGCCATAGCGACGAGCGGAGTGACGTCATCGACGTCAGCCGACGTCCTGACGTCAGCCGCCTCCGATCCAGCCCTTAGCGCTGGCCGGAACTTTTTGTTCCGGCTACGCTGGGCTCAGGCGGCTGGGGGGACCCTCTTTCGCCGCTGCTCGCGGCAAATCGCCGCAGAGCGGCGGCGATCAGGCAGCACACGCGGCTGGCAAAGTGCCGGCTGCGTGTGCTGCTTTTTATTTCATTAAAATCGGCCCAGCAGGGCCTGAGCGGCAGCCGCTGGCGGTGTTGGACGAGCTGAGCTCGTCCAGACCGCTCAGCTGGTTAATGTATGCTTCCCTATTTTATCCTTTAAAATAATTGTATTATTGGTGCAGTGCAAAGAGAAAAAGTATATGATGTAGAGAAAAATCTACCTGCACTTCATTTAAATCTGGATTTCAGTGCACTCAGGGAAACCTCTAATCTCTGATTGTCACAATAAACTGCAATATTTACTTGCTGTGGACTTTACTGTGAGGTTATGTTAATGCACACCCTTACGGCTACTATTATTGATGTGTAATATTTTAACCTTTTGTGGACCTTGGAAATTGAAATCTATGCCCTTTTTACTGCCTCACATCCCTGCTATGGTGTAGATTTTAATTACTCTCCACCACTAGGTCCTGTCACTCTTGCCGCTCTTGTCGCTCCAAAGCAGCTACAGTCCACTCACTCAGTTGTCTGAATGACAGCTGAACTCTGCACTATGGCCAGGAACCAATCACAGTGATTAGAACTCAAAATCCAGCAAAAAAAAGTACCTGATCCTTCAGGGGCCAGACATGGCTGGTACTGAAAGGGTTGGGGTTTGTATTATTGCATATTATTGTAAGGTTAAAAATATTACTGAGATTATTTTGAACAGAAGCAGCCTTCAGAAGTCTTCTTTATTTTAGTCTTTCATTGTGCCTGGCTAACTAATTTCGAACAGCAGGTGATGTTTTTCTTTGATACATGTTACAGAATTCTATAGTACTGGTCAGTAAAAAGAAAACCAACTTGAAACTCTGTGTCTTCAAATCTTCAGTGTTGTCTTCAAATAACCCCTCCAGACCATACATTTCCCCCATTTTCTGTATGAATTGATACCAACACCGCATTGTGACCCGAGTGGGATCAGATCACAGTACTACCCACCTGCAACATCAGTGGTTTTTCAGCAGTAACAAGGGTTTTGTGAGGTCCACATGTTCATTTGAATGTTTTTGTTCACCAAAGATAATGCACTGTCAGTATTTCCTTTTGTGTCAGCTATTGTCTTTGTTGTAGAGGTCCTTAGCAGTTAGCTTTCTCTGATACGGTTAAACAGTGTACCTGCCTCTACATGAAAATGTAAACTTGTGTCTAAGTACTTCACTACAGCTAACATTCCTACCTTCTATGCACTAGTTAAGTATCATCTTTCAATACTAAACAAACACAAAAGTCTTTGTTCACTAAAGCGATTTAAAGTGAACCCGAGGTGAAAATAAACTGATGAGATAAACAATTATATTTATTCTCCTACTCCCAAAAATGACTAAGTATCCCAGGGCTTTCTTTTATATATAAACCTTTACCAAGCAGGTTGAATGTTTTACTGTCTCTAATCAGTAGCAGCCCATTCAGTATCCCAGAGTTAGAAAAAGGTCAATAGTTCATGTATTTTATATTTCCCTACCCTCAGAAATTGTATTCTGCCAGGAAAACTTTTATTGCTGTAAATTTACTTATCAGTGATGTTTACTATATTCCCGACAAGGTACCGACAAGACAGAAGCTGTCACTTCCATGCCTAGAAATGAACTCTTTCAGTTAGCAAAATAAAGCAAGTAAAATAGCCTGTTTATTATTATGTTTTGTTCTGTACATACACATGTTTATCTCATCATGTCACATATTGCCTAGGGTACTCTTTAAGGCTTTCTGCTCCACTGTTAAGAGAGAATATCCAAGCAGCTCGGGTGACCCAAAACTACTAGGAAGGCATAGGGAACTAAAAGAGACCGAAAATCCCTACTACTACTAAAAAGCAATGCTCAGTGTAGTTTGTCTTCTTAAAACAGAAGGTATTTGCAATCCCATAGAGCCATATCAATCCCTGCCATGCACTGAGGAGGACTAACAGTGCAAAACAGGCTGTCTGCATGTTAGGTTGATGTGGCTCTGTACACTATAGGTTTGGGTTTGCTATACACCAGTGGTTCTGGATGTAAGCCTGGCTTCAGGGGCATAAAGAGATCATTTGCATGCTCAGTAAACATGCATTGTGGGAAACCACAGTTGCTCACTTAAAACTGAATACCTCCTGTTTTAAGAAGGCAAACTACACTGAGTTCTACTGTCAAGAAGGTTTTTACAGAATTTATACTTCTATATAAGCAAAGTGTCCATCAGATTTCTGTCACATGGAAAGAGTTACTGAAAATGTGTTAGTTTTAGAGGCTGATTACATATACAGATAGTCCCGGGTTAACGAACGAGATAGGGACTTTAGGTTTGTTCTTAACCTGAATCTGTTCTTAAGTTGGAAAACTGTTCCATCTCTGTCCCATGTATCTCCTCTGTGCCCCCCTGTGCCTCCAGTGTCGTCCCCCCCCCCCCCCCCACGCGTGTCACATCTGCCCTCTGTACCTGCTCATACAAGTTTAAAAGCCATTTTTTCTTTGAATTATTTAAAATCGATTTTCTCAAAAACTACAAGTCCAATTTGAAAACAAAATTTGGGGGCGTGTTCCCATGGAAACACTGAATCCATGCAGTTTGTATCGGTGGGTCGTTCGTAAGTCGGGTGTTCGTAAGTCAGGGACTACCTGTAGTAGCTTTTAACTGTGCCTCGCAGATGTATCTACCATATTCTTTTTACAAAAGGAAAACGGGAATTGTTCTTTTAGTAATGTTCTTGTGTTTACTTTGAACATTTTTAACAGCATTTACAAAATGTTCAAGTGACTGCTATATAAAAGAGCAACGCAATATATAAACAAAGCAAATTATAATCTTGACAGTCTCTCATTGTTTCGCCAGATGCAAAGTTTGTAAGTAACCTTTTTCTTTCTGGGGTTTTGTTTAATTACATTCAATTTTGCACCTGTGTGTTGCTTCAAATACATATTCTTTTCATTTAAATGACTAGTATACATGGCATGAGAGTCTGCTGACAATGAGGATTTCACAGCTAATTCTTGAAATGCAAGATTGAGAAACTTCACTTTCAATTGGGGAAAGCATCAAAAAGGGCTAATGGTACTTTGTTAGCATCTGAAATTAAACTTTGTGAATTAATCTTCACAAAACTACACATAGTATAATCAGTAAAATATTATTATTATTATTATTATTATTATTATTATTATTATTATTATTATTATTATTATTATTATTATTATTATTATTATTATTATTATTATTAACTTCTAGATGTGTATGTGGGCTTCCATCCCTGTACCTCTTTCAGTTTAAAGAGAAACTGTGACCAAGGATTGAACTTCATCCCAATCAGTAGCTGATACCCTCTTTACCATGAGAATTTTTTTCTGAAATGGATCATCATCAGGAGGCTCTATATGGCTGACATTGTGTTGAAACCCCTCCCACAGTGTGATGTCAGGACCATGGTGCTAACATCACACTGTGGGAGCCTTAATGCGTAGTGGGAAATAACAGCAGTTTCCATCTGCTAAAAATGCAAGCAGCAGCTACCTTCACTGACATCACCTGCCAGCAGTAAAAATGTCCCCATATGATCAATGTCAGAATGTAAATCAGGGAGAGGAAAGATTTTACAATGGGCAAACACTGACTAAATAATTTATACATAATTATTGTAAAAATTAAGCACTTTTGTTCATTACCTTATTTTCACTGGAGTTCCTCTTTAAATGTGAGGCATCTGCAAAAAAGTGTACATTGTAATGGCCCTGTATCTCCTTGCCCTCAGCTGTGACCAATGCTTAGTTTGGCAATAGGTCATAGGATATTTAAAGAAGAACTTCAATGACAAATAGCAGAATGTAATAAACTATTCAGAATACCCACATTTCTTTTAACTATATCGATATCTATATCCCAGCTGCTGGGAGATCATGTGATGTTCCTGCTCAGTTCACGGGGGAAGGGGAGGTGTTTGAATATTTTACAGTGATGCACGTTGTCAGCACTAAACACGCAATGCATTTAAAAAGGTAAATGATAGTACGACAAAATGTTACAATGGACTAATATGGACTAAATATTGTCTACATTAATATTGTAAAAAATAAGAAATTTTAATATTTATAGTTAATTAATATTTAATAGTTAATATTTAGTAAAGCTCCTCTTTAAATATTATTATTATTTATTATTTAAATAGCGCTCACATCTTCAGCAGCGCTTTACATAGTATATATAGTCTTGTCACTAACTGTCCCTCGGAGGAGCTCACAATCTAATCCTAATCATAGTCATATGTCTATGTACGGTATATATCATGTAGTGTATGTATGGTAGTCTAGGGACAATTTTAGGGGTGAGCCAATTAACGTATCTGTATGTTTTGGGGGGGTGGGAGTAAACCAAAATACTGGGAGGAAACCCACGCCGACACGGGAAGAACATACAAACTCCTTGCAGATGTTGACTTGGCTAGAATTCGAACCGGGCACCCAGTGCTGCAAGGCAAAAGTGCTAACCACTACGCCCGAGTAACAATACAATATTTAACCAATATTACTGGACAAGAGGTTGAATATGTTAGAAACAACTGATTTTATTAAGTAAGGCTTATTCACTAAAGTTCCACTGTAAGAAAGAGGAAACTTCAAGAAGGACCCGGCAACCACCTTCCCTCATGCCTTAGACACAAGTTTCCCTCTGGGTACTGGAGGAACCATATCATAGGCCTTGTGTACCTCAGTCATTTGGAGAGTTGGATGTTTGAGGCAAATCTTGAGCAGAGATTCTGAAGTCATGCTTTGGTCCTGGTGCTAGCAATACTGTCTGGAAAATACTTCTTTTTTTTGTTTACCAATCTGCTAATAGCTCTGATGACATTTACTGCTTGTAAAGGGTTTAAGCTCAATCAGCTCTGTGTACTAATAAAAAGTAGACTTTGTTACATTATACAAATTTATTTGAGCAGGGTCAAGCATTGATATATTTTATGGCACACCAAAAGAACCAAGCTTAATACTGGGATAGGAATTTAAAGGATACCCGAAGTGACATGTGACATGATGAGATAGACATGTGTATGTACAGTGCCTAGCACACATAGCTATGCTGTGTTCCTTTTTTTCTTTCTTTGCCTGAAAGAGTTAAATATCAGGTATGTGAATGGCTGACTCAGTCCTGACTCAGACAGGAAGTGACTACAGTGTGACCCTCACTGATAAGAAGTTCCAACTATAAATCACTTTCTTAGCAGAAAATGGTTTCTGAGAGCAAGAAAGATGTAAAAAAGGGAATTTCTTATCAGTGAGGGTCACACTGTAGTCACTTCCTGTCTGAGTCAGGACTGAGTCAGCCACTTACATACCTGATATTTAACTCTTTCAAACAGAGAAAGAAAAAAAGGAGCACAGCCTAGTTATTTGTGTGCTAAGCACTGTACAGACACATGTCTATCTCATCATGTCACATGTCACTTTGGGTATCCTTTAAGCGGCCATATCAAGTTATAGCAATTGTTTCAGAGCTCCAAATATCGTAATCTGGTGGTGGAACTACCATAAATAATTCTTTTTTCAGACCCTAAAAGCTAGAAGTAGCATAGATTGAATCACCATCTTTGCTAGGTGTAGTGCATTGAATCACTTTATCCTAGCTATTTCTAGACAATAAAATCTTCTTATGGCCAAAACAGAGCTTGCAGGTGTCCCTACATCAAAGTGAGATCCTGGTGGCACAAAAAGTAGTAAAGTGAAGCAGAGAGTAGAGCGCAGCAGCAAAAGGTGGACATACTGGAAAATTAACCCTCGCTGCCACGGCCCCCTCCTCAGACATGAGTAGGTAGAGATTCACTTCTTATAAAACTGTGCTCACTTATCCCTACTCACCATATCTCTATAATCTCATCCTTAATGGTGTACATTGAATTCAGACTACAATTTATTATTATTATTTATTTATAAAGCGCCAACATATTCCGTGGTGCTGTACAATGTGAGAAAACAAACAATGATAGCCTGATTGATCTTGACCCCTGTGCTAAGCATTAGACTGCTCAGTGGACATTTTGTGACAATCTAATACCCTGTTTGCAGGTTTCTTCATTCATCTGAGCTATTTTCACTGCTTACAAGTTATCTCTAAAACCTGGTTTGAGAATTCTCCTGACAGCAGTTTCCACAGTTCAAAAAGGAAAAAGCTTCTTGTCTTTTTGTTCCCAGATTAACTTTCATTCCTCAGTAATGGGGCACTTTTAATTTTTACTGCAAAAATGTATAGGCTAATTAGAGCGAGCCTGTAAAACATTGTTGTTTTTTTTATTATTTAACTTATTTTGTAAATTATACAGATTAAACATTCACTTATTTCCAAATCTGTTGTCACTTCTCTTCACAAATTAAATATTGTAATTAGTGTGGTGACATGATTAAATAGATGTAATTGCCATTAACAAATGTCTAGAATCTTAGCTTTTAGGTCCTGTGGGATGCTTTCTCTCTTCACTGCTAATGTAGTGTGCAGTGTTAGATGTGCGATAAATCTGATTAATTTAAAACTTACTGCAACACTAAATGCTGTGCAAATTTACAATATTAAAAAATATAGATCTCAATAGTTTAGACAGAACAAAAATGTAAAAAATTGTAAAGCACTATAAATCTATTAAATGTGTATGTTCAAGACATATATCCCACAGGAAATGCCACTAGCAAAGAAAGATGATTTTGTATGTGCATGAGATACCATTTTAAAAAACTAAAATACAGCATATAGTGCTCACAGATAAAACTTGTTCAAAACTGAATTTTCTAAATTGAATACTTGGCCAAGAATATAGACTACCCTATAAAAATGATCCAGCCAATTGAACAGTTGTGTGCGTCTCATGGCTCTTATATAGTACAATCATTTAAATACAGGTTAATCCTACCCCAGGCCAGGAAAGTCTGTTGTAGCTGGGAACACCTAATAAAAAGGGGGGGGGGTTGGTTAGGAGGTGCCAAAAGTAAAGGTATGAGAGACTGGTCAGTGCCCACTTAACTGCCAGGAAGAACACAAAAAAGCAGCAGGAGCAAATAGAGGCATTCACATACTGGCAGCTCCTACCGATCTCAGCATCTATAACCTGAGGAATAGGAATCAACCTAAAAAAGCTTCATGGTGGTGTTTCAATACAGCATAGATTCCATTGCCTTTTTAGAGTCCTTATTGGGAAGTAAGGGGCCACTGATCACACTCCAATAATCTTCACTTTGAGTGCCTCCTAACCAAAGCAGTGAGAAGGGCAGGGGCTGTACACTATGCAATAAAATCTTCTTTGGAGAGTTTCCATAACCTCATTCACAAGCTGCTAAATTTAGCAAATGTCATCACTTAATTAGCATGTTAACTAGGCATGACTAAAAGGCATGATAAGACACTGTTGAAAGGCAAAGAGTGATACATCAGCAGACAACATGTTAATCTCCATGGAGAGGAGAGAAAGGAGCTCCAGCTGAGGTACTTATCTTTATGGATCACAATATTCTAAACAGATGACTGATGAGGTTGGTACAGAGAGAATAATGTTGTTTAATCTGATGGTAAATGGTAAAATCCTGCACCAATATACTAAGCTTTCTCCATTATACTGGCAGTATAAACTCGCCTGCATATAAATATTCTTATCTATAAAAATAATAATTCAAAAACTCAACACATCTATTGTATCATCAGAAATAGTGTAAAGATATATTGCTGATCATTTCAAAAGATGTGAAAATTCTTTAGATCCTGATGTCACAAGCATTACTGGACTCACTAAACTATGAAACTGTTCCAAACTGAAGGGTTACATAGTAAAATGAGATAATTGCATCTGCTCATAATATAGCAAAAGCTATTAAAATGAAGATGAGCTCTCTTGGTTGCATGATGTCCTTTACATACATTTGAAACTGTTACTTTTTTATCCAGAAATGGAGAACAGCTGGGTGTGTGTTTTTCTTTTTACACAGCTCTCACTTAAAAAATCCTACCATATATCAGAATTCTATTTATTTATGTTCTCGATAACACCACCTGAAACTGAGCTAAAATAGAAGGGGTCACACTAAAGGACATTGATGTGTTATAAGTTGGCTTTGCAAACTTTAAAACCATCCTGTTCTGGGTGAACCTTTTTCATTTCCACTTCAGTAACATGATGTGACAGATACACCCTTATGTGACACATCACAGTGTAACTCTTCAACCAGGAAATTTAAATGGACACCAGCTACAAATCGGCTCTAGGGGAAATAGATCTTTTTTTTTCTCCAAATCAAGAGAAGCTCCATAAAGCATGAATGTGATCTTTTACAGCAGTTTTATTTTTGAATCACTTGAGCCTAAATCTGAATATAATCTATTTACTTCAATGAGTGCATTACATGACACTGGTTATTAAAATATGCACCAGCATGAAATACTAGACAATTGTAACGATCGGTGGGCGCAGAGAGTATCTGATTACCGGTGATCTGCAGTATCGCCGGAAATACAGATATATACCAGATTATAAGTGATCTGCAGTCTCACCGATAATCCGATATACAAACTAACCTCTGTTCGCCTGAGTAGAGTGTAGTGTTTTGGTGTAACAGTAACACTAGGAGGCCTAGGCCTCAGTGCAGCAAGGAGAACTGCACGGATTCCTTCCGCAGACCTGAGCTCTCCAAGACGGGAGGAGTCAGACTGACAGTAGGAAGGAAAGTCCGAGAGTGACACTCAGGAAGAAGTGTCACTAACAGGACTGGGAACCGCCTCCAATCGTGAGGTCGGTTCTCGAGGTCAGACAAGCCAGGTCGTACACACACGGACAGATAAAGTACAAATACAGTAGGCAAAGGCGGAGTCAAAGTACAGGCAGGGTTCGGCAACGGGGTATCAGATATATCGGGGTACAAAATCAGGAGGCAGAAACAGAGTCTAGGAACGAGCCGAGGTTCGGCAACAGAGTATCAGAAATATCGAGGTACAAGGTCAGAGTTCAGGAGGATAGTCGAGGCAGGCAAAAGTCATAACATATAATCACAATCAAACTAGTACTTTAGCTATCAAATATCTAGCTAAGTGTAGGATTACAGCTCCAGCTGGTCCCGGCACACTTCAGGATCTGACTACGGATCTGGGTGCTCCCACGTATGTGATCGCACGCCAGACAAAGAGCAAGTGAACAACCAGCAGTATATATACTCTAGGACCTTTCCAGGACCTCCCTAATTGCTGGTCCAATGAGAGCAGTGGAATTTGTCAGCTGACCCAGCTGGTCAGCCGACACCCTTCTAACTGCTATTTAAACTCTGCCTTTCTGCTCGCGCGCGTGTAAGTCTGAATCTTGGTGGACTATCAGTCCCAGCCACACCAGTACTGTCATGCAATGTATCTAGTGCGGGGGCCGCCTCTGATGCGGATTCCGCCGCACTGCCTATGCGGCATGCAGCGTTTTTTCCGCGTTGTGACGCCATGCTGGACGCGGAAACAGCCGCCTCACCTTGAGAGACGGCGGCATTTCCGCGTTTCCTTACAGTACCCCCCCCCCCCGAGGAGTGGACTCCGGACAACTCCTACCAGGTTTCTCGGGATGTAAGGCATGAAACTCCCTCCTTAACTCGTCTGCATGCATGCGTGAACCCGGTACCCACTGTCTCTCCTCAATGCCGTACCCTTTCCAATGTACGAGGTACTGTACCGAATTCTGTACCATGCGTGAATCCAATATCTTTTCTACCTCGTACTCAGGTTGGTCGTCCACCACCACAGGAGGAGGAGGAGTGGGACCCACATGGACTGCTGGTTTAAGCAGGGATACGTGGAAGGACTTTACCCCACGCATGCTGGCGGGAAGATCAACGGAATACGTAACGTTGTTGATCTTCTTGGCCACTGAAAATGGACCCACAAACCTGGGGCCCAGTTTATCTGAGGGCTGTCTCAGGGTTAAGTGACGTGTGGACACCCAGACCAAGTCTCCTGGCTGGAACTTCCACTCCAATGAGCGTCTTTTGTCAGCCTGACCCTTTTGACTCTGGAATGCCCTTTCCAGATTACTCTTCACCTTCCCCCAGATGACTTTAAATGCCCTGTGCCAGGCTTCCAGGGTTGGAAACGGAGAGGAGGCAACTGGCAAGGGGGAAAACTTGGGCGATCTCCCCGTTACCACCTGAAAAGGCGAAAATCCGGAGGAGGAATTTCTCAAGTTATTTTGAGCAAATTCTGCGAAGGGCAAAAATCTGACCCAGTCGTCTTGTGCCTCCGCAACATAACATCTCAAAAATTGTTCTAGAGACTGATTTATCCTTTCAGTCTGGCCATTAGTCTGTGGGTGGTAGCCGGACGAGAAAGACAGCTTCATGCCCATTTGGTGGCAAAATGCCCTCCAGAATCTAGAAATGAATTGGACTCCCCTATCCGACACTATGTTTTCCGGAATGCCATGCAGCCGGAAAATGTGGATGATGAACAGGTCGGCCAATTCCTGAGCCGAGGGGAGTCCTTTTAAGGGCACGAAATGGGCCATCTTGCTGAAGCGGTCGACTACCACCCAAATGACCGACATGCCTTCAGACCTGGGGAGCTCACCCACGAAATCCATGGACAAGTGGGTCCATGGCTCACTCGGGGCGGGCAAAGGCTGTAAGGTACCGACAGGTGCCAGCCGGGAGGGTTTACTCTTAGCACATACTGCGCATTCCCTAACAAATTCCCTGCAATCAACAGACAGGGAAGGCCACCAGGCACACCTGGCTACAAGATCCTGTGTTCTGGCAACTCCAGGATGTCCAGCATTTTTATGTGCGTGGAACATTTCAAGGATCTGAAGACGAAAGGGCAAGGGAATAAACATGACCCCTTCAGGCTTCCCTTCCGGGATGTCCTGCTGGAAGGGGCTCAACGTCTCCTTCCAGTCTTCCCAAGTATCAATTGCAGCCAGCACCAATTTTCGCGGAACAATCGTCTCAGGGACGGAGGCCTGTGCTGTTTCTGGCTCAAAGCACCTGGATAGCGCATCTGCCTTAGTATTCTTACTGCCCGGGGTGTACGTAATCACGAATGTGAACCTTGAAAAAAACAGGGACCATCGAGCCTGACGAGGGCTTAACCTCTTAGCCCCCTCGATGTATTCTAGATTCTTGTGGTCGGTAAAAACCGTGATAGTATGCTCCGCTCCTTCTAACCAATGACGCCATTCTTCAAAGGCTAGTTTAATGGCTAAGAGTTCCCTGTTGCCTATATCGTAGTTTCTCTCTGCTGGAGAGAATCTCCGAGAAAAATAGGCACATGGGTGCAATCTACCCTGTAAACCTGAACGTTGAGACAGCACAGCCCCCACCCCGACTTCTGAGGCGTCTACCTCAACAATAAAAGGGAAGGAAGTGTCTACATGTCTTAGTATGGGTGCTGTGCAGAACAGCTCCTTCAAGGTCGAAAATGCCTGAAGGGCCTCAGGCGACCAGTGAGTAGTATCCGCCCCTTTCCTAGTGAGACTGGTGAGAGGTGCAATAACGGTGGAGTACCCCTTTATGAACCTCCTATAATAGTTTGCAAAACCCAGAAAACGTTGCAACGACTTTAACCCCACCGGCTGAGGCCACTCCAGAACAGCGGATACCTTGGCAGGGTCCATAGACAGGCCCGAGGTGGAGATTATGTACCCCAGAAAGGCGACAGATGTAACTTCAAAAATACATTTTTCCAACTTGGCGTACAGCAGATTTTGTCTCAACTTGTTTAGCACAAATCTGACATGGACCCTGTGCTCGGAGAGGTTGTTGGAGTAAATTAGTATATCGTCAAGGTATACAAGCACAAACCTACCCAACACCTCCCTGAATACCTCGTTAATCAATTCCTGGAAGACGGCTGGCGCATTGCACAACCCGAAGGGCATCACTAAGTACTCGTAATGCCCATCGGGTGTGTTGAAGGCCGTCTTCCATTCATCGCCCTCTCTAATGCGGATCAGGTTGTATGCACCCCTCAGATCCAATTTCGAAAAGATCTTAGCGTCTGTGACCTGCGTGAATAAATCGTCTATTAATGGCAACGGATAACGATTCTTCACCGTGATTTTATTTAGGCCCCGATAATCGATGCAAGGTCGAAGACCTCCGTCTTTTTTCTTAACAAAAAAGAAACCGGCCCCTGCAGGCGAGCGGGAGGGGCGAATGAACCCCTTGGCCAGATTGTCACGGATGTACTCCTGCATAGCCACCTTCTCTGGTCCAGACAAATTATACAGGTGACCCCTAGGGGGCATACAACCGGCACGGAGATCGATGGGGCAATCGAAAGGGCGATGAGGAGGTAACCTATCAGCAGCCCTGGGACAGAATACATCCGAGAACTCGGAGTATTGCTCGGGAACACCCTCCACATGTACCTTGGTCTGACCTAATACCACTTTTCCTAGGCACTGCTGGGAACAGAAGTCTGACCAACTGGTTAATTGTCCTGTCGCCCAATTGATCTGTGGCGAATGAAGCTGCAGCCAAGGCATACCTAGGACAATGGTGGAGGTAGTCATATGTAACACAAAAAAACGTAAACTCTCCCTGTGCAGTACCCCAGTAATGACTTCCACCTCTGGTGTCTGGGACAGCGGACGGTCCCTTTGTAATGGGGAGTCGTCCACGGCAGTAACCTGGATAGGTGGTTTTACTGGGGTGAGAGGAATGTCCAACTTCTCTGCAAATTCGGAACTCATGAAGTTAGCCGCGGAGCCTGAATCAATAAAGGCCTCTGTGGCTTCAGATTTGTCCCCCCATGTAATCGTACAGGGGAGGAGCAATCGTCTTTCTTTCAGGGGTGCGAGCTGGGCGCCTAGGGTGTCACCCCTTATCACTCCTAGGCGGTAGCGTTTCCCGGCTTATCCTTATTAGGCTTAATGAGACAGTCTCGTACCCTATGCCCCCCTTCACCACAGTATAAACATAGTTGTTCCGACAATCTCCGTCTTCTCTCCACTTGGGTCAATTTAGACCGACCGATCTGCATCGGCTCAGGTGGAGGCAAGACCGGAGATGATGAGACAGAAGGAGATGGAGTTACTAGGGGTGCAGCGGGAGGCACTGTGTAAGAGGTCGGCCTAAGCCGATGACTGCCCCTAGTCTGTCTCTGATGGCGTAGCCTACGGTCGATTCGAATGGCCGATGAGATGGCCTCGTCGACTGTTTTGGGTTCGGGTTGGCTTAACATTAGGTCGGAGACCTCATCAGACAACCCAGACAGGAAGTAATCTAACAGGGCATAAGTGCCAAACCTGGCCGTAACTGACCACCTACGAAATTCGGCCGCGTAATCCTCGACTGGACCCCTGCCTTGCCGTAAAAGTTTGAGCTTCCGCTCAGAGGATGCAGCAAGGTCAGGGTCGTCGTAGATTACGGCCATGGCCTTAAAAAATTCCTCTACCGAGGTCAGAGCAGTATCGGTAGAAGGCAGGTTGTATGCCCATGACTGGGAGTCACCAGACAGCAAAGTTTTAATAAAGGTGACCCGTTGGGTCTCAGTCCCCGAGGATCGGGGTCTCAACTCGAAATACGATAACACTCTACTCCTGAAATTCCGGAAGTCAGACTTGTGGCCGGAAAATTTATCAGGTACAGGCATACGTATGTCAGTACTAGGAGAGGATCGCACTGAATCAACTGACGTCTGGAGGGTTTGCACAGAGCCTGACAGGACATCAATCATAGTCTTGTGGCTACCCAGCACTTGGTTGATGTTTTCCACCGAAGTGGCAAGTGCGCCCAGACGGTCAGTATGTGCGTCCATTTGCATTTTTTGGGTCTGGCGTTCTGTAACGATCGGTGGGCGCAGAGAGTATCTGATTACCGGTGATCTGCAGTATCGCCGGAAATACAGATATATACCAGATTATAAGTGATCTGCAGTCTCACCGATAATCCGATATACAAACTAACCTCTGTTCGCCTGAGTAGAGTGTAGTGTTTTGGTGTAACAGTAACACTAGGAGGCCTAGGCCTCAGTGCAGCAAGGAGAACTGCACGGATTCCTTCCGCAGACCTGAGCTCTCCAAGACGGGAGGAGTCAGACTGACAGTAGGAAGGAAAGTCCGAGAGTGACACTCAGGAAGAAGTGTCACTAACAGGACTGGGAACCGCCTCCAATCGTGAGGTCGGTTCTCGAGGTCAGACAAGCCAGGTCGTACACACACGGACAGATAAAGTACAAATACAGTAGGCAAAGGCGGAGTCAAAGTACAGGCAGGGTTCGGCAACGGGGTATCAGATATATCGGGGTACAAAATCAGGAGGCAGAAACAGAGTCTAGGAACGAGCCGAGGTTCGGCAACAGAGTATCAGAAATATCGAGGTACAAGGTCAGAGTTCAGGAGGATAGTCGAGGCAGGCAAAAGTCATAACATATAATCACAATCAAACTAGTACTTTAGCTATCAAATATCTAGCTAAGTGTAGGATTACAGCTCCAGCTGGTCCCGGCACACTTCAGGATCTGACTACGGATCTGGGTGCTCCCACGTATGTGATCGCACGCCAGACAAAGAGCAAGTGAACAACCAGCAGTATATATACTCTAGGACCTTTCCAGGACCTCCCTAATTGCTGGTCCAATGAGAGCAGTGGAATTTGTCAGCTGACCCAGCTGGTCAGCCGACACCCTTCTAACTGCTATTTAAACTCTGCCTTTCTGCTCGCGCGCGTGTAAGTCTGAATCTTGGTGGACTATCAGTCCCAGCCACACCAGTACTGTCATGCAATGTATCTAGTGCGGGGGCCGCCTCTGATGCGGATTCCGCCGCACTGCCTATGCGGCATGCAGCGTTTTTTCCGCGTTGTGACGCCATGCTGGACGCGGAAACAGCCGCCTCACCTTGAGAGACGGCGGCATTTCCGCGTTTCCTTACAACAATGAAGTAAAATCAGAATATATTAGATGTGGCTCTGTAAAGTTTAAAGCTATAGGTGTGCTATACACCAGTGGTTCTGGATGTAAGCCTGGCTTCAGGGGCATAAAGAGATGATTTGCATATTCAGTAGCGGTGCATTGTGGGCAACCACAGATATTCACTTAAAGCTGAATTATCGCAAGTACCTTCTGTTTTAAGAAGGCAAAACACACCAAGCATTGCTTTTTAGTAGGAGGGCTTTTCCGTCTTTTTTAGTCCCCTATACTCTCCTAGTGGTTTTGGTCACCCCAAGCTGCTTGATTACTCTGTTAACTTGTGTTGGGACCATATACAATATTTTTTTATTTTATTCCTCTTTTCTTATTAAAAGAAAATAAGGCTATGGGGTTCATTAACAAAATCCCAGTAATCCGGGCAGACAGTGCTCAGTAATTTTATAGGTATTTATACCATCTATGCAATGCGGGTTTTGCAAATAGCGCAACTCAGTTATATACACAATGTACATGCAGGTCATGTACTGCACTGGTTGCATACTGCACACATGAACTGGTTGCATACCATGAGTTGCACAAATTAGCATAATACATGGTATGCAACCAGTGCACATGTGGATACAAAATACAAGTTTTACTCTGTCTGCAAGGAGCATTATGTTGATGGTGTAAACACTAATAAATTGCTGTGCACTCTCTGCCCATGGCAATATTATCGGTGTTTTCTTGGGGGAAATGTTTTTTCCCAGAGAAAAGATTATCAGATTGCTGATAATGCTAATACAGAGCAGAGAAAAAAATGTCCATTTAAAAAAAAAAAAAAACGTAACCATGGTATAAAAGAGTTATTGCTACAAAATGTGGCAGATTCTACTATTGGCAGTCTTACACTCTGAAGAAGCCTTGTACAAGACCATCATTATATAGACTGACAGGATAGTGAAGAGAAGCTGTATAATCTCTCAGTGACTGTTTTGGTCATACAGGCAATTGATTCTGAGTTTCGGTTCGCGAACCGGGTTCGCGAACTTTCGCGAAAGGTTCGGTTCGCGTTAAAGTTCGCGAACCGCAATAGACTTCAATGGGGATGCGAACTTTGAAAAAAAAAAAAATTATGCTGGCCACAAAAGTGATGGAAAAGATGTTTCAAGGGGTCTAACACCTGGAGGGGGGGATGGCGGAGTGGGATACATGCCAAAAGTCCCCGGGAAAAATCTGGATTTGACGCAAAGCAGCGTTTTAAGGGCAGAAATCACATTGAATGCTAAATGACAGGCCTAAAGTGCTTTCAAACATCTTGCATGTGTTTACATCAATCAGGTAGTGTAATTAAGGTACTGCTTCACACTGACACACCAAACTCATCGTGTAACGCACCGCAAACAGCTGTTTGTGTAGTGACGGCCGTGCTTTACTGGTGCGCACCATGGCGAGAGTGCAGGTTTTGGTGGCTTTACAGCCCATATGGTCACCTGGCTGATGTAGCTGAATGACAGAACAGTGACTGTCCAGCTGATCAAATTTGGTCTGACCACAATGAGGCAACGACCTTATTATCGTGGGTGTGCCCCCCGAGACACTCATCTAGGCGCCGGTCATTGCTCCATTGTGATACGCAAGCCCCTTCACCACGGCAAGGTAATGATCACGAAGGGGAATGGGCGCATGTACATGCCTTTTCTTTTGTTGTTGCAGCTGCCCGCAGTGCAGCCAGAAAAATTAGGCAGTCATGTACACGCACCCGAAAAATTATTACAGCGGCCGCTGCTAGCAGCGGCCTAAAAAATTCAGCAATCCGCCTGGAGTCCCGGACCCTGTTGGTGGTGGCGGAGAAGGTAGTCAAGCGGCCTGCAGGCAGACATGCTGTGTGGAGGGACTGGGAGCGACTTAGTCTTCTTGGGGCAGGCCAGGCAGCCAGTCACACGGCGTGCAGGCAGAGATGCTGTATGTGCGGGGACTGACTTAGTCTTGGGGCGGGCAGCAGCCCTCCGGGATCCATGCCTCATTCATTTTGATAAAGGTGAGGTACTTAACACTTTTGTGACTTAGGCGACTTCTCTTCTCTGTGACAATGCCTCCAGCTGCGCTGAAGGTCCTTTCTGAGAGGACGCTTGCGGCAGGGCAGGAGAGAAGTTGGATGGCAAATTGGGACAGCTCTGGCCACAGGTCAAGCCTGCGCACCCAGTAGTTCAAGGGTTCCTCATCGCTGTTCACAGCAGTGTCTACATCCACACTTAAGGCCAGGTAGTCGGCTACCTGCCGTTCCAGGCGTTGGTGGAGGGTGGATCCGGAAGGGCTACGGCGAGGCATTGGACTAAAGAACGTCCGCATGTCCGACATCACCATGAGATCGCTGGAGCGTCCTGTCTTTGACTGCGTGGACACGGGAGGAGGATTAGTGGCAGTGGTACCTTGCTGGCGTTGTGCCGTCACATCACCCTTAAAGGCATTGTAAAGCATAGTTGACAGCTGGTTCTGCATGTGCTGCATCCTTTCCACCTTCCGGTGAGTTGGTAACAGGTCCGCCACTTTGTGCCTGTACCGAGGGTCTAGTAGTGTGGCCACCCAGTACAGCTCATTCCCCTTGAGGTTTTTTATACGGGGGTCCCTCAACAGGCAGGACAGCATAAAAGACGACATCTGCACAAAGTCGGATCCAGTACCCTCCATCTCCTCTTGCTCTTCCTCAGTGACGTCAGGTAAGTCAACCTCCTCCCCCCAGCCGCGAACAATATCACGGGAAGGTTGAGCAGCACAAGCCCCTTGCGATGCCTGCTGAGGTTGTTCTCCTGCCGCTGTCCCCTCCTCCTCCTCCTCCTCCCCCAAAGAAACACCTTGCTCATCATCCTCTGAGTCTGATTCGTCTTCTGCACACGACTTCTCTTCTTCCTCCTCCTCCCCCCTCTGTGCTGCCGCAGGTGTTGAGGAAACAGCTGGGTCTGATGAAAATTGGTCCCATGCCTGTTCCTGCCGTAACGGTTCCTGGTCACGCTCATTCGCAGCTTCATCCGCCACTCTACGCACAGCACGCTCCAAGAAGTAAGCGTAGGGAAATAAGTCGCTGATGGTGCCCTCACTGCGGCTTACCAGGTTGGTCACCTCCTCAAACGGCCGCATGAGCCTGCATGCATTCTCCATCAGTGTCCAGTTGTCGGGCCAGAACATCCCCATCTTCCCAGACTGTTTTATTCTACTCCAGTTGTAGAGGTAGTGGGTCACGGCTTTCTTCTGTTCTAGCAGGCGGGAGAACATGAGCAGGGTCGAGTTCCAGCGAGTCGGGCTATCGCAAATGAGGCGTCTCACCGGCATGTTGTTTTTGCGCTGAATTTCCGCAAAGCGTGCCATGGCTGTGTAAGACCGCCTCAAATGCCCACAGAACTTCCTGGCCTGCTTCAGGACATTCGCTAAGCCAGGGTACTTTGCCACAAATCTTTGAACCACTAGATTCATGACATGTGCCATGCAGGGTATGTGTGTCAGCTTCCCCATATGCAAAGCGGCAAGCAGATTGCTGCCGTTGTCGCACACCACGTTGCCTATCTCCAGGTGGTGCGGGGTCAGCCACTCATCCACCTGTTTCTTAAGAGCAGCCAGGAGAGCTGCTCCAGTGTGACTCTCCGCTTTGAGACAAGCCATGTCTAAGATGGCGTGACACCGTCGTACCTGGCATGCAGCATAGGCCCTGCGGAGCTGGGGCTGTGTAGCTGGAGAGGAGAACTGCCACTCAGCCAAGGAGGAGGAGGACAGCGAAGAGCATGTAGCAGGAGGAGAGGAGGTGGCAGGAGGCCTGCCTGCAAGCCGTGGAGGTGTCACAATTTGGTCCGCTGCGCCCTGCTTGCCATCGTTCACCACCAGGTTCACCCAATGGGCTGTGTACGTAATGTAGCGGCCCTGCCCGTGCTTGGCAGACCAGGCATCCGTGGTCAGGTGTACCCTTGACCCAACGCTCTTCGCAAGAGATGACACCACTTGCCTCTCAACTTCACGGTGCAGTTGGGGTATGGCCTTTCTCGAAAAATAAGTGCGGCCTGGCATCTTCCACTGCGGTGTTCCGATGGCCACAAATTTACGGAAGGCCTCAGAGTCCACCAGCCGGTATGGTAACAGCTGCCGAGCTAACAGTTCCGCCACGCCAGCTGTCAGACGGCGGGCAAGGGGGTGACTGGCCGAAATTGGCTTCTTCCGCTCAAACATTTCCTTCACGGACACCTGACTGCTGCTGTGGGCAGAGGAGCAGGAAGCGCTCAAGGGCAGAGGCGGAGTGGAGGAGGGTGCCTGTGAAGGTGGAGGGGAGAAAGCGGCAGAAGCAGATAATGCACCTGATGGAGGAGGAAGAGGAGAAGGAGGGTGGCTTTGCTTTTGTGTGCTGCTGCTGCTTTTGCTCAGGTGGCCATCCCATTGCTGTTTGTGCCTTTTCTCCAGGTGCCTTCGTAAGGCACTTGTCCCTACGTGAGTGTTGGCCTTTCCACGGCTCAATTTTTGTTGGCAGAGCGAGCAGATGGCTTTGGTCCGACCTGAGGCACACACATTAAAAAATTTCCACACCGCTGAGCCACCCTGGGATGTGGGCACTATGGGGACCTCAGCAGCTGATGCTGAAGGGCAAGTTGGCTGGCTGTACATAGGTGGCAATACATGGTGCCGGACACTGCCACCAGCTGTTTCTGACGAAGAGCTGCCCCAGCTTCTTTCAGCAACTTCTCTCCTCCTCCTACTCTCTGACTCCCCCTCTGAACTGTCCCCCTCTTCATCTCCTCTATTGGGTACATACAGAGGATCCCTATCATCGTCATCATCGTAATCATCCTGCCCAGCTTCGCTTGCCTCAGACAAATCCAAACATGCATCAACATCAGTAGGTCCTTCATCCTCCTTACACGTTACATCCATAATGTTGCCGCGTAACTCAGACATATGAGCTGGTGAAAATTCATCTGGCTGTAACAACAATGGCTGTGCATCAGTGATTTCACCACTAAATAATTCTTGCGAAGTGTCAAATGCAGCGGAAGTGGTGCTAGTAGTAGCACTGGTGGCTGAGCAAGATGAGGTGTTCTGTGTCGCTAAATACTCAACCACGTCCTGACAATCTTGGGAGGTGATGGGACGTGCCTTCTTCCGAGCACTGTACTGTGGGCCAGGTCCACACGAAATTACATTTACACGACCTCGCACAGACCTGCCGGGTGGCCTTCCTCTGGCTCTGCCACTACCTCTTCCTCTACCTGTTTTGTCCATATCGGGTATGCACGGAGTGGTATATCACACTGCGTGCACTCACGTAGGTAGGTGGGTTCACTTAACTGCACAGGTATGCGCACTGATGCTGTGGGTTCACTGAACAGAACAGGTATACAGTGGCGGGTTCACAGAACAGGTATGCAGTGGCGGTTCACTAAACAGAACAGGTATGCAGTGGCGGGTTCACTAAACAGAACAGGTATACAGTGGCGGTTCACTAAACAGAACAGGTATGCAGTGGCGGGTCCACTGAACAGAACAGGTATGCAGTGGCGGGTTCACTTAACTGCACAGGTATGCGCACTGATGCGGTGGGTTCACTGAACAGAACAGGTATGCAGTGGCGGGTTCACTAAACAGAACAGGTATACAGTGGCGGGTCCACTGAACAGAACAGGTATGCAGTGGCGGGTTCACTAAACAGAACAGGTATGCAGTGGCGGGTCCACTGAACAGAACAGGTATGCAGTGGCGGGTTCACTAAACAGAACAGGTATACAGTGGCGGTTCACTAAACAGAACAGGTATGCAGTGGCGGGTCCACTGAACAGAACAGGTATGCAGTGGCGGGTTCACTTAACTGCACAGGTATGCGCACTGATGCGGTGGGTTCACTGAACAGAACAGGTATGCAGTGGCGGGTTCACTAAACAGAACAGGTATACAGTGGCGGTTCACTAAACAGAACAGGTATGCAGTGGCGGGTCCACTGAACAGAACAGGTATGCAGTGGCGGGTTCACTTAACTGCACAGGTATGCGCACTGATGCGGTGGGTTCACTGAACAGAACAGGTATGCAGTGGCGGGTTCACTAAACAGAACAGGTATACAGTGGCGGTTCACTAAACAGAACAGGTATGCAGTGGCGGGTCCACTGAACAGAACAGGTATGCAGTGGCGGGTTCACTTAACTGCACAGGTATGCGCACTGATGCGGTGGGTTCACTGAACAGAACAGGTATGCAGTGGCGGGTTCACTAAACAGAACAGGTATACAGTGGCGGGTCCACTGAACAGAACAGGTATGCAGTGGCGGGTTCACTAAACAGAACAGGTATGCAGTGGCGGGTCCACTGAACAGAACAGGTATGCAGTGGCGGGTTCACTAAACAGAACAGGTATACAGTGGCGGTTCACTAAACAGAACAGGTATGCAGTGGCGGGTCCACTGAACAGAACAGGTATGCAGTGGCGGGTTCACTTAACTGCACAGGTATGCGCACTGATGCGGTGGGTTCACTGAACAGAACAGGTATGCAGTGGCGGGTTCACTAAACAGAACAGGTATACAGTGGCGGTTCACTAAACAGAACAGGTATGCAGTGGCGGGTCCACTGAACAGAACAGGTATGCAGTGGCGGGTTCACTTAACTGCACAGGTATGCGCACTGATGCGGTGGGTTCACTGAACAGAACAGGTATGCAGTGGCGGGTCCACTGAACAGAACAGGTATGCAGTGGCGGGTTCACTAAACAGAACAGGTATACAGTGGCGGTTCACTGAACAGAACAGGTATGCAGTGGCGGGTTCACTTAACTGCACAGGTATGCGCACTGATGCGGTGGGTTCACTGAACAGAACAGGTATGCAGTGGCGGGTTCACTAAACAGAACAGGTATACAGTGGCGGTTCACTAAACAGAACAGGTATGCAGTGGCGGGTCCACTGAACAGAACAGGTATGCAGTGGTGGGTTCACAGCACAGGTATGCAGTGGTGGGTTCACAGCACAGGTATGCAGTGGTGGGTTCACAGCACAGGTATGCAGTGGTGGGTTCAATGAACAGGTATACAGTGGCGGGTCCACTGAACAGAACAGGTATGCAGTGGTGGGTTCACAGCACAGGTATGCAGTGGTGGGTTCACAGCACAGGTATGCAGTGGTGGGTTCACAGCACAGGTATGCAGTGGTGGGTTCAATGAACAGGTATACAGTGGCGGGTCCACTGAACAGAACAGGTATGCAGTGGTGGGTTCACAGCACAGGTATGCAGTGGTGGGTTCACAGCACAGGTATGCAGTGGTGGGTTCACAGAACAGGTATGCAGCCAGACAGGAACAAGCTAAGCCTAACTAATCTTTCCCTGAGAGACAGTCTGCAGCAGCTCGCCCTACTCTGACTAATACAGGCACACGAGTGGCCGTAATGGCCGCCGCTGCCTGCCTTATATAAGGGGGGGTGGGGCTCCAGGGGCTAGTGTAGCCTAATTGGCTACACTGGGCCTGCTGACTGTGATGTAGAGGGTCAAAGTTGACCCTCCATGTGCATTATGGGGCGAACCGAACTTCCGCAAAGGTTCGCCTGCGGGACGCGAACGCGAACCACTGAAGTTCGCATGGAACCGTTCGCAGGCGAACCGTTCGGCCCAACTCTACTGAGTAACAGTAACTAAACTCTCCTCAGCTAGTTACAAAAAAAATAAAAAAATAATCTTCCCAGGTCTAGAGTTTATGTTTCCTAATCGCAGTTCCAGTGTTCTACTATACGAATGATATCTTCATTGTTATTCTTGTTTCCTGTCTTGGCCCATAAATTTAGCCACATATATCTGGCCAGCGGTGTGTTTCAAATGTTTTTTGTGTAATTCAGCAACAAAGCACAGTCATTAAGTGTTTATCTCTGACATGGTAAAAAAGATAGAACAATATATAAAAGCTGAAAAGAATAGAGGTATACCAATGATTATTTGCCTTGGGATTATGTATCTTTTTTTTTTTTTTTTTTTTTTTTTTAAGACAAAAGAGGCTTAGTCTCCTGTAAAGTTTTGCACACTAACGTTGTTATTTTACCTGACATGCCTCATCCTCTCCATTTAAATTGAATTCTACTTGATTCAGCTTTTTCTACTCATGCTGAGGAAGCACCTATGTATTTAATTATCTTAAGCCTATCTTTAGCTGAAACAAACCTCAGTGAGACATTCATGGAGCTAGCCTATGATACGTGACTTGTGAAAGCTAAGGACGTGTGTTTCTTCTGGGTACTATGGTTACCTTCTACATTCCAAAAACATAGTTTGTTAATTGGCTTCCCCCTAAAAGTTGGTCTTAGACTACAGTGGATATATGGCTATGGTAGGAATTAGATTGTGAGCCCCTCTAAAGGACAGTTAGTGACAAGACTATTCTGTGAACCAGAGGGAAATATTTCGGATGTTTCTGCAGAGTATCCTTAGCTGACCACAGATGCTCCTCTCCTGAGTGCCAAATATAGCTACTGCACCAAAATGACATTAACCCTGATGCAGCAAGTGCTGAGATTACGCAGAAGGCATGTAACCTTGGCCCTGTTTACTCTGGCACTAAATGATTCTGATTTAAGGATATCCAGAAAATACTTTTCAAAAAATTTGCACTTCCATATTATAGTTCAGAACAGTATAGCCTTCCATCCAACATGCATGACAAAATTCCTTCACAGCAATTATATTTAGTCAACAAACCATAAGGGAAATAGAGAAGACACCGGGACAACAACACTCATTCATTCTTGGCTTACACGCCCTTCATCAGGCCAGCACATGACCAAAACATAAACAAGACTGTTGGAATGGCTATAGCTAATTTCACAAAAGTGTTTTGCTCTTCGACAAAACAATATAACATTCAATGATCCTTGTCCACCTTCATCTCACATCTATTCCAATATGAGTTATTTTTATGGAAAAATATAGTTTTTTTTATGACACAACCTGTACATGCCTAAATGTACATACCATATAAGTGTAATTATATACATCTTTTAAAATGTAGCTTACATTATTATGGCAGACAATGCCACCACACAAGTTATCATTAAATAAGCACTATAGTAAAAAAAAAAAAACCAGTGAGCGTGCCCTTTAAATTGCATTACTATCCTTCAACATAACAACATAACATATAATTGAAATTTATGTCTGCCAGTATCTTGTGCTAGAAATGTCATCAAACAGCAAGCTGTACTGGTCTATGTAGCAGCACAAAAAAAGCATTTTAGACTTTTACTTTTTGTGAGAACAGAGCTTGCAGGATCTAAATCCATGACACAACTCCTTTAGCTTCTGCTCAGTAATATTTCAGGAGATTTCACAAGAGAAAAGATTAGGGCAGACAAATATATCAGCTGACTCTTGTTCACCAACTATTTATCTGCAGTGCTAAGATCACATTGTGTACAACTGTTGCACAGAATTACATTTGGGATGAATATTCTTATAGTGTGGTGTATACTGAGTTAATACTTATATACAGTATATGAAAGTCATTAAGAGAGTAACATATAGGCCCATATGCAATTCTCTTTTTCACCTGAGTTTTCTCCTAGGAGATAATTTATCATCTTCAATTTTAAATAACTTTCCAGCACTTTTCAACTAAAAAAGTATCAAAAAGTAGGTGACTAAGTACTATCAAATTTATTTTGAGCATTTTCTTGCTTTCTGGTGGCTTAAAAGGCATTTTATTGACAAGTTTAAAAATAACACCTAGGAGAAAACTATGGAGAAAAAGTGAATTGCATATGCCCCATAGTATCCAATATTTGCTTTTATCTGCCATACAAGGTATTCTTTCTGTTTAACTTGTATTTGTCAGGTTATCGTTTTCATTCCCTGCACCACATGTCACATGACTGCAGTATGCTGGTTGCCATTTGTTCAGCAGCAATAACATGAAGAACCCCATCTTCAATGCCTCCAACACATATTGGTAGGTGAGGAGTTTTATATTCAACAGAGATATATTGTGGGAGACCACAGTCTCTAAAGCTGAATTATCATAAATACCTTCTGTTTTAAGAAGGAAAACCACATTAAACATTGCTGTTTAGTAGAAGGAGGACTTTTTGGTCTCTTTTAATCCCTTATACATTCCTAGTAGTTTTGGGTCACCCCAAGCTGCTTGGGTATTCTGTTGTACTGGTTTAAGCCCTATCCTATAGAGCCATATCAGTTCCTGCCATGCACTGAGGAGGAACAGCAGTCTAAAAACTAAAAAAGCCCGTCTGCATGTTGGGTTGATGCGGCTCTGTACGTTTTATAAGCTATAGGTTTGCTAAACACCAGTAGTTCTGGGTGCAAGCCTGGCTGCAGGGGTAAAAGAGATCATTTGAATATTTAGTAGTGATGCATTGTGGGAGACCACCGTTGCTCATTTAAAGCTTATACCTTCTGGTTTAAGAAGGCAAACTACACTGAGCATTAATTTTTAGTAGTAGGAGGGCTTTTTGATCTCTTTTAGTCCCCTATACATTCTTAGTGGTTTTGGGCCACCCCAAACTGCTTGGGTATTCTGTAGGTGAGGAATGTGCCACTACTTCAACAAATGGATTTAAAACTTTGCAAAAAGATACAATACATGTTTCAAAAGACAACCAAGCTGACATGTGACATGATGAGCTAGACATGTCTATGTACAGTGCCAAGCACACAAATAACTAGGCTGTGTTCCTTTTTCTATTTTCCTGCCTGAAAAAGTTAAACATCAGGTATGCAAGTGACTGTCCGGGTCGGGACTGGGTCAGACTATAGCATAACCCTCACTGATGAGTAATTACAGCCATAAAACGTTTTCCTGTCAGTAAATGGCTTCTGAGAGCAGGAAAGAGATAAAAGGTTCAATAATTCATAGATTTGAGCTTTGGCATACTTTAATGAAGGTGTGATTGAGCAGGGAAAATTAAACAGTAAAAACTTAAAAACTAAATTTAAATATAAAATAAAACGGTGGTATATCTAAAAAAAATCATTTTTTAGGAGAAGGAGGATAGATACAATTGTTTTTTTTCATTAGTTTATTTTCACCTCGGATGTCCTTTAAATATGTCTTAATTGATAAATTAAAAACAGCTGTTATATATATTTGAGAAGAACGTATTTAATAATGTGCATGAATATATTCAGTAGAATTAGAAAAAAGAAGTACAAAGGATCACCTATCACTACATCAAATAGTCATTAGATTGCATTAATAAATAATGGGTGCAAATAATCCAATGCACTAAATTAACTAAACAAATGGAGCTTTAATTAAAATAAATATAGCTTCAATTAGTGAAACAGCAGCAATTATTGTCAAGTGAACAGAATTTTACATTAGGGAGGCCATAATGCTCAGCTTAATTTCTTATACAAGTTCCTTCTTGGGAGTTTCTTTTTTTAGTTAAACATTGAACATAGTATGGGATAATTTCGTTAGACTAAAACTATGTATTTGACCACACATTTTAAGTTATATTAACAGTGTTGTTATTATAATGATTATAATAAAGAAAAAAAACCTTTTTTAATGTATCCCCATTGGTCCAGGCCAAAAGAACAATGGAAGCTGGGCTTCCAAAATACAAATTTAAATATACTGATGCTGGGGTGTCCGGTCAATGTCTTGCAGCCATGCAATGGGAGAGGATGGCTGGGGCAGCATTATGCAATCAAGATAAGAGGCAGGGGATCAGTAGGACAGCCAGGCACCTGGTATTGCTTAAAAGGAAATAAATATGGCAGCCTCCATATCCCTCTATCTCCAGCTGTCCTCTAACAGGTCATCACACCAGTTCAACTGGAAAAAGATTTTTATTTGAGTACAAAATCAGACAACTTGCACGCTCCCTCAGGTCAGTAAAGAGATCAAACTGTGCCTTAAATTCACAGTTGAGCACCTTTATGAGTCTCATAGAGGCGCTTACACTCATAGCAGGGAATAATTATTTACTGACCTGCGAAAGCGGGCAAGTTGCCCAATTTTGTGCTCGAATAAAAAACTTTTTCCATTTCTACTGTAAAATCTACTAGAGAGGTAAGAAATTGCCTCTCTTTTCCTTTGTTGTGACTACTTTTACAGATAGCCTTAGTAGCATCCTTTGCACTCCATTGCAACAGGAAATATGATTGCATCCGAATGCTATTACACAGCATAAGGGAAATATCTCAGTTTCACATTATGCTCAGTGTGACTTTCTTTCTTAAAACAGAAGGTATTTGAAATAAACCAGCTTTAAGTGAGCAACTGAGGTTACAAAGCATCACTACTGAATGTGAAAATGATCTCATTATGCCCCTGAAGCCAGGCTTATATTCAGAACCACTGGTGTATAGCAAGCCCATAGTTTATAATTATACAGAGCCCCATCAACCCAATATGCAGAGAGCCTGTTTTGGACGTTACTTTCCTATGCTTAGTGGTTCTGGGTCACCCCGAGCTGCTTGGGCACTCTGTTTCACATTATGGAGACTTACTTAATTAGGCTGAACAACTGAGAAAGAGACAAGAACAGCTGGTGGTGTGGAAGAGTAAGACAATATTGGGCTATATGCAATTCACTTTTTCACCTGAGTTTTCTCAAAGTTGATATTTTCACCCCTGTCAATGAAATGCCTTTTAACCTCTTGAGGACCACAGGCTTACAACCTCCTAGTGACTGGGTCATTTTTTTACAATTCAGCACACTGTAGCCTTAATCGTTTGCTGCATGGCCATACAACTTAGCAAACAAATGAATCTTGCCTCCTTTTCTTGTCACCAACAGAGCTGGTGGCATCTGAATTGCTGCTGCAACGTCATTTTTAAAAAAATAATTTATAAAGTTTTTTTTATTAAAGTTTGTTGTTTTTGTTATCCCCCCTCCCCCCGAGATACACCATTACATCACCTCTCATAGGCATCAGCCTATGAGAGGAACTCAGTTGTGTGCCTCTCCTGGGGACAGCTCAGTGACAGAGCTGTCTTCCATTCACAGCGCTCTGTACAAATTATGTTTGCCCATTTTTATATTTATAGCCTACCAGCTCAGATCATGGCTGGCAAGCTATTCCCGGCTGTCTCCCCGTTCCTCCTGCAGTAAACGGGCGCGAGTGCCCGTTCACTGCAGCTAATCTTGCACATCATGAGATGATGCACCAATTCGTGGTGGATGAGTGAGAGAGTCACTCTGCTGCTGCCATCCTGCTTTAGGCGATCGCAGAGTGGTTAAACTCTTAACAAGCAAGAGAATACTATTACTTTTGGTACTTTTTCAATAGGGCAATGCTGAAAAGTTATTTTTTAGGAGAAGATGAAAAATTATCATCAAGGAGAAAACACAGGTGAAAAAGTGAATTGCATATGGGCCATTGACTGTAAGATGACAACGCCACAACAAACATCAAAAATCATTTAGAGAAAACAACACTAAAACCATTTACATTCTTACTACAGTGTATCCACCATATTAAAAATATGATAATATATATGCCAATCAACAGTAACTATGCACACATATAATGACAGGCACTCACTTTTTTCTGATTTTTGAAGAGTTCCATAAATGATATGATTGCTATCATACCACGCAGCCCTGTGTATAGATCTCATGGTAAATATATGCTTTCTAAAATAGAATCTGTCTGATTGACAAGCTAAAATTAGTTTATTTTACTAATGGCAAACATATCTCTGCTGCTTTGTTGTAGAAAGACAATTATAAGAAATGTATCATGGGGAGGAAGCAATTACATTCATTCTCTTGGTCCCTGAGAAATTTGATAAGCTTGACACTTAGCACATTGGCTTCAACAGAAGTTTATGTTCAGCAGTAAAAACAGAAATGAAGTACATGCTGTTTATCTGGCATTAGGTATTATGTTAATTAAGCAAGTAACCCTTCGCTATACATTCTTTAAGACTTTAACTTGGTTGATAAAAGTTATTAAACAGTGACTAAAATTTCCATATTTAAAAAAAGCATAGATAACAATTTTGTATGGAAAACACTTGCCCGTTCATGCAGAATTGACCATTTATAGGTTGTCTACTACAGTGTTTCTCAACTCGGTCCTCCCAAGTACTCCCAACAGTACATGTGTTGCAGAAAACCACAGAGGTCGTTAATGAGTTCTACTGAGACACTAATTACCTCACCTGTGAATGTTTGTAGTTTTCTGCAAAACATGCACTGGGGGTACTTGAGGACCGAGTTGAGAAACATTGGTTTACTACATTTAGCTACCTTACTTGATTTAGTACTTACATTATAAATTACAGTTTGCTTTAAACCTAATAAGCTGCCAAGATATATAAAATCACCTATGATAAATTGTGAGTTTCCCACCCCCAGGGTTCGTATTCCACATATAATCTTGAAATCTCCACCCCCAGTGTGAAATTGGGCCCGGGACAGTTTTTTTCTTTCCAAACTATAGGTGCAAGGGATGCTGGGGGATTGATGTCATAACTCCACCCCTCATGTCCATGTGATCTAATCTAGGCAGAGAGGCAGACATCTGAAAAAAGAATTATAGCAAACAGACATGATAAGACAGGCTGCTGCAGTTATCCTGTCTTTTCTTTGTGCTACAGTTTGTGAAAATAGAATTAGATTGATCCAGGCAGGCATAGGGCAGGGGAGGGAGGGGCAGGGGAGTTAACCAGGCTGAAGAGGTGGGCCCAATGCTTAAGCTTCAGGAGGAATAAGTAAGTGCTACATACAGATATAAATGTGAGTCTGTTCTATCCAATATGATGTACCAGATGTAAATTTTATATGTTCATCTAACTGTACACAGTGCCTAGACTACATATATCTATTGCCATTCAGACCTTTTTTGGGCTGGAGGTAATTTAACTCTTTCAGACCTTTTTGCATTTTTGCATTTTTTCACTTCCCTATCATGATGATTGGCTCACAGTGATCAAGAGGTCAGGAGCCAATGAGAACGGTTCCTGACTAAGTTACATCAGACTGCCGAGTCTGAGTCAGAGGGGTTGTGCTATTGGGCGGTGTTAAAATGCTGCATCAGGCTTAACGAGCCACAAGTGCCACATTATTTGAACTACACGCGGTCCTAAACTGGTTAAACTTGAGAATCTTTTATAGTTAGCCTGGCTTCATATTTACCCAATTGGTTTTCTCACTCTTAGACTTTAAACATGTAAAATCTGTAAGTCTGTTCCTTACTCTTTCTTGGCAGCTATAATTCACAGTTCAAGTTCTGACTTTAGTTATTTGAATCTAATATGCAAAACTTAGCAGAGTAATGGGCAGAGCTGTAAGCAGAATAATATGGTACATCCCAGCCTACTTACAATTTACCCTTTGGGTGTTGTCAGTTCCTGTCATCATCATTAGTATTTATATTAATAATGACACAGATGGAAACAGGAAGTGCTGATCATCCAAAGCTGCAGGTCCAGTATAAACATTGTTTAAATTCTTTAAAGGAGAAGTTTTTTTTATGAAGAGTGCCATATGTTTACAAAAGATACAACAACAAGAGTTAAAAACTATGCCTTCTTTCTCCTTGTGTGGCATTTCTACTGATCAGGAATGTATCTGGGGACTGTGTACATCCAGTTTATATCTAAGGGTACACTGTATGCCTATGAGTAGTTTAAGAAAAACCTTTAAGATATTTGTTGCTGTATTTGAACTGGCATTCCTCAAGGTATGAGTTCAATGAACAACGATGTTACTGATCCAGTGAAATTCAAGACAACAGTAACATGGCTGTTGCTACTATTGTCTGAAATTTTCTGTATTATTAAAATTGCAGTTGACTAAGCTTACTGAAGAAACTATTTTTAGGATAGAACTGTATATACACTTATGATGGTAATACATTTTGAAAGGAATTAAATATTATTAAAGGGAACGTAAACCAAGAGGGAGATAGAGGCTGCCATATTTATTTACTTTTAAACAATGCAGATTGCCTAGCTGTCCTGCTGATCCTCTGCCTTTACTATTTTGAGCCATAGACCCTGAACAAGAATGCAGATCAGGTACACTGAATGAAGTCTGACTGAATTAGCTGCATGCTAGTTACAGATGTGTGATTCAGAGACTGTTACAGCTAGAAAGATCAGGACTGCCAGGCAACTGGTATTACTTAAAAGGAAATATATATGGCAGCCTCAGTTTAGGTTCCCTTTAAGTTCATGCAGGTAATAAGGTAGAACTAGTGATTAATATCCCATCAGTGGTTTTGACAGATATACAATTTTAGAATATTAAAGAAAGGGTTTTTCATTTACCCTTAAACTAATCCTTTGACTTGGATGTCATTTTGATAAAGATTTTACTTAAACATTTGTGTCTTCATTTGAGAAAATTTAGGGCCATATCCTATTCTAGGTGATATATAGCTTGCAGATGCGAGCTACTTATCACCTCACCATCGCACGAGGATTACCAGCAAATCCTATTTCCCCTTTGCTTTCATGATGGCCGATTGTTAGGGAGCATTACTCAGGTGAAAGGCTGAGCAATGCTCCCTTTATTCGGGCGATGGAGAGCGAGGTTTACACTGTGGTGCAGTCCTTCCGCACCATGGCCTCGCTCCCCACATGTGTGCACTCACACACCGAACATTACCACCATCTTCCACTCCCGTTTAGCCCCCCACCATGGCTCTGTCGCGCACCCCTGTAAATATACATACCGCCGCTAATCACCCAACGCCTCTCAATGCAAATTCCGTCAGGTAATTATAGTGTATCTATCACTGTAATTACTGTGCGCATAGGAGCCCGGGCAAAGCATCTTTGAATCTGAAGCCAGGGCTCCATTGGTCTCCTGTCTGAGCCAATAAAATGGCTCAGACAGCGGACCAATGGGGAGCCCCGGTTTCAGATTCAAAGATGCTTTGCCCGGGCTCTTGGTTCAGTAATAGGATATGGCCCTTAGTGTCAAATGAGGAGGTTATACAATTAAAAAGAACAATTAAAAAGAAAGCATTGATGTTAGTAAGTACAATCTTAATGCAAAAGTTAGCTTTTTTATTAACCCTCCATCAGTAAGCAGGCACAATAAAAAATACTCCACTCCATCTTGAGGCGCATGCACAGTAAGCTCTAGGGATCGCCACAGCTTGTTTGAGACCTGGCTTCACTGTGCACAGCCCAGCCATCTCTGCAGGCATGCTTTCTGCAACGCAACATGGCAAATAGACTCTCATTTTGTATAAAACTCTGAGCTTAACATAGCTTGAAACTGATTGGTGTAATCGCTGTTATATGCAAACAATCTATGACTTTCTACAATTTACAAGCTATTATTGATTATCTTTATGCAATATAAGATTTTCTATGATTGACAAAATTGCATAGAGTGGAGTATTAAATATTGTGCCTTTTTTAAATGTATATGGTGTGGATGTTGTCATATCCATGCCTTGCCATTTTCTGAAAGGCAATGCTACTAAATGTTTTTTTATGTGAGTCTCTATGCATAACCATAAAAGTACAATACTTTTGAATGTTTGAGTTTCTGTGGAATATGAAAAACCACAATCCTATTTTTTATAGGAAAAAAGGATAACAATGAATTGTTCCAGTTTTGTAACTACCCATTTATTCTGAAAAGAGAAGATAGGGAGGGTAGATGCTGAGATAGGGAAGGATGATGCTGAAGTTTTTTTATGAGGAGGTATTAACAGATTTTACAGCACAAATGAGGGCACTTTAAAATAGCCAGATATTATTACTCTGGTAATTTAATGTAATACATTATCTTTAAAAGATCACCAAATTGAAATGTAAAAGTTCATATTTACTTACTTGCGGCTTCTTCCGGCCCCTAGCAGTCTGTGTGGTCCCTCACCGCAGTTCCAGTGGCCTCCAGTGTGCTGTTAGCCCATCCATAAGACCGCTGACCAAAATTGTAGTTGTGGGCTTCTGCGCATGTCCAGGCGCATGTCTAGGCGTGTCGGCATGCCTCTCATGATCATGCTACCATGGGCAGCAGTGTTCTGCAATTGCACAGTTCACAAATAATTAAACTGCGCAAGTGCAGAATGCTACGGGAGCGTGATTACAAGAGGTACACTGATGCGACTGCGTAGGCGCAGAAGCCTGTGACCACAGCTGTGCATGGCTATCTTACAGATGGGCTAGCGACACACTAGAGTGCAGCAGAACTGCAGTGAGGTACCACACGGGCTGTTAAGGACTGGAAAAAGCCCTAGGTAAGTAAGGATTGGCTTTTACATTTCAGCTCAATTAACCTTTAAGGATAAACTATAATGTTTTAAATGATGGCCTGTCCTGAGAGAAGGTTTGAACAATGTTCTGGAATATTACTGATGTTGTGAATTGCATCAAATGGCCCTGTTGAGTTCAGTATATGGGTTAAAGCACACAGAGGGTCATGGAAATGATGTTGTCCTATGAATTGATGGTGTCAAATTTTTTTTAAAGCAAACTATATTCATACTTTGGATTTCTGCAAGCTGAATCAGAATCAGAATCACCTTTATTCGCCAAGTGCGGCGGGAACCGCACCCGGATTTTTTTGTGGACACACGGCAATTGGCATACAACATCGACATGGCACAGATAATGCTACATAGACACAACAGCAATTTTGACAGACAGTACAGCAATTATTGTGGATCGGTAATGCAAAATAGCAACCTCAACTTCAACCCGGTCCATGGAGTGATTAGGGGATGACAGTTGGGAGAGTGCATGGATTAAGTAGGACAACCGCTTGTGGAAAGAAGGAGTTTTTATGTCTGGTGGTTTTGGTGAGAATGGTCCTATAACAGCGGCCTAATGGGAGGGGATCGAAGAAGCAACTGCCCGGGTGAGAGGGGTCTTGTGTGATCCTGTTTGCCCTTGACCTCATTTCTAGATGAATAAAGGATGTCCAGGGGTGGCAGGGGTGACCCTATAATCTTTTCAGCAGCGCTGATTACCCTCTGTAGTTTGTGCTTGTCCCTTGCGTTAGCCCCAGAGTACCAGACAATGATGGAGGAGCAAAGGACAGACTCAATGGCGGCAGAGTAGAAGCTGATCATTAGCTTCTACTCTGCCACCATTGAGTCTGTCCTTTGCTCCTCCATCATTGTCTGGTACTCTGGGGCTAACGCAAGGGACAAGCACAGTTGCTCTTTATTGCATTGAATGAGACTTAGTGATGGTTGGCATACAGACATGGTGCTTTATTTCTAGTCAATAATCCTGTTCAGTTTTATAGAAAGGAAAGCAGGATCTTGAAATTGGAAACTTCAATAAAAGCTTCAGTTTAATCGGTAGTGAGCTATCCCATTGATTAACTCATGACTACTACCTCAGCAATGATGAGTTACACCTGTACACACTCCAGATTGTTGTCCAAGATGATCTCAAATAATGATTTTGCTCTTGGAAAATCTAAAGTGAGTATATAACATTAAACAATCAGTTATTCATACGTTCCTGTTAACAATCATTTCCTTGCAACAATCCTTTTACGTTTTGTTTCTTTGCTATTTGTAATGCTCTGCTGCGACCTATAATGTTGATTTTGACATGACCACTTCCTTCAGAATTAGGAATATGCACTTGCATGTCCAGTTAATGTGATGGCATGCAGCAGGCCGGGTAATGCCAGGATAATAAAATATGTTGTGTTTCTGAATCCAATTACTGACGATTTATTTCAACAGAGATCAATCCCCTTGGGCATTTTACAGCATAAACAATTTAAGTACTGTTACAACTAAAATGATCTTCAACCTGATTTTTCCACTTAGTGTGCAAGATAAATACCATTCCCTCAAATGTTGGCATGTTAGCAACTGCATTCTTCAGCTCTGACCAGCAAAATAAGATGATGTTGTTTAAAGCGGATCTGAGATGAAAAACTAACTATACTAGGTCAATTACATTCTTTATAAACTGTTAATTATTTACCAGTACCAGAATTTATACACAGATTTCCTTGTTGTGTGTGCCTGTTGTGGCCTAGGAAGTTGGCAGCATAGCATGCATGCCAATGAATTCATTGTTCTATATCAAGGTGTATTGGACTTTTGTACAACAATATATTAATTTATTAACAGACAATACAGGACCTGGTAGCTTCTTATTCTAACTACTGTACTCTACTTGTGACTTGCAAACCATATGTGATGATGATTCAAAACTTCAATTGTGACTGATTTTACTATGAAGCCAAAGACATGTACAGAGATATAATAAAAATAAAAAATCAATTACAGTTGGACTGAGATATAACAGCCCATCTGTCAATCTTGTCTGGCTCATCTCTTGCTGGAAAGGAAAATATCGCTCCATGGGTGCTAAAAAAATACTTAAAAGTTTATTTTAACGACTATTCTTTATAATTATTGTATAAGTGAAAATCATTGCAAAATTAAACATGCTTGATTTTTGCTATAAAAGGTGCAAAAACAGCATACCTTTGTTTTGCTTAGTTCTACATGCCACTGAAATAATACAAACAAGCTTTCAATCTGGAGGAGAGAGAGATGTAAACATTAAGCACCTTTAGAATTTTCACATTTGTTAGTTTGCTTTTGTATTTTAAATTTCATTTTAAAAATTCCAATGCAAACTCGTGTTTGTAAACTTTTATGTGAGTTAGCCACCAATGAACTATTGTTCCATTGTGTCCAGCATAGCATTAAGGTCAGCTGGATTGAAATAACAGATAGGGATGGAGTTTAACCATGGCAAATGCCTTCAAATGCGCATGCTCACTGGGTAACTTTTCACCATCGCTAATGACTAGTTATGCAATATTTACATGGTTTTTTTTTATATGGTTTTTCTGCAGAATCCAGCTCTCTAAACAGTACTTACTGCATAGATCATCAATAAGTTATGGGATTTTTGCTTGAAACAAAATGTGGGAAATAATTTTATTCCAGAGAAGATGGACAATATTCTTCCTCAAACTGTTGTCATGCAGCTTTGAGATAAGTTTACTGTGGTGGTCAGATAACAATCAATCGAATCGATCCTGGTGACACTTCTGACAGGTCTGCTTTTCAGACACTAGACACTTTATCTGGGCCTCCATCAGCAAGTCTGCCAATATTTTCTTTGGTATATAGGAGACATTATATTACATTATACAGCCAAAAAGAAATCTACACTAAAACAGACCAGAAGCAAATAAATAAAGCTGTCTAGCAAATAGCAATGCATCAGTGATATAAAGGGTTAAGTCAAACATTCTATAATAATTCTATAATAAAAGTATTAAAGTATTAGTAATACACGTATTGTTGAGAATGTGAGTGATGTATTTGTTTTCATCATGCTAGAAATATCAAGTTGAATCTGTAACAATCAGCAGAGTGCATTAATGATGCTGTGCGTTTGAAGTGTGCCAGCTGGATTTATTAATAGTTTATCAGAATATTTTCATGTAAGGCCACCAGAGTAGATTGTACAGATTGTGCTAGGTCAGTCAAATGTTGTATATCATATATTTATCTAACATTAGCAGATATTTTTTGTCCTTTTTCATTTAGTGTATAGTAATTAATTATCTTCTGCATAATGTCCTTCTTTTGCCCATCTGAGCCCATAGTAATTGTGTGCAGCACACCTTGTTTGAAGTATGTCATTAGAAGACATTTACCCCCTGAGAACTGAAATAAAGTACAAGAGCACCGAAATGATACATTCTAACTGGCATATAGCAGGTAGGGGTTGTCACAGACAAATGGGTAAGTGTCCTGAAAGTCTCACAAACAGAGTCTACTGGTTCCGAAACTTGCTACCAGGCTGCAGGGACCAGACTCCTGCAGGCACACCACACCTGCTCACCAGGTATCCAAAGGAAAGAAGAAAGAGATGGCACCCAATTGCTTGTACTGGAGCAAACAGGCGAATACAGAATGTTTCATACACGGCTCTTCCTCAGACTCACCTGAGGAAGGGCCACACCCAAAAGGGCTGTGTATTCAAAAGCAATTACTTTAGCCAGTTGTGTTCTGTCTCTTTCTTCATTCAAATAGGTAAGTGCACTTTAGTTTTTAAATGCAGTTATTCTTTAAAGCATAAGTTCACTTTCATTAAAATGTTATTACATCTGTCACTAATATACACACTTTTTCTTTTTAAATGTTATTAATGTTACCTTTTCCAGTTCAGTCTGCAGTAGGGAGTATGACTTTTTTTAGGATGCTAAATTATGCTTTTTTTTACAGTCCTGTTTGCAAACAAATACACAATGGCAATAAACAATGTCTGTATAGGGGTGGACAGCCAAACACTGCACCAGACCTTGGGCTGACAAAATGAGCAAAGAGAAACAAAAGAAGCATTACCAGCATTAGCCCCAAGCAGGGATCTCTCCAGGCTATTCAGCTGTAGAGATGTTGCAAGAGGTAGTCAGGGGCAGGGCTTTTCCAATTGGACCAGTGAGAATCCCCCTGAAGAGGATTTCCATTGGCCAATTCAATGTACCAATGAGAAGCTTCTTTTCCTGGATTCTTGTGTCACAGTACATAGAAGAGTGGCATGGAGCAGCTGGAGCAGCTGGAGCAGTGTGTGTGGCAGCTGGAAGAGTGTTGGGGTGCGGAGGTAAGCCAGTATAACAGTGGAGCAAGGTAGGAGTGTTGTGGATCTAAAAGACAGCTTCATAGCACAAAACCTCACTCCAACATTGACCAGAAGCTTCTAGCAACTACTTTCCTACTTTCAGCCACAATTGTGTTGAACACCAATTCTACCTTATGGACTTATGTCTGTATATTACTTTGTACAGTAGTGTAGAAGATAAGGGCACTATATAAATCAGAAGAGATAGTCAATGAGATTCAAGGATTATTTGCTTGCATGGAAATTTAATTTAAAGGGACACTGTAGGGGGGGTCGGGGGAAAATGAGTTGAACTTACCCGGGGCTTCTAATGGTCCCCCGCAGTCATCCTGTGCCTGCGCAGCCACTCACTGATGCTCTGGCCCCGCCTCTGGTTCACTTCTGGAATTTCAGACTTTAAAGTCCGAAAACCACTGCGCCTGCGTTGCCGTGTCCTTGATCCCGCTGATGTCACCAGGAGCATACTGCGCAGGCCCAGTATAGTCTGTGTCTGTGCAGTATGCTCCTGGTGACATCAGCGGGATCGAGGACACGGCAACGCAGGCGCAGTGGTTTTCAGACTTTAAAGTCTGAAATTCCAGAAGTGAACCGAAGGCGGGGCCGGAGCATTGGTGAGTGGCTGCGCGGGCACAGGATGCCTGCGGGGGACCATTACAAGCCCTGGGTAAGTTCAACTCATTTTCCCCCGACCCCCCTACAGTATTCCTTTAAATTCAAAGGAACCTCCTGCCAACTTTTGATTGGCCCACATTCATGCTGCACACAAATAGCATTACATTTGCATGCAATTTGAAATTATTACAATATTATTGACCATCTCTATAAATAAATAATAATAATAATAAAAGCAATTATGAAAAATATTAACAAAATTACTACACTCAAGTTACCATATAAACAAGAACAAATAAGCAAAAGAGGGAAATTGCATTTAGTGATGTAAGTTGAAAACTTTATAGTGTATACAAATATTGTGAAGCAATTGCCTTTATAATTTTTTACTGGCATTACACTTAAACTGCTATGACCAGTAGGAGCTTTTTCACTGAGAAATGCAATCAGAGCCGTGATGCAATAGCATTTCTTTCTATTTCCACTACTGTGATTCTGCCGCAATCCTTCCACAATCAATCTGGTGTACAGCAGGATTGCATTTTGTTTGCATTTTCCAGCTGGAGAAGAAAAAAAAAAAACCTAGGAGGGAAAATAATTCAAATTGGCAAAATGCAGGAAAAGCACATAGCGGCATGATTGCTATGGGCTTGATTCACAAAGCTGAGATAACTCGAATCACGGTCGCGCTAGCATTCTGCATGCACTATAAGGCACGTAATGATTATTTGCACACGCATACACGAATTTACGCGCAAAATCGTGGCCTTTTTCACGTGAAAATTTGCGTTTGTGAGCAAAAACAGCCGCAATTTAGCGCACAAATTCGCATTTGCGTGCGAAAACCGTTACACGCGCTATAACGCTAGTGCAATCGTGAAAAGAGTTATCACGGTTTTGTGAATCAAGCCCTATGTGATTTTCCTGCACTCCTATACAAAGTACTGTACGTAAAAAAAAAAGGCAGCAGGCCGGCGATTGCGATTCTGTAAAGAAAAAAGAAAACTATTTAAATCTTAATCACTGTGCTGTTGCAATCTGCAAAATGCAAACCATCTGACTTTTGGATCAAATTGCAGCAAGGGGAAAAGGGTCCTTAATGGATTATTCATTAAAACCAAGTAGTATTGCTTTTTTTTTGTATTTCTATGAAGAAAAGTGTTTAAAGAGTTTATAAGCAGAACCTATTCTGCAGAAGGCAAATGTTGTGAATCATGATATACTACAGGGCAACGCTGAATCCCAGTTGAATAGACACAACAGGGCATAATAACTACAATAAAAATGGATTATAATTGTTTTTAAATTAGCAATAATGCCGCATAAAGGGTGAAAACAAAACACAAGAGATTACGTCCAAATTTGCTGCAACATTTTACAGTCATTTTCCTTCTTCATCTAATAACTCCTTAGAGCTGAATCTGTGCTTTATTTCCTGAACCTACACATACCAAGACAAATATCCTTTATTTTCTTTTTAAATAGCATTCATGCATACAGAGATTTAATAAATAAAGATGTTTCTAATCAATAATGGTGTTTTATTTACTTCTAGATGCCAAAGACATAAAACCTTGATTTCTGAATTTAGTTTTTGATGTGACCCTTTAATCAGTCTAATCTTCACCTGCATTGTCAGTTTCATTCTCCCAGATGTGCAATTATAACTATTTAAATAAGCATACACTAATTACAAAATCTGGCATTCACCCAGCTCTTCCAGGATTACTAATTTGGCATGTAGATAACACACTATTCAATTTTCATAATTAACTGTTAGGGGATTCCTTATTTTGCTTGCATTGAATTCAGCTTATTGTGATTTATGAATTTGTCAGCAAAATCATCTCTAACAAGTAGAGTACATAGCAAAGCAATTATGGATCCTGCTGGTCCTCTGCCTAAAACACTTTTAAACATAGACACTGAACAAGCATGCAAATCAGATGTTTGAACTTTGACTGTATTTGCCGCATGATTTTTGAAAGTGGATGATTCAGACACTACTGATGATTGAGAGATCAGCAGGATGCTGGTAAACTAGTAATGTTTAAAGGGAAATAAATATGCCAGCTTCTATATCCCTCTCACTTCAGTTATCCTTTAACCTCCCTGGCGGTACAAAAAATCCGCCAGGGGGCAGGGCAGCACCTTTTTTTTAAATTTTTCTTTAAAAGCATGTAGCTAGCCTAGCGCTAGCTACATGCTTCCCCCCTCCCTTCGCTATCCCTCCCACCCCTTCGATCGCCGCCGGCGCTTTTGCCCTGCAGGGAATCCCGTTCTGAACGGGATTCCCTGTATGGGCTTCCCCGTCGCCATGGTGATGATCGCGATGACGTCACCGACATCAACGGCGTCGTGACGTCGGCGGGTGCTCCGATCCACCCCTCAGAGCTGCCCGGCACTGATTGGCCAGGCAGCGCAAGGGGTCTGGGGGGGGGGTGACGCGGCGCGGCGGATAGCGGCGAATCGGCAGTGGGCGGCGGCGATCAGACCAAACACGCAGCTAGCAAAGTGCTAGCTGCGTGTTTGAAAAAAAAATTATGTAAATCGGCCCAGCAGGGCCTGAGCGGCACCCTCCGGCGGTTTACCCCGTGTCCAGCACGGGGTTACCGCTAAGGAGGTTAAGTAAAATACTGAGATAGTCCCTGTTTAAAAAATAGTACGTATAGCACAATGTAATACTGCGGATGAAACATAGTTCAATGCCTAATCTATTATGCCGATGATGTAATTGCAAATCTAGTATAAGAACAATGCGTGCTATACAAGAGTGAAGGGATGTGTGCTCTGACCAGTCATCACCTGACATAAATACTGGCTGCCTCAAGTCCATTGACTAATTGAAATAGACTATTGTCAAATTATAATGGCTCAGCATTTGCATGTTGGATTCGCCTACCAGACTATGCAGGATCTAAAGCTAACTCCCTGCTATTTCTGCAGGAGTTGGACCACGCAAAATAATTTGCATCTTAAGAGGGGTGCCACTTGTAGGCCTTCTTGTACCCCCACGAAATGGGGGGCAGTGCAGACACCCCCACAAAGCATCCACTGCCCGGAAGCACTGCAACTGCCCCTCGGGTGGAGAGCGAGACAGCAAGGCCGGTACACCCCTCAGATGTGGTCGATGTCCAAGGGGGACCATCCATGCTACCCCCCAAAGGATAGATTCCCTACCTCTGCGATTATTACCTACCTGTAGTGCAGAATCACATCCAGGGTGCGAACACACCAACAATTGGGTGAGGGGAGAGTGCAGACAAGCCCCCAAGGCACTGCCACTGCTGGGGAGACCCATCTGCACCCCACACCACCACAACAACAACAACCCCCAAGAGGAGAGACACATAAAATGCATGCCCTACAAGAGTGATGAGATGTGTGCTCTGACCAGTCATATCCTGACATAAATACTGGCTGCCTCAAGTCTATTGACTAAATTAAATTGACTATTGTGTAATTAACTACTTTACCCCCACATGTACGAATTTCTCCATCCCTTATTCCATCCTTTAACCCCCAGGGACGGAGAAATCTGTACTTTCCGTGCTCCCGCCGCTGCCCGCGCTCCCGCTCGCTCTAGCGCGCACTCCCGCCGGTAAACACGCCGCCCGCCGCTCGCCCGGAGATCAATGAATGGGAAAATCCATTCCCGTTCGTTGATCTAAGCCCCGCAATGATCCGCTGCTTATCCGATAAGCAGCGCGATCATTGTGAAAAAAACACAAACTCTCAGCCTCCTAGTACTTCCTGCAAGGGTCCGGAAGGACGCTTGCAGGTTGTATTAAACAAAAATTACTGTTGCCATCTTGTGGCCAAATAGTAAATTACACCCTGAAGCATTTTTTACATAGAAATAAATTAGTGTTACACAAAAAATTAACTCCTTACCTCCCACACTCCCCAATTTTTTTTTTCTTGTAATTAAAAAAAATAAAAACATTTACAGTTAAAAAAAATACAGAAATAGTTACCTTAGGGACTGAACTTTTTAAATATTTATGTCAAGAGGGTATAACACTGTTATTTTATAAACTATGGGCTTGTAATTAGGGATGGACGCAAAACTGAAAAAATGCACCTTTATTTCCAATTAAAATATTGGCGCCAAACATTGTGATAGGGACAAAAATTAAACGGTTTTATAACCGGGACAAATAGGCAAATACATTTAATGGGTTTTAATTACAGTAGCATGCATTATTTAAAAACTATAAAGGCCGAAAAATGAAAAATAATACATTTTTTCCCACATTTTTTCCTATTTTCCCATTAAAACCCATTTAGAATAAAATAATTCTTGGCATAATTTCCCACCTAAAGAAAGCCTAATATGTGGCGAAAAAAACAAGATATAGTTCATTTCATTGTGATAAGTAATGATAAAGTTATAGACGAATGAATGGAAGGAGCGCTGAAAGGTGAAAATTGCTCTGGTGGTCAAGGGGTAAAACCCCTCAGTGGTGAAGTGGTTAAAATGGCACAGCGTTTGTATATTGCATTCACCTACCAGAATATGCAGGATCTAAATCACAAAGCAATGAGGAGGATGAGTAGTTTTTTAATACAGTGAGAATACTGTAGTATAAATATCGTACAGCAGCTGAATAGTGGAATCTATATCCCTCCCCCCTACCAAAAAAAGGCCATATCTATCTCCTCAGAAGCACTGCCCTTAATATCCTAAACAATAGATGGTGGTGCTATTCAAAGATGTGTGCTTTTTTATGTCCTTGGGTGAAGCTATATGCTAGATGCTTAAGGACCATAATAGGAGTACTGCCACCAAAGATATGGGTTCCAATGTTTCCTGCTCAAGCCCAGTCACTGACTGCCTGCATGGTGGACAACGGTATAAAAACAGGTCCATTATATTCAATGACAACAGAGGCTCTCTTGCTCTCTTGGAGTTTTGTGGCCAGGGCTCTTCACTGCATCAATGTCCCTGGACAAGGAGATGACCTTTAAAGTAGTTAATTGATCTAGGTTGTTCAAGGTGATGTCCTGTATAGTATTCTTGGGTTTTTCAGCAACACTGCATGTCACACTACTGTTGAACTGCCATGAGATGTGTCAGAATGTTTCCCCAAATGTTTCCTGCTATGCCTCCTATTTAACATTGCTACCGAACTCCTAGTTAGAGTAATAAATGACTCTAACGTAATTTCAAGTGCCTTAGCAAGCCATTTCAACTTCAAAGCAATGTTCATTATACACAGTACTTAATTGTACTTTTCCAACCTTGACAGAGATATTCCTAAAAATATTTACCTTATAAAAACCTTTGGTACCTTTTTGTATTTTAAAATGAACTTTCATAAAAGTAAGATTGCAAAGCAACCACCTCATAAAAATGTTAAGCTTTCCTAAGCTGTGTATATTATCCTACTCATATTAAAACACAATGATATTAACGCCCTCAACTCAGCCTTTAGTAAATACATTTGGAAAGGTAAAAAAAACCCTTTTTTTTCTTTTTTACGATCACAACAACAAAATTTAAAGACGGTATGAATATTCCACAAATAAGATTACATCAACATTGCTAGCATTTTCAGACATACTTCATATAAGACTGCTTGTTTAATAACTTTTCTCCCTTTACGAACATCTCTTTATAGACTAGATAAGCTAACCTTTGGTTTTTGGCAAAGTTATTGCATTCACCCTTCTCATGTCTTCCTCCAGCACCATCATATTTTCAGAGATATGGCTATAACATGAAGGAAAGCCAGGAAGCTGTACACACTCCATGAATTAATTTCATTCTTATTTCTACTCACCCCTTCCCATATGTTTCTGATGTTTCTGCAAGCCCAAACTTATGAAATATTTCCAGGTGGCAAAGCACAGATTCAAGTTACCTAATACTCATGTTCTTAGCTTTTGCATTATATCCAACATTTTGTAAGGCATTACATTGGAATAACAAACCTTTTTACTATCTTTCCCACTTCTAAAACTTACCAAACACTCTCAACTTAACCACTTAAGGACCGCGTTGTTAAACCCCCCTAGTGACCAGGCCATGTTTGACTAAATGGGCCACTGCAGCTTTAAGGCCTCGGTGCAGGGTTGCACAACTCAGCACACGAGTGATTCCCTCCCCCTTTTCTCCCCACTAACAGAACTCTCTGTTGGTGGGGTTTGATCGCTCCCCCAATGTTTATTGAATGTTTATTGAAAATTGTGCATTTTTTCCCTCCCCACAGCCTCCATGTGAGTCTCTGGCATGTTTATCTATTGCAATGCAAATCATACTTTCAGGATGCTAGGGTAGGTCCTATGGGTTAAACAGGAAGGTTGTCTGTATCCTGTAGCCTACTGTGTGTTTATAAATAGGTGGAAATGATAGCTGTTTGTTAATGACAATTAGTGAATAGTGACTGTTATAACATTTTTATATCTTCTTGTTCAGTATGATACAATTGTATTCCATTTCTGGTGACAAAACTGTCTAGGCACATTTGAATGGGTCATATGATGTTATGCTTTATGACCATACTTAGCTATGTTGTTATTGACAAATAAAATATATTTGACTTAAAAATCCTCACCATTTAAACATTGAATGAGGAATTAAGGGACCTGGTTTTACCTTTCCATTAAAATCCAGTGCCCTAATCCAAATCAGTTTTCCAAAAGCTTTTTTTTCCTCTTCTACAATTCATTGGCACTCTTCTGCTCTTTTTCTTTCTTTCTTCTGGCTTGATTTGAGAATGCCACCCTGTCACCAACTGTTGTATGTTGACATATCTATTAAAATACATAGGGAAACAGTTCTGACTTCGGAAAAACTGCAGTAGCTCACAGTTTCTGCATATTACTGACTCTCACCTGGTGGTCAGGAAGCTCTTCACCCCGTGGGGCCGTTACAATGGAAACAAGCTGGAGGAAGGGTCACAAATATTAGCAGCCCCTTACTTTGCTAACTTGGTATAGATCTGGCCCAGTTTCCCTGGAAATGATATGGGATCATGGCTGCTTCTATTATGGCATCCTTATAAAAGATTAAAATAGGAAAACTAAAACCAGAAACAAATATATCAGGGAAACAAATATAACAATTACAACAGGGACAATGGGTATTCTATGATTTGTAAACAGCCCTAATTGCTTAATTTTGGAGAGAACTGGAGAACAGAGAGCCTAAGTGAGGTGGTAAACCTGAACAGGATTTTTTGAAAATGTTTCCTTTTCATTGGAAATAAACTGCCTGTTTACAAGAAAAGCACATTTCTTTGTTCTAACCATTCATAAAAGTGGTGGCCACCTGAAAAGATCAACACTGTTAAAGAGATGCTGTTAGGTATAGGGTCTCAGATTAAAAAAAACACATATTTCAGTAGCTAAATATTGGCTGTACTTACATTACATATGCATTTCACAGTCCACATTTCGATTTCACAGAATTTTTATATAGTATTTGCAGAGAATGATGCTCCTGACAGCTCATGGCAGGTTCCATGTTTGTCTGTCTTGTATGAAGCCAATTGTGATGTAATATCCTCCCTTACCTTGCTTCCTGATGATTCGACTCACAAAAAGATCAGGATCAAAGATCCTAATGGTTCATGATCTGGACAACACTACTGTGCAGTGAATATTAATTAGCTATGTGTCTAGGAACAATAGCGGACTCATGCAGTATACTCTAACGGAACATGTGCCCTGCGCTGCCCGGACCAATGACTTTCGGGCAGCGCTAAGGGCTGGATCGGAGGTGTCCATGACTTCATTCCGATCGTCGCCATGGCGACAGGAAAATCCAAACAGGGGAATGCGTTATATATACGCTTTCCACTGTTTGCTATGGATGCCGGCGATGATCGCACTAGAGGGACACATGCGCCCTCTAGTGTTGTTCCATGTAGCTACCACTCTGGTAGCTTTACGTGAAACAGAAAAAAAAGAAAGAAAAAATGTATTTCTGCCGATTTGGCAAAATCAATTAACCGCCAGGAGGGTTAAGTAAGTTAAACTGGAGGTGATAAACAGGTATGGCCAATCAAACGGCAAAATCAATTAACCCTTCCATACCATCATGCAAATCCTCTCATGCAAATGATCAATGCAGACCAACCTACCAGCAACCACAGAAATCTGAATGTTTCTGGCTGCAAAAAATGCATGTTCTTGGCATCCCACTGCCAACATATTGAAGAGAAGGGAATATAAACTTGTCAACTACATTGTTACAATTTGTATTCATTACCCAAGCTTCTATATTTCATTAACCACTAGCCGACCGCGTCACGCCGATGGGCGTGGTCGCGGCGGCAGCCCCAGGACTGCCTAACGCCGATCGGTGTAAAGTCCTGGGGCTCTGTTTTGCAGGATATTGTGCGCAGGGTGCGTGTGCATCCCCTGCTTGGTGGGCGGAGCCTTCAGTCTCTGAGCGGTGGTTGCCACTCGGGAAACTGTTAGATGGCGTAATCGCCATCTAATCACACGTACAGCGCTGCAATCTGCAGCAGCGCTGTACTGGGGACAGCCGTGTGGCACGGCTGTCCCCTCCTGAGGCACAGAGGTGATCGGCTGTCATAGGCGGAAGCCTATGACAGCTAATCACGGGGATTGGCTGGCAGGGCGAGGGAGGGAGGGGGGTTACAGTAGTTTAAAAAAAAAACACTTATGTTTATAAAAAAACATACAAATAAACAAACAGACAAACATGGGGGGGAGCGATCAGACCCCACCAACAGAGAGCTCTGTTGGTGGGGAGAAAAGGGGGGAAATCACTTGTGTGCTGTGTCCAGTGGCCCTGCAGCTTGGCCTTAAACCTGCAGTGGCCAATTTAATGAAAAATGGTCTGGTCTTTAGGGGGGTTTAACAGTGCGGTCCTCAAGTGGTTAAAGAATTATTTAAGTTTCCGGACAGGCAGTCATAGATAGAAAATGCCTGAATAAAGTATTTAATATTGAGGAGTAGATTTCATTTGTGATTCTGTATTTTTTAAGATTAAGTGCGGATAACTTTCATGCCTGTTTCTAATATGCAAAGGAGTACCTAGAGAGTGTTATTGTAACTGATTACCTTTAGACATCCTGACCTTGAGATTGAGAGGTCTTAGGCAGAACATTTTTAACAGAAATTACATTTGAACTTTTCTTACAATTTCTTCCACATCTCAGGACTTGAAAGATCACGCTTTTGCCCAGATTTTCAGACTCATCAATAACATGCTCCTTTTCCAACAAAAGACACAAGAGACTGCTATTAATTACAACATGCTCTGTACAGAACATTTCTCTTACTGAATTGTAACAGTGAACTGTATTTTGAGAGGTTACAGTTTTATTAGAAATGTCAAGAAAATCAACCAGTGACAAAAACATGTCGAGAAGTAATCTTCGTTTAAAGAGTGGAATTACTCTGACACTATGAATAAATTGTATAAAACAATATTAGAAAATGTTTACTAAAATTGATGTTTTATGAAATGGAATACAAATAAATATATGCTGGCTCCGTGTTTACAGTAATAATGCTAAAACTAATAATATTTAGACCCTCATTCATTTCTGAGATATTTTCAGTAGTGCATTTACAGTATGTAAGGAGGAGGCAGTGTCAAACTAACTCTTCATATATCAAATTATGGAATAAAGTCGTAGACTTATTTCAGACCTAATTCAGAGAGATGGTTGAATTAGCAAATGGTTAAAAGCATGTATTTGGTGTTTGCTAACTTTTTCTCTGCCACTCATTAACCCTTTTCTATATGCCAAAACAATGGAGAAAACTGTAAATACAAAAGGGAGTGGCAAGAATCTGGCTTTTTGTTGGAATCATATTGCATGGTTGGTAAAGTCAGTGAAGCTGTGTGATGTTGAAGTAATGGCTGGAAAGTGTACAGGCTGGGGAACTGCCTCAGGGTTTGAAACCTGGCTGGAGCAGGCACCTATTCTTCAAGGAGTCTAGGGCAAGACTCCCCAATTACTATTATTATTATTATTATTATTATTATTATTATTATTATTATTAGTTTCTATCCAAGCTATGGATTTCTACTGGCTGTGCAATTTTTTGGGGTGAACATGAAAATCATTATGTTTGCTACTAGTAAATTAACGCAGGGCAAGAATTAACATTCTGTTATACCCACAGGGAATATATCCTACATGTGCAACAAAACCTTAAAAAAAAGTTTTTAGATGAAGATTAGAGATAGTCAATATTTTAATTTTTTTACATGTAGATTCGAATTCCTTCCAGTTTTAATAGGGCCCAATTTCAAGCTGCATACAATTTGCATTAAATTTATCTGCAAGAAACAGTTATTAACATCTCTTTAATCATCTATAAAGATGTAAATCCAAATTCAACAAGCAAAGATACAGTGCTGCCCATTATTATTCTTACTATTCCCCGGCAAATTTTGACTTAAAGTTACTTTATTCAACCAGCAAATAATTATTTGATGGGAAAGGACATAGGTGTCTCCCAAAACATAAGACGATGTACAAGAGGCATTATTGTCGGGGAAAAAACATTTCTCAGCTTTTATGTACATTTGAGCAAAAAGTATCCAGTCCAAAATTATTCATACCGTTCACAAACTATCACTCTGAGGGAAAAGCCAACGTTCTATACCAATCCAAATAGTCCACGCTGTTCTAAATCATCCTAATTACCCTGATTAATTGGGGACAGCTGTTTTAATCAACTGAACAGGTGAAAAACAGCAGCTCTCTGCAATTTGTTTGTGGACAGTCATGGCTAAGACAAAGGAGCTCAGTGAAGACCTGTGGCTGCACATTGTGGCTGCTCACAAGTCAGGAAAGGGCTACAAGGCCATTTCTAAATGTTTTCAAGTTCCAGTGGCTACAGTGCAAAGTATTATTAAAAATACAAGATGTTCCGCACTGTGGAAAATCTCAGGGGACATGCTTGGAAGACAAAAGTTACACCTGTGCTGGCCAGGAGGATAGTAAGAGACTTGAAAAAGAATTCAAGGATCACCACCAAGGCCATCCTGGTGAATCTGGGCTCTGCTGGTGGCAATGTCTCAAGGCAGATAATCTAACTGACACTGCACACTGCTGGGTTTTACAGATGCAGACCGAGGAGGATGCAACTTCTCCAGATAAGGCACACAAAAGCTCGCTTGGCCTTTGCAAATGCTTATCTGGACAAAAAAGAAGACTTCTCATCTTCTGTGTTATGGTCAGATGAAACAAAAATTGAATTGTTTGGTCACAAGGATGTTTCCTTCATTTGGCTTAAAAAAGGAGAAGCCTTCAACCGAAAGAACACCATACCCACTGTCAAACATGGTGGTGGGAATCTAATGCTTTGGGGGTGTTTATCAGCCAATAGACCAGGGAACCTAATCACGGTAAACAGCACCATGAAAAAAGAGCAATACATGAGGATTGTCAATGACAACATCAGGCAGTCTGCATAGAAAATTGGCCTTGGGCACCAGTGGTCATTTCAGCATGACAATGACCCAAAACACACAGCAAAAGTGGTTAAGAAATGGTTAGCAGACAACAACATTAACGTTTTGGAGTGGCCCATCGAGAGTCCTAACTTAAATCCAATTGAGATTCTGTGGAGGGAGCTAAAGATCAGGGTGATAGCAAAAAGACCCTCCAACTCCAAGATTTGGAGCTCATTGCTAAACAGGAATGGGCAAAAAAGCTTTTTGCATATTATAGGAAGCGTTTGATTGCTGTAATAGCCAATAAAGGCTTTTATATTGATTATTGAGAAGGGTATGAATCATTTTGGACTGGAAACTTTTTGCTCAAATGTAAATAAAATCTGAGAAATGTTCTTTGTTTTTTTTCCACAATAATGCCTCTTGTACAATGTTGTATTATCTTTTGGGAGACACCTTTGTCATTTCCTGTCAAAAAATGACTTGCTGGTTTAATAAAAGTAACTTTAAGTCAAAAATTGCCAGGGGTATGAATATTTATGGGCAGCACTGTACATAACCTGATCAATGATATCAATATTAAACAGAAAACATATGCTATATTCTTCAGCAAAATAAAAAAACTGGCCACATTCTCTTCTGAGTAAAAAAAATGTCAGAACTCCCATCACTTAATACAGTGAAAATAAATGTGTGTTTCAGTAAATCCTTCACTTATAGTTCAGCTCAGTCCAGGTCAAAAGGAGAAGAGTTCATATCTCGGTATCCAGTGGGAATTTTAAATGCCTCTAAATAACACTGCAATTCTCTGTATTATCTTTGTCTTTTTTTCAAAAAAAAAAAAAACAATGTGAAATGTGAACTTTGACATTTACAGAAAAATAAAGTAAAAAAGCAATCAGATTTTAATATATTTTACTGACAAATATTCCTCACATTGCAAAATATTACTGCATTTTCTGCTGTATAAGACGTACCTAGGTTTAGAGGGCAAAAACCAGGGAAAAATATATACTAAACCTGGTGCGTCCATATTCCAGGAGCGTCTTGTACATGATGTTATTCCCCAAATGGGGTCCTCCTGTGTCCCATGTCTCCTCCTGTGTGCCCCATGTCTCCTCCTGTGTGCCCCATGTGTCCTCCTGTGTGCCCCATGTCTCCTCCTGTGTACCCCATGTCTCTTCTTGTGTGCCCCATGTCTCCTCCTGTGTGCCCCATGTGTCCTCCTGTGTGCCCCATGTCTCCTCCTGTGTACCCCATGTCTCTTCTTGTGTGCCCCATGTCTCCTCCTGTGTGCCCCATGTGTCCTCCTGTGTGCCCCATGCCTCCTCCTGTGTACCCATATCAGTTGGTTATTCAGTAAGACAACAATCCTTAAAGTGTAACTGTCGGGCATAAAATCAAAAATCAATTCTTTATTTTTATCTGGTAAGGATGCTAATCAGGCAATCCAAAAGTTACATTCTGTATTACTTTTCTTGTTTATAAATGATCATTTCCCAGTTTACCTGACTCTTATTTGGTACGTTGCCACAAAAAAATGAAGCTGCAGGGCATTCTGGCTTGTTCTTTTTTGCTGCTGTACATTAGTTAAGTCTGAGGGGAAATAAAGATGCAAAAAAAGACAACCTAGCATGCCCTGCAACTTCCTTTGTGCGGCAACGTACCAAATAAGAGTCAGGTAAACTGGGGAATGATCATTTATAAACAAGAAAAGTAATAGAGATTTTAACTTTTGGATTGCCTGGTTAGCATTCTTATTACCTGTTTACCAGATAAAAATAAAGAATTGATTTTCGATGTTATGCCCGACAGTTACACTTTAACACACAAGTCATTCTAAGGAATGATTAAAGAAGAATAAAGTGAATGTTCTTCAAACAGCCATGCAAAGGCCTATAACTGAAATATTGTAGAAAGGCCTAAAGCAATACATCTATTTGAGGAAACCCACCAACATCCTAAACCACAAACTACTCTGTGTGGAGGAATGGGCTACAAATCCAGTTATTGAAAATGTTTAGTTGCAGTTATTACTGCACAAAGGGGCTACACCAAATAATAAGAGAGTACTGAAAGCACTGTTTACTGCTTTTTGCTACATGTAGATGTCAATTTTTTCAAATAAATACATGACCAAATAAAATAGTTTGTTTCTTTTGTTTAACTGTAACTATTTTTAAACTTTGTTTAAACCACATTCACAAAAATAAAATTTTAAAGGGTTTACCAACTTTAACCAGTTCACCCCCAAGGGTTTTTATCCTAACGGACCAGAGCAATTTTCAGTTGTCAGCGCTCCTCCCTTTTATTCCCTAATAACTTTATTACTACTTATCACAAGAAAATGATCTATACCTCGTTTTTTTCGCCACCAATTAGGCTTTCTGTGGATAGTACATTTTGCTAAGAATTTTTTTATTCTAAATGCATTTTAATGAGAAAAACAGAAAAAAAAAGAAAAAAAATCATTATTTCTCAGTGTTCAGCCTTTATAGTTTTAAAATTAAACATTCTCCTGTGGATAAAACAAACACGTTTTATTTGCCCAGTGGTCCCGATAATTAAACCGTTTAGATTATGTCCCTACCACAATGTATGGCGACAGTATATTATTTTGAAATATAAGTGGTTATTTTTCTGTTTGTTCTGGCCATAATTACAAGCCCCTATGTAATAAATTAAAATTAATTTTCCCCCATAAAATATAGAATAAAAAAAGCTGAGTCCCTAAGGTAACTATTTATTTATTTTTTTTAAGCTGATTTTTTTTTTTACAAGTGTTTTTTTTGGGGGGGAGGGTTGGAAGTGTAATTTTATTAATGATGTGTATATACTTGAAAATGTATGTATTTTGTAAGTGTAATATACTTTTTGGCCACAAGATGGCGCTGGTGAACACTCATAGGACGTGTTCACTTTTTTTTTTTTTTTTTTTTACACACTTTATTAAACTGTTACATTTCCTGTTTATGTGAATGGACGTAGCCGCTGTTCGCGGTCACGTCCATTCACTCCAGGCACTGCGATTGGGTAGAGGACTGTTCAGTCCTCTTCCCCAATCGCCCAGCACGGGATCCCGACGGTAATGGCGGCGGTAGCGGCGGACACACGGCGGTAGCAGCGGCGGGAATGCGCGACGTATTAAAACGTCATGTTGCTGTTAATAGCGGTAAGCATGACGTTTTAATACGTTAGGATGGCGGTAAATGGTTAAAGCACCACTGCATTTTATATAGAATATTGTAACATGTACTGACCTTGAGCACATACCGAATACAACTAAATTGTGAGTCAAATAATTCCTTTCATACCATGAAATAATTTATTTTATTTTGTATTTCTAATTTTGATTATGCTAAGTGCTAAATATATTTGTTCAAACTTTACAGTTTTAATTCACAAAACAATACATATTATTTGAAGTTAACAGCTGGTAAATTCTAAACAAAACTAACCAATCAAATGAACACACCCAGAAGTTACAGGATAAAAGGAAAAGAGGCGCCCAGAGACGATAAAATGCATTAAAAACAAATAAAATGAAAAAAGTAAGGTGGCTTACCTCAATGGAGACAAATGCACGTATTCATAGAATTTTATTGCACTGGCAACGTGCTTCGTGGGTGCATACCCACTTCCTCAGGCCAAATAGCAGTGCCTAGTAGTGCTTGTAGCCACAAATAAGGCGCCACCTTCGGCCTCGGTAATCGGTCAAATCTGTGGCACCGGGACTAAGAAAAGAACACACAAGGCAGTATGTGCATTCAAGACTGACTCAAAGGTGTATTTACCTTTCTGGTGGTTATAAAGGAGAAAAATGACGTATTATGCATTATAAAACATCATAGAGGAAACACAACCAGTGAATTCTATTAATATAATGAAGAGAGAATAATTAACGAGCACTAAACCTTCTCAAAACAAAGAACTGTCCATCATTCTTGCATACAGTAAATATTATGGCTAAGTTCTTATGTTTTGGGCAGTTCAAGCAATGTTCATACAGCTAAAGTAAACAGTTATCATTCCCTGGCCAGATGGTGTTATTCAACCTTGGTTAACTGCATAAAAATATTATTATGGAAAACACAAATAGTTTAAAGGGCTCTTACCATTTCATATATCTCCCCAGTGACTTCACATAAAAAATACTTTCTTAAAATATAAAATATGTACAACTTGAAATAATATAAAAAGTTGCAAATTCTAGTAAGAACTTTGCATCAACTTTGGATAGAATTCAGAAGTTTTTTTTTATTATTGCAGTCTGTGTGTTTGAATTTATCTTCACTTTCTGTTTTGATAATTCTGTTATAAGAAGTTAAAGAAAAAATCTTAGCGGAGACATAAGTAGTAATAAAAATGTTAAGTTTTGCAGATACTTTTCCTACAGTACTGAAAAAAAACAACAATTTCATTGTTGCCCGCTTCTCCATTGGAGGGATTTACCCTTACAATCAGTTTCTGCGACCCTGTCATTGAAAAGGGATAAGAAGTCCCATAACCTATACTCAGATTGCAGTCGAATCCTTTACCACTTTTTCCAAAAAGAAAATAAACTGCTTAATTGAGTTACACCTTTCCTATTTTTTAATTTGTAATACAAAATGTTGACATTATTAATCAGGAAACAATATAAAGGGAACCAGTAAAGTGTGAAAAAGTAATCCAACTTTCACAACACAACAGTTAATATTGTCTTCTAACTATTCCTTTTGTTCCAGTGATGCAGCATAAAGGCTTATTTTTAACGATAAAAGTATGACAACTGTTACAATCCCAAAGTTTAAAATGTATTTTTCCTACTGAGGCATTTAAATTACTGCAGATTCATGGATCAAAGACCCAGTAGCAGTGAACTAGCAACAAAAGAAAACAGCACTGCAGGAATGGCTGAAGCAAGCTTCATCAAATACATCTATTTTTTCTGTCTACAGTCCTTTATTTCCAGGATACAAGAAGTCCAGGGAAAATGTTTTGGTAAACACGTTGCATACTTTCTTTAAGAAAAAGACCTATGAAAATATAATCAGCTAAACTATATAAAGCATGCAACAACTAATGCTGGCATTCCAATAAAACTCTCAGCACCTTATAAATGTGAAACTCTTTATAAATGTCCACTAATAATAACTAACTTTATCATGCAAATACTGTCATGGTTGAAAGAGTGTGAAGTGTTTTTATACAGGCTGATGTAACACAAGCCTATAAAATATGTTATTAATTACCACAAGTTTAACATTACATACTGTAAAATAAAATACATTTATTATTACAGTCTTTCCAGAGATGGTACACAACCTGCTAACTGCTCTTGTGAAACTGCTGGTAACTGCCTACATTTAAAAGTGCCATGAGGACAAAATGGGCATACGATATTGCAGATAGTAGAATATCACTAAATGTATGTATTGTAAATATATATAATTGTAATATTGTTATTGATAGTAGAATATTGGTAGCATTATTGACATTCTACCATTGGCCTATCTTAAGGTGGCCACACACACCATACAATTTTTTAAATATCTGTTCAATTTAATAATTACAATCAATTTTTGTGACTGATTGTATTATTTAAAAAAAATCTGACCAATGTCCCACACACGTATGTTAAATTTTTCCCCAATTATGATAAAATAATTGGAAACTCTGACAAAATTGCTAGGGTGTGTGTATTAATAAATTGACAATCTAACACATGCCATACAATCTGTAGAAAGATTGAAGAAAAAAATCTCTGCCATTCCAGATCAATATAAATCGGACTTTTTAGTCAATTGAAAAAAAAGCTTTCGATTTTTTCAGGAGATCCGATCGTTTTTATCGAATTGCCGTAAAATCAGATCATTTTATTGTATCGTGTGTGGCCACCTTTAACCTATTCTCATACTAACCTTCCTGGTATATTTCCCCAATACTAACCTACCCTCTATGTCTAACACTTACTTCCCTCCATCTATCCCCAGGGCTAATCCCATACCAGTGTACCCACTGCTACTATTGTCACTATCCTCACTGCTACGAAGTTTGGCTACCTGGGTAGCCAAAAACCATGGCTATCCATGCCTCTGTTTGCCCACTACAGAGCAGAACTCCACCATCACTATAATGACATTGCTACAAATTTCCTTTACAATATAGAAGAACGTCCCCACCACTATCTCTTCAGGCACCTGCGATGACCAAGTTACTGGCTGTAGCTAATAATTGTGTAATTTAACATGGGTGCTTATGGTGGCATCTGTTTCTCCAGGTCGAAAATCATGACCAAATTACCTGCTTTGTCCAAGCGTATTGCTGATATAGTGTATAAATGGCACCATATCAATTCACACACATCTAAGTGTACACCAACTGCTCACCAGGCATTAGATGTAACATTTATCAACCACATGGTAACTGCCCCCAATGACAGCTAGTAAAAGGAACATTTCAGTAGCATAGAACAACACTTTAATTTATCACCAATATATAACAGCAATACAAAAATCAGATGATAGCTACTGAAGAGCATCTCGAGTGAGAGAACTGCTAATGTAGTACATTTTAAAAATGTTATTGTGGACTGTGGGTCAATACAGAGAAGAGTTGAGTATTTGTGAAAACATAAGAGCTCTTCATCATCACCTCTAACATGATTTACATTCATAAAAGTGCTTATTGCAAACTCATTAACAACTTTACAAATGGCTGTTTGTTACATCATCTCTACACCTAGCCGGTGATAAAATAACTACAGCAAATGGTTTTGAAATGTCTTGCATTCTTTCTACAGTGACTCATAAATATATACTTCAAATTTAAACATGAATGTTATTTTGATTGTACTCACAGAAAAGATTGAAGATATACTAAAATGTAAATACTGTGCATTAACTACACTATTAGCAGTTATTAAATTAGCATTCATAATGTACATTTTAATTGGCAATGTTTGAAAAAGTAAGCTAAATGTGCTAAAAAAGCTAAATTTGAAAGAAATGAGACTTGGCTCGTTAGAAACAAGATCACAATGCCAAAGGGCACATCCAACAATGGCACAACAGCTGCCTTGGATGCTTGCCAAGATATTGTGGAAGCTTGGAGGCCAGATCTGACTTGACATATGGGGTCTCTGATAGAATGGAGAGGGATACAGGTTGCCACAGGTGCTGACCCTTTCATAAGTGAATACAAAGGAAAAATAAAAAGAGAATGATCAGAATCCTCAAAACAATTGTTGAATTACAGATACAGAGTGTCTGTTCATTTATTTTCTAATTCTTGTTTTAAATCTACAAAGTGACTTATTTTTCAAATTACATATACATTGTCTCAAAAATGTTACATAAATTATAGGAGTTACTATATATACTTTTTCTCCTTACCAAAATGCTGATTTATATAAAATGCTACTTATAGTACAACTATAAATACTTCTGTTTCTAATAATGTTAAAATAGCAGTAATTAGATCATAAAATCATTGCAAGGTGTGATAAGCAATTATTACATTTTACTTTTCACATCTGAAAACACGTCAGGAAACTGGAATTGAATATATAATACATTAATTATATGTTAAAAATAGAAATCAAAGAATGCAATGCTACTTTGAGTGTGAATTTATTTCACAGTGATCTGCATTCCTTTCACTATGGTAAATCTTCATTTGGAACTTGAAGTCTACGCAGTTTTCAAAAGTATTTCCCTCCATAGCACGAAGAGAAGAACTCATGTTTGTGAGGTCCAAAATGAGTAGTACATGCCCTGGGAACAGCACATACATTTGAAATTTTAGAATTTTAGGAGGTTCCTCAGCCCCCCCTCCCCCCATTTCAGAATTCCACATTAGACAGATGTACACGCTTTATGTTAAGGAAGACCCACTTGTTTTGTAAATGAACTAATATAGTTCTAGGAGTGAAATAAGAATTTGACTTACTGTCCTACAGAACCGAAGAGTATCAGGCTAAATGGAATCCCCCATTAGTTATTGTGCAGCAGAGGCAGTGACAAGCCATGTATGGAACCATCATTTCTTTGTTATCCTTTCCTGTAAGCAACCTAACAGGTTGTGTGCTTATCTGGCTCATACTTGCTGTGGAAAATGAGCTGCTATTTCCTACATATACATTCTGCTGATTAGTTTGACCTTCTTCTTAGGTGTTGTATCACCCCCATGTCATCTAGCTTGCCCAGACATTGCATAACAAGATGTCCAGCATTTACTGCTGCAAGACTTACAATAATACACCTTAGTTGGATAGAAATCACAAGGGATGGTCACAGAGGACAGATATGCTAGCAGGAAGAAGGCTCAGCAGACCAACAGAATGCAGGTTTGTTAGCTGTTATGTTAGCACAATCAATATAGGAAACAGCAGTGCAAGGTTAACACACATCACTCCATGTAAGCCTGACCTATCTAAACCCAAATGTACAAAATAAAGACAGTATAAAAATGTTTCAAGATTCTGCATATAGTGCCTTCGCAGCCCCCATAGCGGAGCCTTCCCCTTGTAGAATTAAAAAAGGGAGCAACTTGACAGCAATTTAAGTATTCCAGATATCAGCGCTGCTGTAAAAAATAGGTCTATTCATTTTCTCTTATACATGTTTACATTTAGCAGTGTGACGCATAAACATGGACTGGTTGTGTGATGAATACTGAATTTTTCTCACCTAATCTAAGAAATAAAGCTGCTTTAACACATTTTAAGACATGTAGGCGTTTAATTACAAATGAAAAAAATACTAGTGGAACAAGTCAAACAGTGTTACACTACTGAGAATTCCCCTGTCACAAAACGCTATTGGAAAGTTGTACACCTGTTTTAACACCTGCCTATCTGATTATATGAAATAGAAACTAGTGTCATATATATGATATATAACAATATCTCTTAACTACTTTGAACACTTTTTATATGTACTTGCTCACTAGTACATCAAACATTGGGCCTGATTCACAAAGCAGTGCAAACTGTTTGCACGCCAGTGAAAAGCCTTTTATCATGCCTAAACTCAGTTTAGGCGTGATCAAAAGAAGCTCGAACGCAGATGCCGCGCGCAAAGTTTTGCATGCGCAATCGCGTGGTGCGCAGCGCCCATTAAACCCTATGGGACTTTGCGCGCACGCCTGCGCGATTGCTTCACGCGATCAGCAGCACAAAGCGGTGATAACTCTGCTAGTGCAAAGGTTATCACGCCTAAAGTGTTTTAGGCGTGATAACTGGGTTATCACCGCTTTGTGAATCAGGCCCATTGTATAGCTACTGGAATGACTGAAAATGGTACAAACAAAAATACATGGGCTTATGAGCAAAATGTTGAGAACTAGTAAATAAAAAGTGCTAGGAACTATTTATTTAAATGATTTCATACATATCCTCTCAGTATAATAACATTATTTCTGCTAAAACAACACTTTTCTGGAGATCTGCAGATACCCATATCTATAGAAGTGGTGATTGGTAGGGATGATCAATGAGATGCAAATCATTTCTCATTGCATTCAAATGTCATGTAAATTATATGCAGCTTGAAATTGGACCAATCAGAATAACTTTCTGTCAATTTTTACTGGTCCAAGTTCAAGCTACAAATAGAAATTGAATGCAAGGATGTTATTTGCATCCTATTGATCATCCCTAGTGATTGGTTTAAATGATCACAACTTTTACAAGGGATTGCCACTTTAATATGATGTTCATCACATATAAGTGGAGTCTGCAATGGAGAATAGTGCTGTTTCAAACATTGTGTTTGCCAGTTTGCCACAAATATCCATTTTAAATAGTAGTGAATGCCACAATGCAGTACAAGTCAATGGGCCACATGCCAGTACTTTTTCTAGAGGTAACAGTCCCAGTTTATGATTTGCTACTCTGTTCAAGTGAATGGACTTCCATATCACCACTATGGTATAATTATGCTACATGACAAAAACATTAATTGGCATCTTAAAGAGACAGATCCCTCCTTTACAGATATGGCTGCCTCATATGGGCAATATGATTTTGCCAATAGGTGTACAAAGATGTGGCAGTCGGTTAGCAGTGTTAGCATCACTTCTTTATAAATGAGCCCCTAAATGCCATTTATTTACAATAAAGGCCCTGCAAATGGAACATCCAGCAATGGAATTAAAGCCTAATATATAAATATGTTTAAATATGATATTTCAGGTAAAGCCATGATTCACATTTCCAACTGTGTCATTAAGTAAAACTAGAAATGTAAATTCCATTAGTAATTTTCTAGGGAACATTGAGTGGTGCTCTGCAAACCATTTTGTAAACACTTTAAAATTCTGATAATGTATTTCATAAAATTACAGTGGTGTTTGGATTTCTACTTAGCATTTACATTTACTTTTCAGCTTATCTTTTTAGATGCATATTAAAATGTGAAACTGAAGACTGGAGCAAAGAAATAAAAAACAAAAACTCCAAACGTCAAAATGCAGTCCACGCTAGTGTTCTGGGATTAGTCTGCCCTAATTTCATTCAGATTAGCGTCAAATTGCTGCTACTGTTACTCCTCACCTAATGTCTTGATGACTGAAAGGGTTTTAATAGGGATACTAGCAGTCATCATCATTAACAAAAAAAAAGCTAGCACTTCATTTTAAGCTTGGTACACACATCCAATTTTAATCGGCGTACCTATACAATCTTTTCATAGCATTTGAAATCTGTAGCTCTTTATACTACATGGAGGTGTTAATATGGGCCAGTGATTGGCCAACCAAAATTGGATGTGTGTATGCAGCCTTAGAGAAAACCTGTCAACATTATCAACAGTTGTAGACTAAGGGCCCGTTCAGATCACAAATGCGGATGGCCATGCGTGCGGAACGCGTGCGGACTGCAACGCGTACGAACGCATGGCCATCCGCGTTTGTGTGCGTTGCGTGGCTGATCCCATCACTGAAAAGTGAATGGGACAGCCGCGCGTTTTAGCAAAATCTGCGTGCAGCATGCGTTCCCGGACCGCACAGGTCCGGAACGCATGCAGTGTGAACATCAGACATTGCACTCTATGCAATGTCTGATGTCGTGCGTATCGGCCACCTGCACGCGTTTCCAAAACGCGGCTGGAAACGCGTGCAGTGTGAACGGGCCCTAAGGCTGGGTGCACACAACATAACATGAAGGGCTGCATTTTACTGCATTTTTCCTGCGCTTGCAGTTTTTTTTTTTTTTTTTTACAGCAGATGCTTTTTTTAAGTGTTTTGCGTGTGTTTTAATGCTTTTGCAGTTCGTATATACAAAACACATATGCGTTTTGTATGCATTTATCATGCGTTTTTATATTTCCGTTTATGCAAATCACTAGGAGGACCACAGGAAGCGGAAATACATCACAAAACAATTTTTTATTCATACCATTGCATTCCCATTGACTTTCAATATGTGCATTTTGTATGCATTTTTTGCATACTATGCAACAAAACCAGCGTTTTTGAAAATGCACGCATATAAAATGCATATGCGTTTTTTATAAGTGTTTTTTCCTGTGGCCCATAGACTTCCATTAGTGGCAAAAAAGCAGTGATTTCCACAGCGCTGGCATTTCTTCTATGTGTGCACCTAGCCTGACACTGCTGTATAAGTGTGGTCACCACAATTTATGTGCAACTATGTCATACATCAAATCTGTTCATGTCTGTTCTGGGAACTTCTTTTATATTTCAGCTCTACACTGAAAAAAGATGTTGTTTCCTGCTTGGTGGCCTGATTTCCCTACATTGTACATAATTTATCTGGTGGCTTAAATGTACAATGATTGACTGCCATGGCCAGGCAGATTGCAACTTGCCTGATGCATGAAAAAAATGTGCATTAAGTAGCTATTTTTTAAAGTATTGGTGCATTATTTTATAAAAATATATTCCCATTCCCTGTCCATTTTTAAATGCTCTGAGGTAGATTCTCATTGGTCATATCAATGTACCAATAAGAATCCACCACCTGTAAATTCGAAGATGCTTTAAGCCCAGACTCTATTCTTTCCACACTGCTGCCTAAATGTGGCAACACTTGCAAATTAAAGATTTCCTATTGGTTCACTCATAGGACCAACAAGAACCCTTCACACTGAAGGTTCATATTGTACAATGGTCTAAACAATTCGAAATTTCCCTATTATGTGCATCCTCATTGATCCAGAATAATTAACTAATGGGGAGTTTTAGTGGCATTTATAATAATATTTTTGCCAGGCTTCCATCGCTACAGTATTGTGGCAGTAATGCAGCTGGGTGGGCAGTTAGGGGGGTTTAGAAGGTTTCATAGATATCAAATGTGAAAGTGACCACTCAGAGTAACTCATTCAAGATTACCATAACGATGTACTAAAAAGAGCTTATGCCAAGGTTTAGCAATTTAGGCTGTGGGAAAAACTGATCATTCCAAAGATGATGCAGGGGAGTGGCATGGTAATGCAGGAAAAATAGATTACATGCCCTTAACATAGTGATTAGTGTGCCTTGTTGTAAGCTTTGATTCACCGCTTCCTGCTCTACACAAATTAAGAAAAGGACTGATATTGGTAGATTCAATTTGTAATGGTCACATGGACAATTAATATCCAATATGAATTAGCTAATGATTGTCCACCTTCATGTAGAATGTAGGCCAAAAAATTTACAAATTTGATATTTGTATACCTCCTAAAGCCTGGAACATACTTTCAATTTATGATTGGCCAATCTTTGACTAATTTTACTAACTTAATGTAGTATGATGGTTTACCTACACAATCAGCTCATAGTATTCAATATCAATGCTATACTCACAAGTGTGGGTTGCCGAGTCAGGCAACCACTAATTGCACATGAGGGGAAAATCAACCTGCCCCGCTCAGGCTAAGAACTCACTCTCCATAGACAGGAAAAAAGGGTGATCACACCCATCCACCGGGTGGCTATACAGGTACTTATGACAGATACAGAGGTGGCAGTATAGGAGAAAATATATTAAAAACAATATAGAATGTGTGTGTGTGTGTGGGGGGGGGGGGGGGGGGGGTACTGGTGGACTTACCTCCCCAGAGAAGACACAACAGTAGTGTATCAGAAAAGTAACATTTATTCTTACTCCAACAATTTTGCAACGCGTTTCGTGGGTCCAATGCTTGCATCCTCAGGCAATAGGGAGCAACTGTGGTGTACTCAAAGCATGTAAAGTGCCTCTGGCATAAAACAAGTGTGGCCACTAGGACCTTCACACCCATAACACCTAATCTGAAGTATCAGAGAAGTTGGCCGCTCCTACACCTCTGAGCCCCCCTGTCCCCTGCATTTGCAGTGGGTGCTCCCCACTAGTTAGGCCCGTGTTCAGAATGACACTATGTAGAATATATATATATATATAAGTCTCATTGTCATTTGCAATCGCTATGCAGTTCTGGGCAGCTCAGGATGCTGTCATCAATCCACCAATTGCGGCAAGGTGGCACTGGATTTCCTGCATGCATGTTGTTACATAGTACTGCATGTATTTATGGGAGACTTTTGCATTCACTGCCAGCTAGCAAATGGTAATCAAGCCTGCTCAGGATTGAGTGATTACCATTCAGCTGTATGGAAATTTGCATGCTTGCATCCATTGGCTGATGCCAGTTTAACAGTCTGCCTCCCATTTTAGACCCAGCCCGTCATAGCGGTCAGTTTGCTGGTCTGCTGGCTACCTTGACACTCTGTTATAGATCTGTTATTGTAGTTTAAATGTGACCTTATTATTTGTGCTTTAGCTAGTTTCTTGATAAATATATATGCAGACTTGCTAATATATATTTATCCGTTAGTTGAGACGTTTGTTATTTTTCTTATTATTGTGTATTGCCTAGTTCCATGCTTGATGGACGTTCGATTCATCCACGGTGGGTCAGTGAAGTCCATTATCCAGATAGTTTGGATTCTGCCATCACCACGTTGGTGACTGGTAGTATTCCTGCTACTCTAGTTTCTGGGAATGTAACTACAGGCTGCAGTTGCCATTAGTTACGTTCTACCCTGTAGTCTTGCCTGGGTGGATGCTTGCTGGTGACTGTTGTTAGCCTGCTTGCTCTGCTTCTGTGGATGTGACTGTGAGCTGTGGTTGCTACTAGTTACGCTCCAATCTATAGTCCTGCCTTGCACCTGTCTGAATGCTTGCTATCGCTAAGGCAGCGCAACATCGCACTGCGCTGCCATTGTGTTTTATTTGTAGCGATATCGGAAGCCCAGAGCTGTAGTTGCTCTGGGCAGCCTGTGTAGCCTCTTCCATTATTCAGCTACCAGCCTAGTTGCTCTGGGTGGTCGAAGTATAACCCCCAAGCGTTATATATATATATATATATATATATATATATATATATATATATATATATATATATATATATACAGTCCTAACATTGAGATTTAACATGTTGAGTGTTAATGTGCTGTACTCAAGGAAAAGTTACTATCTGGTTGTTTTAAATTGTATATAAATTAAAAAGAATAGATAATGCAGGGGTTCCTTAGTTTTACCCCAATTTCTTAAATTGATAAGAACTGAGAATTATGCAAAGAAGTGTGTTTGAATCTATGAGATATGCAATGGTTTAGTCCAGATGATTTTGTAAATAAAAAAAAAACACATTTATTAAGAAAGAAACAAATACAATGTAGAATCCATGCCCGTCTAGATTTGTTTGATGAATAATAATGATGCTAGTGGTTAAACAGCAGTGAGTACATCATCAAGCAGCTGTGTGAATTGTGGAATATTTAATATTTATATTTTGAGGTGAATTTGAGTCGATTGGTGTGGTTGATTTAAAAGAAAAGTAATGTTGTTCCCTTGCCCTTATGGTCATTAAAAATATTTAAATTAATGAGCATCGCACACCATAATCTCTGAGAGTCCTAACCTAATCTCCAACAATTGTTCTCCTAAATATCAATAATGTATAGCACTGTATGACTAAGTATGTTTATTTTGCTTTTTAGCTTAGGTTATCGTAAAATATTAATTATGCTGCATGTGATGTCCAGAGATATTTTTGACATTTATTGTCAAGAACAATAGCTGCTTTATGTCTTCTCTGCTCTCTATTGCATAACCCACTCATTCTGTTATTTCATTTTCTATATTGAAAAATTGACGGAGGTTTTCAAAGAACAATCATTAAATCTTATAATTCCTAGAGCTGTTTATAAGCTTACAAACACATCTCAAGATTTTTAAGATTTCAAGTCTTCATTCTGTCCAACATCAGAAGAGGAAATTTCCATCACAAAATCTATTACATCTACTTTTGATGAGAAAATTGAACTGGCTGTATTCCCGTTTTTGCCTCTGTTTATCTCAGCTCCATGTCTCTGCCACTCATTCTTCAGCCTGTAATAAGGTATTTTCATGCTGCTGAGTAGCCTTCTCAGAGATCAATGTGATTTTCTTTTCTTTCTATCCCATACAGATGTGTATTGCATTGCACAGCATAGCAAAAGTGACAGTGACATTTATGTAGTGGAACAGATAACTAAAATGACGAACACTTGTTTCTTTTTCTTAAGGGAAATAAAATATTTAACATCATTTCAACATGAATTAAGGGAAAATTGTATTTATCTGAATCATTAAGCTACACTGATAAAAGTAACAGACAGCTATATGAGGTTAGCAAACCAGCAGTATTGGCTAGAGAAGAATGGTGTATGTTTCCTGGAAAGCAAGAACTAAGCATTATTTAGATAAGTATGTTCTTTGTTTAGCTCTGCCTGGAGCTTAACCTCCTTGGTGGTATGATTCCTTCCTGATTTTAGAATCTAAAGGTGGTACATTTTTTTTCATTTGTTTTTAGACCCTAAAAGCAAGATAAAATGCATACCATGAGAGAGCATGGAGCAGCCCCTGCACTTACCCATCTCCCTGTGATCCAGCACTGCAGTTCCCCCTCCATCCTCCGGGTGGAGCTGTAACCCCATAGTGAGATTTCCGGCTGTCGTCATGATGACAGTCTGTAATCTCACCAGGGGGATGCAGAGCCTCCGTGGACAGGAAGAGAAATGGCCGCCAGCATCTGGATCGCCCAGGAGATGAGTGAAATTGCCTGCTGCGTGCAATGCTCTGCATGGACCACGAGTGTAGCTCGGGGTTACCACTCTTACCACTCTGAGCTGCGGTTTTCCACCAAGAGTCTAGCTCGTGGATAGAGCTAAGGAAGTTAAAGGATAAGTGGGTCCTTATGTTAGTTAAGGCATTGTTTACATGTATCTTGCAAACATAGGTTCTGATTAATACAAATAATGTGAAGGGTTACACATTTCGAATTCCTGCTTTGACTAAAAATAGAAATGTATATTGAAAAATCAATGTCTTAAAATGAAAATAGCTATTCTGTTCTTTTTATCCAGTTTTTGGAAAGGAGACCGATGAGTGTCTTTTTTTTCCCACTAGCAATCTTTGATGTAGCCAAAGTTAGATCAGTTAAAATTGCCACTGGGGTATTTGAGACTGAGCTATCATCAAAAACCTTGTACCTCTTGGGCTCTGTAGTACTTTTTTATTTTTTTATTTTATTTTATTGAGTTTTCATATACATATACATATAACAAAACATTGCAACCCCCCCCCCACAGCCCAACAGAGTCTGAGTCCCTGCCCCCCCCACAGGACATATCCTATCACAGAACCGTAGAGTCAAGACCACATTAAGCATTAGATATCAATTTTAAAAAGTGACAACCAGCATTTCCATATCTTATAAAATTTCTTGGGTGACCTTCTGCTTTCATAAATAGATTTATAAATGGGCAGGTCAGTGTTCACTCCAGCCTTGAAGTCTGAAACCCCTGGCGGGGTGTCTTTCTTCCAGTGGAGGGTGATAGCTCTTCTGGCATATACCAAAAGCAAGCGAGCCAAGAGGACTTTCCTCTTTGAGAGGGAGGTTTTCCCAAACGCACCCAGTAGTAACGCTGTGGCTGTATATGGGATCTTTCCCTCAAAGAGAGATGAGAGTAGGTCGTGTATATCGTCCCAGTAGGGTCGGATATGAGCACATGACCAGAATATGTGGAATGAATCAGCATTAGTGGCCCGACAGCGCCAGCATGTCCCTTCCACATCCCCCCCCCCCATTTTTGAGAGGCGATGTGGAGTCAGGTACACTCGATATAGAAATTTAAGGGAAATCAGCTTATGTTTAGCTGCAATAGGGGTAGAGATAAAGTGGGCTGTAATTTCTGTCCACTCCTCCTCAGATAGATTAGGTATGTCTCTCCGCCAAACCTCCAAGAGCCTGACAGCTGTACCTGCCGAATGATCCATAAGTAAGGCATAAATTTGTGATACTAGCCCTGTCAGGCCAGAGCGGGATAAGAGATCTTCCAAGGGGTGAGACCGCACTCTCAGGTCAACTGCTCCGAACTGTGCCGTAAAGGCATGCCTTAATTGCAGATAGCGGAGCATGTGGTTAGGTAAAGAAAATTGAGCTTTGAGGTCCTTAAATTGCTTAATTGTACTGCCATCTACAATATCTTGTAGTTTAACTATTCCCCTGTCTGCCCATACAGCCGGGTCTGGTATGCTAATGAATTCTTTTAGTTTGGTGTTATTCCATAGAGGAGTGTGTGGGGACCACTGACCCACCTGAGAGAGGAAAGAACCAGCGGATTCCCACACCTTGACAGCTGTCACCATAGGCATAGTCAGAGAGGGGAGGGATTTAGGTCCTCTGAAAGGCAAGCTGGAGAGAGCCAGACGTGAACCTAGGATAGCTGCCTCCAGGGTCGTGGCTGGATTGTCCTGAGATTGGGCGAACCACGAGTAGACCGAGACTAGAACGGCTGACCAGTAGTAAAGTTTGAGACTAGGGAGTGCAATCCCACCCCTATCAACAGGCAGCTGTAAACTCTTCAAGGCTATACGTGGCGAAGAGGGTGACCACAAGAAGGCGGTTATAAGTTTGTCCATATCCCGAAAGAAGCGGGCAGGAATGAGCATTGGTGTATTTCGAAACAAGTACAAAAATTTAGGGAAGACACACATCTTAAACAAATTACAGCAACCTATCAGGGATATTGGAAGAGGTTTCCATGCGCGTAGTTTTTCTCTGACCACCTCAACAGTAGGCACTAGGTTAGGACTATAAAAATCCTGAGGGTTGGGGGAGACAACAATGCCGAGGTATTTGAATTCCTTTACCACTTTCAGTGGGTGTGTAGGGGGATCAGTGATAGGGAAGGGATCAAGTGGCAGTAATAAAGATTTATTCCAGTTGATAACCAGGCCTGAGTAAGTGCCAAACTCTGAGATCAATTTAAGTGCCGCTTCAAGTGATTTGCGGGGGTCAGCCAGATATAAAAGCAAGTCATCCGCGTAGAGGGAGACCTTTTCTTCAAGGTCTCCCACCCGCAGACCTGCAATGTTAGTAGAAGAGCGAAGCAACGCCACCAGAGGCTCCATCGCCAGTGCAAAAAGCGCTGGGGAGAGTGGGCACCCCCGGCGAGTACCGCGTGCTAGGGGAAAAAAGGAAGATATCCTGGCACCAGTTCTGACCTTTGCTTTGGGGGAAGAATACAGAGCTTGTACGTAGGTTAGAAAGTTGGGGCCAAAATTAAACTTTTTGAGAACCTCCCACAAATATACCCACTCGACACTGTCAAAAGCTTTTTCAGCATCAAAAGATGCTATGACCCTAGATCCAGCATTGGAGTGTCGAGTGGATAAATTCATCATGAGTCTACGTAGGTTTATATCACAACCCTTGCCAGGTATGAAACCTGATTAGTCAGGGTGTACTAAGGATACGATCACCTCGTTGAGGCGCCTAGCCAGAATCTTTGCCAGAATCTTGCTATCTACATTTAGAAGCGAGATCGGCCGATAAGAGGAGCATGACGCAGGGTCCTTGCCTGTTTTGAGAATAAGTGTAATTAGTGCCTCTGACATAGATGGGGAGATTGTACCCGTATCATGTACTTCCTTAAAGACCGTAAGCAGTTGAGGTGCAAGTTGTTTCTTATATTTGTCATAGAGCTCTGCTGGAAGCCCATCAAGTCCAGGGGATTTTCTAGTCTTAAGTGAAGAGATAGCTTGGCAGACCTCTTGAAGGGTAATTTCAGCCTCCAAAAGTTCTACGTTGTCAGGGGACAGTCGGGGTAAAGAAATTTGTGCAAGGAAGGTCTGAATCTCTGAAGGAGATTTAGACACTGTAGAGGAGTACAGTTTGACATAGTAGTTTTTAAGCTCGGCATTGATGTCTCCCAGGTGTGTTAGTTCCCTTCCAGTATCTGTCACTATCCTTGCTATCTGGGTAATAGCCTTCTCCTGGTTCACTAGTTGTGCCAGAAGTCTTCCTGTCTTATCTCCATGTTCAAAGATTTTGACAGTTCTAGCCTGAATACCTTGTTTGGTATAATCTAGCTGCTTTGTAGAAAGGGTAAGAAGAGCTGACTGCCATGTGTCATATGTGGAGTCGGATTTGTGAATTATGTATTGTTGTTCTGCCTCTGCTGCTTTTTGTTCTAGGTTTGTCAGGATGGCCTGTGATTGTTTCTTCTCTTCAGCTATACTAGATATGTATGCCCCCCGCGTGACGGCTTTGTGAGCATCCCATTTAATCAGGAGTGGCACAGGTGCATGGGACAGTTGCCAGTACTCCATCCTATCCATGACCGCGTAGCAGACTCTAGGAACTTCTAGCCAGTGGGGTGCTAGCTTCCAGACAAAATCTGAGTGCATTGGACCTAAGTCCAGTGTGAGTTCTATTGGGCAATGATCCGATATCCCCCGACTCTGTAGTACTTGATTCAAATGGAACCCCTCCATCTACAAATGGTGGATTCAGTGGTTATGATTTGGCTCCTAATCATCTACATCTTGTTGCTTGCTCATTAACATCATCTACATTCAATGTGTTTGGTATTCCATTTGGCTACATTTGACTACATACTAGGCACCCTACAGGGTTGTTAAAGAAGAGAGTAGAAGAAGAAATAACTATCAACTGCAGAAGTTAGGGCTAGATGAGAGATGTGATGGATAGGATTAGATTGAAGCAGACTGATTCACTGATTCAGCACTGGGGTATCTCAGCACAGAGTCTTTACTTGGCCATGAGCTTTCCATTCATTTGAATAGACAGCTGTCCTTAAAGGGATACTTAAGTCAGGAATAAAAATGCAGTTTTACTTACTGGGGCTTCTACCGGCCCCCTGCAGTCTGCCTGTGCACGCGCCAGTACTCTTGGATCCTCTGGGCTGAAAGACATGATTCAATTTTCAAATCATATTCTAGTAGGTTTATTTAAACTACTCTGGTGCACCACAAACTTATTGTGGAAATTACCAGGTCCATAACCACCACTGCCATACCAACGACATTCAAGCAAATCATGCAAAAAAATGTGCTGAAAGTAAATGTTAGCTAAACTAACTATACAAAATCTTGCATTATAAATAAAAGAAACTACAATGTATGGTTTTCTTGCATTTTTCTTTTTTGTAAATACTGTATGTGTTTATAACACTACCTTCGGTAGGAATGCTTGTTACATTTTACATGGCACTGTACGTTACATAATAGGGTGACTCAGAATAGCTTTTACACATGCCAACAGATGGGTCTCTGTTGATGTCTGATTATTATCATGAAATTCACAAGTCATGACTGGAATAAAGTATTCAATGTTATATATATATATATATAGTTAAACCAATAAACTAGTGTATTACTCATCTTCAAATGACAAGAATACTAAGTACTTTGAAAACATGTTTCTACCCTAATTTATCAAACATTTAATGAAATATTTGTCTTTAATCTTTCACACATCACTTTCCATGGGCAGAGGGGGTGCTAGATCTCTCCACACCATGGTGCAAAATTATAACAGTCCTTTTCAACTTTCTAAAAAAATGAATAGAACAGCTTTTCAATGTAAGTAAATTGTCATCACTTTGTTTAAATATGGGTTCTTGCCTGTGTAGCAAAGCTGTTGCCAGGCTAATGACCATATTACATGACTGAAAAAAGCTTACCTTCTTTTAGTAGTAAAGATGTAAAGATTATTCTTTTAAGAAAATTACTTTCATGGTAAATTCATTGAGAAGCACATGACTGATTTAGCAGGTGATCAGTTGATGATTCACTGATTGGCTGGTTATGAACATGTGATCCAATACCTCTCTGGAGTAGTATCTGAAATATTAAGACTTCAGTGAGCAACCTCACAATTCTAGATTTTTAGGGTGCAGAACTCCATTACATAATGTCATAATGAAGCCTTCTGCCAGTGTCCTAAATTCATGTCTCTTTACATAAGAATAACCATGAAACAATTAGTAAGTTACATGACATTAAGCATCTGCTGTAAGTTAAAATGAGCACATGTAACATCTGCAACTTTGGCGGCTGCGGACACGCAGGGTATACCCGCAGCCGCCTTTGTTCCCTGTTCACAGGCCTCATCTGTTCCGTCGGCGTCTAGCACGCCGGGAACGGTACTGTCTCGTGCTCGTAGGGTTGCTGTATTGCGCGGGCGCGCAGAGACAGGACCTTTATGCTGGAAGAGGGCACGTCAGCTGACCTGCCGGTCGTCTGACGTCAGAGGTGACTCACTCCGCTCGGATTGGCTGATTGGTAAGGGGCGCGGCTGTGAGCTCTCCTCAGCTTCTTAAGCCTTCACTGGTCACTTGCAATTTTTCTGCTGTTGCGAATACACTGGTGTTAGCGCTCAGACCTTAGACTAGTATCCGATGTGCTTTGATCTGGGAGGAAACCGGGGATTTCACACAAGACTAGGACTATTGTTATATTGTTTTACTGATTACCTGTGTATGATTCTGGCTATACTCTGACCTTGCTATTGCTTATCGATTCTGTACTTCTGCCTATCTGACCTTAGTTGCTGAACCTCTGCCTAATAACTCACTATTCTTCTGCCTCACGTTTCTGTACTGTATTCGCCTCTCAGTTGCCAAACCTTGCCTGTCTGACCTTTCTACTCACCAGTGAGCCCTTGCCACTGGTGAGGTGCTCTTTTGACTAAATACCCACCAGCTCCTCTGGTGAGGTTTAGTTTAAGTTATATAGCTCCTGTGACTGATAGTACCTTACCAGCTCCTCTGTTAAGGTTTAGCCAAACTTTGTTGTCACTCTTGCTGTTAGTACTTTACCAGCTCCTCTGGTAAGACCTATTATTTATACTACTGTTGTTGCAGCTAGTACCCACCAGCTCCCCTGGTGAGGGCTAGCACTGTTGTTACAGCTAGTACCCACCAGCTCCCCTGGTGAGGTCTAGAACTGTCTTTTCAGATAGTACTCAACAGCTTCTCTGGTGAGATTTATCCAATTAATCTACTGTTGCACCAAACACTTTACACCTCTGTTTCTCAGCCTTCTATACTTACATTATTGGTGATACTGCAGATCACCACATAATCGGGTATAGAGTCTGTATTATTGGTGATTCTGCAGATCACACAATAATCAGACGTCTGTGTGCTACACCAATCGTTACAGCACAAAAGAAGAACTAATGTTCTACCACAACCTACAACTAGTTATTCTAAAAATGCACGCAAAACAAATGTGCTCATGCAGCTGAATAAAAAGCATCTTTGTTATGTTATCCTAACTTAATGAGGAAAAAAGAGCATTTTGGTCCTCTGTGTCATCTCACCTTACACCCTAGTTCACTCTCATGCTACTGTTAAACAAGGTTTATAGTAAATGTGTTGTGCCAGTGCATTAGTTGCCAGGCAGATTTTATGCCTTTCTCAGTGTAATAGCAATGAATCCTCTGCACGCTGCAAATACATGCAGTAGTGTGTTGGTGTGTTGTGCGCTGCAATGGATGTGTTGCCGTTACATTGTACTGGCTGTTCATCTGAGCAGTATCTGTTGCGCTGGTGTGATGCCAGTATAATGTGATGGCAATGCATTTAACTTGCCTTTAAAAGGAACTGTTGTGAAACCAATGTAATACAATAGGAATGATATAGGAATAAAATTGCTTATTTTTTACAATATCTATTTATAAAGTATTTACCATAGTAATTGTTTGCTCATTATAAAATCTTTCCTCACCCTGATTTACATTCTGAAATGTATTACAGTTGGTGACATCCTTAGGCCTGTCTGGTTATCTCTGCAGAATGTTTGTTTACTGAGAGCTCCAAAAGAGTTCCAAAGCAAATAGAAATAATGTCTGCTCTCCCAGAATGCTCTGGGAGTATAATTCTACATATCTAAAAAGCCCAGGCGAAGCATCACTGGGAGCGAGGTGTTATATACCAATATGCCCCTACATATGGCTATAGAAAGTGTTTCTAATGCTGAAAATAACCATAGAAGTGGTTATCCTGAATCATTTACGGAATTCTACTATTTCCTTACAGTGCCTCTTTAAACCTTATTAAACAAGGTTTTATATTCGTAATATAATAAGATAACAGAGATTGTGGCAACAAAACAGAACAACATGGTTAAAAACTGAAGAATCCAGACATAAAATCATGGTTTAAAATGGCCTCAAAACAATTACAGTTCTAATAGTATTAACTCAGAAAAATGTCTGTTTAGATAGATAGATAGATAGATAGATAGATAGATAGATAGATAGATAGATGGTGTATATATTATATTAATATAAAAATTATGCAGCACACAGACAGATGTATATTCTTTTCTCCATAAAAATTGAAATTGTTGAACATTTTCTCCAACAGAATTGGAAACCTCGGATTTCTGGTAGTTATTGTTATTAACACCAGTAACTACTATAATTGGACATATTCAGTCTCCTGCATAGGAGATGAGAGTCTCAAAGAGCTATTTTGATATATGTCACATCAAAGAGATTACCTTAGCTGTGCTGTAATAGATAAACACTTCAGCAGATGTTCTCCCTTGTCAAGGGAGAAAAGTTGGATAATGAAGACTACATTATTTCTTGAAATAGTGTAGAAGCTGAGATGTAAAATATCGTCTCACCTCCTATTTTGACTCACTCAGCATGATGTACTCTGCTTACTTCTGAAATTCAAATATTCAACAACATATTTTGTTATTGAAAACTATTCACAAATAAAAGTGTAACCATTTTGTGCTGCACATGCCAAGTATTCTAGTTGGTCTTATAATTACTATGCATACATTTAAAAAAGTGCTCTAAAATAGTGTAACTGTACTACAGCAGCACTAATACACACTAGCTATAAAAGCATAAATCCACTGATATTAAATACTGTGTCTATGAAACAGATTACTAAAACATTACATCCATATTGTATCTAATATACAACTTTTTGCACTCACGTTTTCACTTTGTAACATCATTCAAAACCGCTTCTCTGTCCTGAAAAGTTTGTGTGACATAGCCTGGGGTTAAATGACCTACCAAAAAAGTATTGCTACACGTTTTACTGTGCTAAAAAAAATAAGCAAGTTCTCTCATTGTGAGTCTATAGTTCCTCAAGGTGACCTATGATATTTTAGGTTATGTCAGTCAAGCTGTTTGTATGATAATTTATTTGGAAAAGCAAGGTCCAGATGGTAAATTTTCACTGCCCGAGATAATCGTTCATGATCATCTTGAGCAAAAATCTTGTATCACTTTAGTCCAATAACACAATTTGGCAATCTGCTGTGCCAGGCCACTTAATGTCAAGCAGAAATAAGTACTATTCTTTAGAACCTCCTGCACTTCCTCCACTAGCTGTCCACCTCCTCTCTCAATAGAAAACTACAGCCTTCACCTGAATCGATCATTGATGACAATTATTTAGCATCTGCATGCAGCCTAAATTGTAGGTCAGAATGCTGACCATAGACACAGCCTCCATAACATTTAGAAGTTTTGTTGCCAATACGATTTGAAGAACCTTTAGTTCCCCATACAATTACACTAAATTTTCTGTTATGTTCCGATCCCCTTCTGTTAAACTTTATTACCTCCCCCACAACATGATCCACATACAATAATCTACACATACATTGTTAGTATCCACATATAACCTTTTTTTTACACCACACAAAATACATATAATCGCACATCAAATATTTTAGAATAATTTTATAACCATAATTTTAGAATAACATAGCATGATTCTTCAAAGTTATAATGCTGCCTATTTACATATGTGTGCTTCCACCTTTTTTACTATTACATAAAAACACAGTTTTACACATGTTTTGTTTATATAGAATTAAAATATCTGTTTACAGTGGGAAATTGGGAATAGGAGAGATTTTGATGTGTTATTGTGCTAGTAAGCATATGTAATGATTTAGTATCATGCGAAAATTATTCTGCTGCTCTGAAAAAATATTTTAACTGCACACCACATCCAGAACACAAAAAAGTGACACATCCACAAAACAAAAAAATGATGCAACTTGTCCAGTAATAACTCTCTAGTAAATACAGGTAACCAGGGTCCACAAAATACAGGAAGTGTAGGAATATTAAACGGATGTGTGTGAAGTCTCCTTTGACTTATTTCTGGATCTGAGAACAAAGCGAGTTGGTGCATAGACAGCTATTTCATGTCTCATACTGGGCATACACGGGTCGATCTGGCGGGTGATTAGCCGCCGGGTCGGCTCCCGCCGCGTCCCCGCTCTTCCGCGCGTGTGCGTGGATCGATTACTGCTTGTCCCCACCGGCGCTCCTTATCAGCCGCTCGATTCCCCGCTAATGTCCGCCGGCAGGGATCGAGCGGGGAATCTATCTAGCAGGTCATCGGACCTGTCGGATATTATCAATCAAGCCATCAGCGGCTCGATTGATAAGGACAAGAAAGTCCGTGTATGCCCAGCATCAGAAGCTGTTAGAGAAATGATACTGGACTGTATTTTATGTTACTTTTATCAGTTTCATTAGCTAGTGTGTGGCTCCACATCAGTGTTGCTTGAATCTGCCAAAGTCCGGGATGAGGACACTTTGGATGATACCCAAAAATCATGATTTGGGAGTCCTAAATCTGAACACTACTAAAGTCAATGAAGAAAAGTTCTGGTATTTATGTTGGTCTCTGGAAGGCAATGTACACCAGCCAAATGCATGAAAATCATATATAAAGTTCATAACATGTCTAAGAAATATAGTGCAATAAAAAATCTAAGTCTCAGCATTTTTTTTTAAATAGCGTTCTTTGTGTACCTCTCATGGTGTATTTAAGGAACTGTTTATGAATTTAACAGGCTTTCCTTTGTACAATGAGCTGCGATTACTTGCGCATTTATCAGGTCTGGACAGAATGTTTGTTTTCTTAATAGATGGAACAAGTACAGCTGGCTAGTAACAGCAATACATGTCACAATATGCACCTTATCATACTATTTGCATGGCATTGCATTGAAAAGCATGAATGTAACGATATGTGTCAGCAAGTAACAGAGTTCTGATTATCAGGTGATCTGCAGTATCACCTATAATACAGATATATACCTGATTATATGGTGATCTGCAGAATCACCAATAATACAAGTATACCAGCAGCTAATGAGATAGCAAGTATAGTGCTTGGTGCAACAGTAGTACTGATAGGTTTAGCTATACCTCACCAGAGGAGCTGGTGGGCACTAACAGTACAGAGCCCCTCACCAGAGACAAGGGCCCTCTGGTGAGAGTAGAGTGGTCAGACTAATCGAGTTGGCAACAGACGGACAGATACGGTACAAACTCAGAAGGCAAAGGCAAGAAGGTTTTAACAGGCAGAGTCGGCAGCAGGACCAGATGGGCAGAAGTACAGAATCACTGAGAATAAGAGTAGTCAGAACGGGCAAGAGTCATAAACAGATAATAACAGTATTCAGATTATAATTATAGCTATCAAACAATCCTATCACTGTGTGAAATCCCCGGTTTCCTCCCGGATCAAAGCACACTGGATCTATCTAAGGTCTGAGCGCTAACACGAAGTATTCGCAACAGCAGACTAGTTGCGAGTGAATCAGCAAAGCTTAAGAAGCAGAGGAGACCCCTTCGGCACGCCCACTCCCATCAACCAATGAGGACCGGCCAGTCAGCTGACACGCTTCCTCCCCACATAAAGGACCCTATGTGCTGCTGACAAACCCGTCCTCGGCGTGCTAGACGCCCGAGGCCCGGATAGCTCACTAGGCAGGGAGATGGAGGCAGCTGCAGTGGTATCGCTGTTCACCGCAGCTGTCTCTTCTATGTTTATTACATTGAACATTTCCTCTGGTTAGCTGCACTCCGCCTGCTTAGGATGGATATTACATTTTATGATGCCTCGTTCTTCTTTTGCGTTCTACTTCATGCACCTGTTTTTTATAAAGCATTTGTTATGTTCTGTATTAAAATGTAATTAAAATTCTGTTGAAAAAAGAAAGAAAAGTATGATCAAAATCAAAAATTTGAACCCTCATCCCTTGATTAAACCTTTTTAGTTACCTTGTGGTATCACATTTGGAAAGCAACAACAACAGCCCTGAAAGGTAAGGCATAGAGATGTCGCGAACCTCCGATTTTCGGTTCGCGAACCCCGTTCGCGAACCTTCACTGAAGGTTCGGTTCGCATAAAAGTTCGCGAACCGCAATAGACTTCAATGGGGAGGCGAACTTTGAAAACTAGAAACATTTCTGCTGGACAGAAAAGTGATGGAAAAGATGTTTCAAGGTGTCTAACACCTGAGATCTTTCAGTGACTACAAGAGGGGGAAAAAAAATCAAAAATACCTTATAGTTTTTGAGAAAATCAATTTTAAAGTAACTCCTTCTGACCGTGGGAAAATTAAGCGCCCGCCGACTTTAGCAGTTAATAGCAAAGCCGCTTTAAAAGCTAGAAACCCCAAACTTGCAGAAAATGTTAAGAAGAACAGTGGAAATAAGAGGAAAAAAAAAACATTTTTCAAAAAGACCTTATAGTTTTTGAGAAAATCAATTTTAAAGTTTCAATGTAAATTCTCCTTCTGACCGTGGGAAAATATACCCCCGCCGACTTAAATGGTTAATTGCAAAGCCCCTTTAAAAGCTAGCAACACCAAAATTACTGGGAATGTTAAGAAGAACAGTGGGAACAAGAGGAAAATTTTTTTTTCAAAAAGACCTTATAGTTTTTGAGAAAATCGATTTTAAAGTAAAAAAAAAAGAGTCGATTCATAAAAAAAGAACCGATTCATTAAAAAGATCCGGCTCATTCATGAGCCGTTAGTATAGCAGAGAATGCGTCCTCGGAAGGACGTGAAGCTGCTGGCTCCCGCTGCTGTCTCTCTCCACCTGCCTGCACCTGTCAACCCCCACCTAGGCTGGCACCCAGCGCACCCATGGGTGCACTGGGTGCCAGCCTAGGTGGGGGTTCACAGGTGCAGGCAGGCAGGTGGGGAGAGACAGCAAGAGCTAGCAGCTATGCGTCCAAAAGGACTTTTGGACGCATTCTCTGCTATGTGGGTGGGGGGCTTCGGAGATCTTCAATCAACTTAATAGAAGATCGCAACATAAGAGGATACAGTTCGTTGGATCATTTACCGAGGATATTGCCGTTGGAATTTTTTTTTAAAGCTACAGGGAAGTATTTCTGGTTAATTAAGAAAATTAAAGGACTTTTTTCGTGGTTGTGTTTTTATTTAATTTAACCCTTTGTGGAAATGGGTAGGGGTACTTTGTACCTCTATACTCATTTCTCCTGGGAGGGGGTGGGCATCTGGGGTCCCCTTCTTAAAGTAGACTCCCAGATGCCACCATGAACCCCCCCCCCCAGGGAGTCGTCGCCCCCACCTCCTCCTGGGGCACTGGAGGTGGGGAAGAGCCCCTTGTCCATGGATTGGACAAGGGCTCCGGGGGGGGGGAAGGGGAAGGCTTGGCTGCCCCTCCCCCCCGAAGCCCCCCATACCATGGACCATGCGGGCTGGTATAGCTCAGGGTGCAAAGCCCCAGTCGGCCGGGGCTCCGCATTCTGGCTATCCCAGCCTGCATGGGGGACAAGGGGTTACAGAGGCTGCCCCAGGAGGAGGTGGGGGCGACGACTCCCTGGGGGGTTTCATGGTGGCATCTGTGAGTCCCCTTTAAGAAGAGGACCCCAGATGCCCACCCCCCTCCCAGGAGAAATGAGTATAGGGGTACAGTACCCTTTACCCATTTCCACAAAGGGTTAAATGAAATAAAAACACAACCACGAGAAAAGTATTTTATTATTCTAAATTAACCATAAATACTTACCTGTACCTTTAAAAAAGTTTTCCCATGCCAATATCCACGGTAAACGATCCAACGAACTGTATCCTCTTATGTTGCGATCTTAAATTAAGTTGATTGAAGATCTCCGACGTCCCCCACATAGCAGAGAATGCGTCCTTTTGGACGCATAGCTGCCGGCTCCTGCTGTCTCTCCCCACCTCCTCACCTGTCACTCTCACCTAGCCTGGCACCCATGGGTGCGCTGGGTGCCAGGCTAGGTGAGGGTGACAGGTGCAGGCAGGTGGGGAGAGACAGCAGCGAGCCGGCAGCTTCACGTCCTGCTCAGGACGCATTCTCTGCTATTGTAACAGTTCTTGAATCATCCGGTTCTTTTTAATTAATCGGTTCTTTTTTTTTATGAATCGGCTCATTTTACTTTGAAACTTTAAAATTGATTTTCTCAAAAAGTATAAGGTCTTTTTGAAAAAATTTTTTTCCTCTTGTTCCCACTATTCCACTCAACATTCCCAACAATTTTGGTGTTTCTACTATGTAAGGGGACTTTGCTATTAACCGTTAAAGTCGGCGGCCGTTAAAGTCTATGGGGCGAATCGAACTTTCGCAAAAGTTCGCCTGGTGCAGGCAAACGCGAACCCCCAAAGTTCGCCTGGAACCGTTCGCCGACGAACCGTTCGCTACACCTCTAGTAAGGCATAAGACATTTGGAGTTTTCCTGTATAATGCCCCAGTCCTCACCTTAAAGTACAGGCAGAAGTCTGTCAGAGGGATCTTTCTAAAAAAAAAAAAAAAAAAGTGGGGGTCCTCTGCATCCTCTCCTTAAAAGTAGGCAAGAGGCCTATGGCTTGCATTGAATTTTACCACAGCCAATATCAGTGCTTGGGCTTTTTGCACTGCTCAGCACTGCTGCTTGTGCCTATGCCTTTTTCCTAAACTGGCTTAATCCTGCTAACTGGTTTTCAGTGAGCAGTGAATAGCATCTTGGTATTGTGGCTTTCTTTAATCAGTTATTTTCTATGTGATGATCTAATTGCTGATAAAATGTACTCCTGCCATACTCAAATGTTATTTTGCCTGCATCAAAATGAAGAGCTTCTCAAATTGCATCATTCTGAGCCTGCACATTTTGACAATCTTCTTCTAATGCAGTGCTGTCCAACTGGTGGCCCGCGGGCTGAATGTGGCCCACGGGCTGTTCTCACTTGACAGGACTATTATTTATCAGTCCCACCCCTCTGCAGGCTCACCTCTTGTTCGCACTTGGCTCCACCCTCAAAGCCGAGACATTGATGCTCTATCCCCTCCAGCCAAAAAATCTGGTGCTAGCCATGCCCCTGCCCATGAAGTTGCACAGCACTGTTCTAATGAAATGATTTGTGCCACCATATGTCAAGACCCAAACTCTAACATGAAAAGGATACTGCTACAGTGAAATTTTGAACAACAAGATGGACTGTTATAAATTGTGCACAATTCATGCTATGGTATAACATGAATGAATCCATATTCAGATTGTCTCAAGTTCTTTATAAGAACAGATTTATTTAAGGTCTTAGTTATTACTAAACTTTACCTACTATAAAATTGTTATTAGTAAACCTTATTATGTTTTTGTTTTGTTTTTTTGCAATAATTATTTTTATTGAGATAAAGTAATGCCATGTACAGAAAAAAAGACTATGCTATTACACAGAAAACCATTCAGAAAATGCCCCTTCTCTCTCCACCCAGTTTACATTGAGGAGACCGAAGTCTCCAGGGTTCCAGGCGTTAAGTTCCTGGGCACAACCATCACTAAGAACCGTAGATGGGGGCAGAACACCACCAAAGTTCAGAAAAAGGCACAGCAGCGGTTATTTTTCTTGTGCCAATTGAAGAAATTTGGCATCCCGTGCAAATTGCTCAGGTGCTTCTGCTCCTCCCTCATTGTCTGGTACACAGGGGCATCTGCTAATGACAGGTAAAAACTTCAGAGAGTAATCAGTACTGCAGAAAAGATCATTGGATTGCCACTGCCAGCCCTGGATCTCCTCCACACTGCTAGAATTAGGACGAGGGCCACCAAGATCTCGCACAACCCCTTCCACCCTGGCAATCGCTTCTTCAAGCTCCTTCCATCAGGTCGTCGTTTCAAGGCCATCTCCACCAGAACCACCAGGCACTAAAGCACCTTCTTTCCTCAGGCTGTACCTCTACTGAACTCGAGCCTACCATGACAGGTCTAGCTAGCTAGCTAACCCCTAGACAGTATTATTCTACTCGAGTCACCCTCTCTGATCTTTCTTACTGTGTGAAACTGGCCCCTTCTCCCAGCGACGGAGTACATGCCTGCATCCCATGTTTTGAGAGTATGCTTCTTAAGCCTGTATCATAATCATTCTCAGGTAGTGTAGTCTATTCTATGTCTGTATATGAACAATTCTATTCTATGTCTGTATATGTTCAATTGCCATGCCATGTATACCAAAAACAATTCCGGGTACATCATTCGGCGTACTTGGCAAATAAAGTGATTCTGATTCTGAAGTATGTCCCAAGACATTTGAAATTTGCATAACATAACTTATACAAACATTAAACTAAATTAACAGAATATGCGATAAATTAAAAGAAAAGAAAAGCCCAAATGAAAGACATTTGTATTTGCACGAGTTCCAGTTGCTCGATATTCCAAACACGTCCACATAATAAGACCAACTCTAACCATCATCCAGGAAATGCAAATATAAGAATCGTTGATGCTGACTGCGTGTCACCATCACCCTCCCAAACCCTCTTCCCTCCAATAGTGAGCACAAACAACCCCAGCATAAGCCCATAAAGGATACACTCTTGGATTCTTGCTATTTGTGAATCCCTAGATGGGTGAAATGATTTCCACAAGCCAGCAATGGGCACCTTCTTAGCATTGCAGATATGGCCCAGAAGTTTGTTCTGATGCCTATTAAAGAGTACCTAAATTATAAATTACAGTTTGCTTCAAACCTAATAAGTTGCCAAGATATATAAACTCAAACATGATAAAGTGTTATTTTCTCACCCCCAGGGTCCGTATTCCACATATGGTCTTCAAATCCCCGCCCCCAGTGTGAAATTTCTTTCCAAACCATAGGTGCAAAGGATGCTGGGGGATTGATGTCATAACTCCACCCCTCATGTTCATGTGATCTAAACTAGGCAGACAGACAGACATCTAAAATAAGAATTATAGCAGACAACCATGATAAGATAGGATGCAGCAGTTTTCCAGTGTCTTCTCTCTCCTACACACTGTGAAAAGAGAGGTAAATTGATCCAGGCAGGCAGACAGCAGGGGAGGGAGGGGCAGGGGAGTTAACCAGCCTGAAGAGGTGGGCACAATGCTTTCAGCTTCGGGAGGAATAAGGAAGTGCTTCTTACAAATATAAATGTGAGTCTGCTCTATTCAATAAGACGTACCACATGTAAACTTTATATGTTCATCTAACTGTACACAGTGCCTAGACTACATATATGTATTGCCATTCAGACCATTTTTTGGCTGGAGGTGGTCTTTAAGGGACATGACTTGTTTATGAAATAATGTCGCCCATGGGTCCAGTCCACTGCCATCTCTAAGATTTCTGATGCAAATAGAAAGCACATTTTCCAAAATTCTTGAACTATGGCACAAGACCACCAACAGTGTACCAAGTCAGTAGGGAGACCACATCACCTAAAGCATAGACCTGTGGCAATAAGGTCCCATTTATAAAGCTGCCCAGGGGTTCTGTCCCAGACAAAAAATATTTTATAACTATGTTCCTTAGTAACAGAATTAATGGATAATGAGGCTGTGTCTTGAACATAGCAACCTTATTATGTGTTACCGTTCAGTATTAACCTCTTCCCGACCACCGTATATATACAATTGGCGGCCGGGAAGTGGACCCCGCAAGGACCACCGTATAGACAAATGGCGGCGGTCCTTTTACGGGCATGGGCGGCGCGATCGCGTCATTCGTGACGTGATCGGCCGTCGGGGACTGGCTCCGCCCACCTCGCGCTGTAACCCGCCGGCCGTTCGGAAGCGCCGGCGGGTAACTAGCACCCGGATCGCCACATACAAAGTGTATAATACACTTTGTATTGTATACAAAGTGTATTATACAGGCTGCCTCCTGCCCTGGTGGTCCCAGTGTCCGAGGGACCACCAGGGTAGGCTGCAGCCACCTTATGTCACACCCAAGCACACTGATTCCCCCCCTGCCCCCTGAACGCCCACAGCACCCCTCAGATCCCCCCCCCCTGCCCACCCCCAGACCCCTGTTTGCACCCAATCACCCCCCTAATCACCCATCAATCACTTCCTGTCACTATCTGTCAACGCTATTTTTTTTAATGCCCTAAACTGCCCCCTGCTCCCTCCTGATCACCCCCCACCCCTCAGATTCTCCCCAGACCCCCCCACAGACCCCCTCCCTGTGTACTGTATGCATCTATCCCCCTGATCACCTGTCAATCACCTGTCAATCACCTGTCAATCACCCATCAATCACCCATCAATCACCCACTGTCACTGCCACCCAAAAATCAGCCCCTAACCTGCCCCTTGCGGGCAATCTGATCACCACCCACACCAATAGATCGCCCGCAGATCCGACATCAGATCACCTCCCAAGTGCAGTGTTTACATCTGTTTTCTACCCTAAACACCCACTAATTACCCATCAATCACCCATCAATCACCCCCTATCACCACCTGTCACTGTTACCCATCAGATCAGACCCTAATCTGCCCCTTGCGGGCACCCAATCACCCGCCTACACGCTCAGATTGCCCTCAGACCCCCCCTTATCAATTCGCCAGTGCAATATTTACATATGTTCTTCCCTGTAATAACCCACTGATCACCTGTCAATCAACTGTCAATCACCCATCAATCACCCCCTGTCACTGCCACCCATCAATCACCCCCTGTCAATGCCACCCATCAATCAGCCCCTAACCTGCCCCTTGCGGGCAATCTGATCACCCACCCACACCAATAGATCGCCCGCAGATCCGACATCAGATCACCTCCCAAGTGCAGTGTTTACATCTGTTTTCTACCCTAAACACCCACTAATTACCCATCAATCACCCATCAATCACCCCCTATCACCACCTGTCACTGTTACCCATCAGATCAGACCCTAATCTGCCCCTTGCGGGCACCCAATCACCCGCCTACACGCTCAGATTGCCCTCAGACCCCCCCTTATCAATTCGCCAGTGCAATATTTACATATGTTCTTCCCTGTAATAACCCACTGATCACCTGTCAATCAACTGTCAATCACCCATCAATCACCCCCTGTCACTGCCACCCATCAATCACCCCCTGTCAATGCCACCCATCAATCAGCCCCTAACCTGCCCCTTGCGGGCAATCTGATCACCCACCCACACCAATAGATCGCCCGCAGATCCGACGTCAGATCACCTCCCAAGTGCATTGTTTGCATCTGTTCTCTACCCTTAACACCCACTAATTACCCATCAATCACCCCCTATCACTGCTACCTATCAGATTAGACCCCTAATCACTTTTTTACACCCTAAGTGCACTAAGGGGGCCAAAGGCCAATGAGTACCTTTAGGATTTCACAGGTCATTTTGCGACATTTGGTTTCAAGACTACTCCTCACGGTTTAGGGCACCTAAAATGCTAGGGCAGTATAGGAACCCAACAAATGACCCCATTCTAGAAAGAAGACACCCAAAGGTATTCTGTTAGGAGTATGGTGAGTTCATAGAAGATTTTATTTTTTGTCACAAGTTAGCAGAAAATGACACTTTGTGAAAAAAAAACAATTAAAATCAATTTCCGCTAACTTGTGACAAAAAAATAAAATCTTCTATGAACTCACCATACTCCTAATGGAATACCTTGGGGTGTCTTCTTTCTAAAATGGGGTCATTAGTGGGGTTCCTATACTGCCCTGGCATTTTAGGGGCACTAAACCGTGAGGGGTAGTCTTGAAACAAAAATGACCTGTGAAATCCTAAAGGTACTCATTGGACTTTGGGCCCCTTAGCGCAGTTAGGGTGCAAAAAAGTGCCACACATGTGGTATCGCCGTACTCAGGAGAAGTAGTATAATGTGTTTTGGGGTGTATTTTTACACATACCCATGCTGAGTGGGAGAAATATCTCTGTAAATGGACAATTGTGTGTAAAAAAAAATCAAACAATTGTCATTTACAGAGATATTTCTCCCACCCAGCATGGGTATGTGTAAAAATACACCCCAAAACACATTATACTACTTCTCCTGAGTACGGCAATACCACATGTGTGGCACTTTTTTGCAGCCTAACTGCGCTAAGGGGCCCAAAGTCCAATGAGCACCTTTAGGCTTTACAGGGGTGCTTACAATTTAGCACCCCCCAAAATGTCAGGACAGGGGACACACCCCACAAATGACCCCATTTTGGAAAGTAGACACTTCAAGGTATTCAGAGAGGGGCATGGTGAGTCCGTGGCAGATTTCATTTTTTTTGTCGCAAGTTAGAAGAAATGGAAACTTTTTTTTTTTGTCATTTTCCGCTTACTTGTGACAAAAAATAATATCTTCTATGAACTCACTATGCCTCTCAGTGAATACTTTGGGATGTCTTCTTTCCAAAATGGGGTCATTTGGGGGGTATTTATACTATCCTGGAATTCTAGCCCCTCATGAAACATGTCAGGTGCTCAGAAAAGTCAGAGATGCTGGAAAATGGGAAAATTCCCTTTTTGCACCATAGTTTGTAAACGCTATAACTTTTACCCAAACCAATAAATATAGGCTGAATGGTTTTTTTTTAATCAAAAACATGTTTGTCCACATTTTTCGTGCTGCATGTATACAGAAATTTTACTTTATTTGAAAAATGTCAGCACAGAAAGTTAAAAAAATCATTTTTTGACAAAATTCATGTCTTTTTTGATGAATATAATAAAAAGTAAAAATCGCAGCAGCAATCAAATAGCACCAAAAGAAAGCTTTATTAGTGACAAGAAAAGGAGCCAAAATTCATTTAGGTGGTAGGTTGTATGAGCGAGCAATAAACCGTGAAAGCTGCAGTGGTCTGAATGGAAAAAAATTGCCTGGTCCTTAAGGGGGGTAAAGCCCACGGACCTCAAGTGGTTAATAACATGTTAGCTTCAACCAGAGGTGGGCAGCAAAAAATTAAGAACAAATTATCCCAAATAGTGAGAACTTCACTTACTATTCTATGTATACTGTTCCATATGTGTCTGAATTACTGACCTTAGGCTAAACAAAAATGTTAATACTTAAAAACCAGTGTAACCTGTTTTTAATTTATTTTTTTGTCATACAGGGTGTCAGTAAACCATGCATAGAAATTTATTTCTGAGTGGTTAGTCTAAAAGTCTAAACTTTTCAGTATTAAAAATTGATTAGAGGCTCCAAACCTCATAGATATGGGATCAGAAACGTTGTGAAATGAAATCAAAGTGGCTGTCAGAAAGAAGTGTGAAAACAGACTGATTAAGATCAATAAAGAGATGAAATCAATATGGATGACAGCTGGGTCACAATACAAACTACAAAGAATAGGAGAGTGGCCAAAAATAAAAGAAATACGTGACTTGTAAAATAGCTAAAAATGCAATTTCAAACAAATGCAAGACATGAAAAGGACCAGTACAACAATAACATCTATGGAGAAGAAAAGAGAGACGATGTAAGAAAGAAAGCTTGCATAGCTGAAGAGAAACTTTTAGTTCCATATTGGAATCATAAACAAAGTCATGGGGCGCATAGAAGTGATGCAGTAGGAATTAAAAAACAGATGGGAAGAATATTTTGTATACTGTATATCTAACATCATGAATAAGGGTTCCTTTATACAAAAATCTCAAGTTTTAGAAGAAGTTAGATCAACGTGGTCACTGCCAAAAATGAAAGGCACGGGAATTGATAGCATTCCAGCAGAAATATTCATTCTGTACATATGTGAGTAAGCCTTAGGTGGTGAGGAATTTGGATGACTCCTTCAATGAGAAGGTCCCAAATATTGTCCCCTTCCCCAGGTGGATTGGGTAGAGGGTATATATAAGTATTTCCTGCCCATTCCTACAAAGAGATTAGGGTTTAAAACAACAGTAACACTTCTGAAAGCACATTTTGTATGGATGCAGAAAACATAGAGGAAAAGAAAAATACAATATTGGTCACGGTCATCAACCACAATGGACATCTTCACTACCTAGGCAGGAGCTTCCTTTGGGAAAATCTGCCCATTTATATTAAGAATTTCCCATTAGGATGTATTTTCTGCTACTTACTTGCCAGTAAATAAGATGGCAGATGTGAACTAAACTCACTGTGCAAATCTAAGATGGTAGAAGCTACACCCTAACCCTAAGGCTGGGCATTTAAATGTAAATAAATCCTTGCTGGCTGAGTGGGAGAGCCTACCATAAATGATGATTGAATGTAGGGTATAAGGTATATTATTAAACAATTGAGTGATTGAGTATAAGGTATATTAGTAAACCTTACCTGTTCCCAAAAAGTTTTAAAAACTAAATAACACACACCATAAATAAAAAATAGATGTGTTATAAATTAACTCATGCCAATAATCTTATACATAAGGACCACCAACCCCACACATCTGCATTTTTTGTATGGACGTATTGACAAAGCACAATGCCACAGAAGAGCAGTGCATTATTTAATAAAGTAATACAGCTATTGGCACCTAAAGAGGTTGAGTTAAGTTAACCTAATGGGACCCCTTAATCATGAGAAAAGCACACTTTCTCTACAGTTTAACTAAACTTTGTCCTGATTGCTATTAGCGGGTCCAGCCATCATTGTTATATGCAGTGGTTACTGTGGCAATGTAGATGTGTGCAGCAGTGGCTCTTTTGCAGAAGCCAAGACCACTTATTTCAGTTATTAACTGCATATTTAGAGATCCTGTCCATTACTCAGCAGGCTAAGTGCTGTGTCCTTCCCCTCTGTTCACTTGGGCTGTGCTAAAAGCTGATTTGTCTTCTTTCCTCTATCCCTGCTGTGACCTGTATCCAACATTCTAAAGCATAGAAATCAGAAACCGCACTCAGACGGCTTTTTCAACCACTGTATTCACAACAAACCAAGCATGACAAGGTACACAACATGTTTTGGGCGTCGCCCTTCCTCAGGTGTATCACACCCATTACCAGTGACACTTATATACCCCACTCACAGGAACAGAGGATAATCACATAATCCATAAAACAAGCATTTTTTTTAAAACTTCCAGGGAACTACACATAAGTGTCTACCCCACTTATGTATAGTTCCCTGGAAGTTTAAAAAAAATGCTTATTTTTGGTTTATGTGATTATCCTTTTTTCCTGTGGGTGGAGTATATAAGTGTCACTGGTAAGGGGTGTGGTACACATGAGGAAGGGCGACACCCGAAACATGTTGTGTACCTTGTCATGCTTGGTTTGCTGTGAATACAGTGGTTGAAAAAGCCGTCTGAGTGCGGTTTCTGATTTCTATGATCTACAGTGTGGTTTAGCAGGAGTGGTGTACCTGCTGGGGACCTGCACCGGCCTACAGGTCAAGACTACTGACCTGATGAGTGGTGGTGAGAGGGTGATTCTACAAACATTCTAAAGCAGGCACTGTGAGTGCTGTGATGTGTTGGGGAAGATCATAGGTAAATAAATAGACAACTAGTTTTCAATTCCTAACCTTCTGCATCAAAGATGAGTGCATTCCCTCTACACCTGCAAACGTGCCGTTGTTTGTGTTTTGTTTTTCAGTTTGAACCAATGTAATTCTCTTTTTTACCTTCGGAGGTCCCTATCGCCTTAACACCACTGATCTAACTACAAGATCAGGATGCAATGACATTTTTCTTAGATTATATAGTTGCATAAACCAGGTGATCAAGGCATTTAGTAGAACACGTGCTACCATCATCATCATGGTTTGGAGAATACTCTGCTTATCATCAACCACTGCTTGGTGAACCAGGGAATTGTGGAGTAGTGTATAAAAATTCAGTGTTGTATTTGTTTGCTCTGAAACAGGCTTTCTCAGTACATGTATGGCGTGGGATTTCATCCTAAGCCATAAATTCTGCACACCCTTTCCTCCCTCACTATACTACTCCAAATGACTAATTGTCACAATCTCTAGTCATTTGAAATTGGTCACAAGATTAGTGAGTCCCAATCTTTAATGAATTTAGCATAGAGAGGTAAAACTGTAATACAGGAACATGGTACTATGTTGCCTATAGCAACAGTTCATGTTTCTTAATATGGCAGGTTGAATGCAGGGCACCTGTTTTTTGGATCCAACAGTCATTGGTACATACAGAGATTTAAAACAAGTACTATGAGGCCTCGTTCACATTGCATTCCATTTACTTTAGTGTTCGCATTTGTCGTTTTTGGAGTTTTTTTTCTCCTCCCAGCACTCAGGTGGGCGCTGCAGTTTTAGTAAAGTGCTTCAATACGCTTTTTCAGAGTGATTGCGATTTTTTTCACTCCCTGACACAAGTCAGGAAGTGAACTCTTTGACCCAGAAAAGAATAAATACAATGTATTTATTCTTAAAAATGCAGACACAATCACTGCACAAATCGATTTTGTGAGTGTTTTGCGTTTCTCCTATACCTTCCATTGAGGTGGAATCGCCTCAAAAATGGTCCACGCACCCCTTTGCTGCCCGCACAGCACACGACATGTGTTGATACGAAAATTCTCATAGATATTCATTGCACAAGCGTTTGGTAGGCAGTTTTTAAAATCGCCTGCGTGTGAAAAAAGGCTGAAAAAAACGCCTCCAGTCCAGTGTGAACGAGCCCTGAGAGCTACAAAAGAGAAAAGACAACTGGAAACTCCTAACTATCATTTATTGTATCTGTAGAATTCATTAAGCTTATCAAGCACATTTTTCTCACAGGGTTGCTTTTAACCTATAAAATATGAAATCTTCAAAATGTGGATCACACGCACTGATTGATTATTTAAATCTGTATTCAGTCAACAGTACACATGTTTGATGTGTTGTCAACAACAACGTATCACAGACATAGGAAGACTCATTTTTCTTTACCCACCACCCCCTCTCCCTTATATGGTAAAGTAATTGTTTCATGCAGAAAAGATAACTGATAGCTTTCTTTGGGATCAAGGAATAAATTATAGCTGGCAAAACAAGATAAAATGATAGAACTATTGTTTATCATCTGGTACAAAGGGAACAAAAAGGGAAGGATATAAGCTTAATTTATACATACCGATACAATGTCGACACAATGCTTTTATTTAGTTTACTTTTAGCTTGACTTTATTTTTAACATGTATAATTTGAAATATGTAAGATAAAACAACTATACTTTGTTCCACATGTAAGTTCATAAGACTGGGATTTATATAAAAAGTCAGGACAGCATGTTACTATATACGATCCTGTATCCTGCAATGTACAGAGTGATATCACTAGAATTCTCACTGTGAGAAATAAGCTAGCGAGTTACGCATAAAAATTAAAACTGAATACATTTTATCTAAGCTCCTCTGTGACTCATTAACAATACAGATATTCCCTCCTGATGTCGTATTGTTAGCCTATTAAACAAGAAAGATTTCTCACAAAACATTTCCCTCTCACAACAACAGCATGGCTTACTAAGATTTTCCAGGAGTAGAGATCATAGGAAAGCAAAAGTGATCCTGAAAACATGCCCTGGATTGTTTAAAAAAAGGGTTTCTGCTAGGTGGCAAAAGTTTATAATCCACACCTGAGTCATATTGGATCATAGCAAGAGGTGATGAAAGGCTAATGAATCAACAGTTGCAAGCTGTCTTGGACTTTTTTTTTGAAAGTTTATGCACTTGACTGAAAATTCTAATTCACTAACCTTTTAACAACCCACAATATAATCTAATATGACTCAAGTTAGGGTTGCAAACTAGTAAGAAATCACTTTGCAGAATCACTTTAGCAGAATTAGATACATATGGTTAATCTAGTCAACAAGCTTGAGAGTACAGAGTGAGCCTTCACTGCTTTTATAGGGCACTGGGTGGAGTTAAAATATTGGTAACATAATATTACTGATATTTTACAATTGACTTAACCAGACCCAATTGTCACATTAAACCACCTTCTAGTGCCTAGCCCTAACCCCCCTCATAATGCCTGACACTACCCCACTCCTAGTGCTATAATCTCCCCTTCTATCTCCTTCCAATAATCAACCAATATTGAAGTAGCAGATCGGCTATTAGGAGTCGATCGGCTATACAGATTAGTATGCAATTGGCTAAAAAAATCTGATTATCTACTTAAACTACTCATGCTATCTATTGCAATGGCTGATCAATTGCAATGGCTGATCAGATCCTAATAGCCGATTAGCCCAATAGCCGATTGGTTGTTTACTATCAGGTGCACCGTGCACCCAAATCACAGAGCCAGCATTTTCATTGGCATCTATGATATACCTGCCACAACAGGTGCCAAAATAACCTGATCCTGTCCACCAAAAGTATCTCTGTATAGGTGCCTGCTTTGGATGGCTTGGCTGATACCAGGACTGATAACATCATTCTGAGCAGGAAGAGAGGCAAGGATGCTGAAGTATACCGCAAAATATAAGTAAAGATTAGGTTAAAGTAGGGCAATGTGATTAGAAGTGTTAGGCTGCATTCCCACTATGTGCATAGTATCAAAACACACATGCTACACACATGCTACAAGCATCGCTTCCCGGCAACGTGAAAAATGTAATAGGATAGGGTGTGAAGAACTCGCTGGGTAATAATATCTCCCAAGCAAGTTCTTTACCACACCGGGGGAAGGGGGGGATGTGTTGAATGTAACTAAATTAGGCAATTCTCCCATTCCTTAACCACTTGAGGACCCACCCTTTACCCCCCCCCCCCTTAAGGACCAGCGCTGTTTTTTGTGATCTGTGCTGGGTGGGCTCTGCAGCCCCCAGCACAGATCAGGGTGTATGCTGAGCGATCAGATCGCCCCCCTTTTCTCCCCCCTATGGGGATGATGTGCAGGGGGGGTCTGATCTCTCCTGCTGGCTGTATTGTTGCGGGGGGTCACCTCAAAGCCCCCATCCGCGGCGAAATTCCGCTTCTCCCTCTCCTACCTTGCCCCCTGGTGATCGGGGCTGCACAGGACGCTATCCGTCCTGTGCAGCCTGTGACAGGACGTCCCCTGTCACATGGCGGCGATCCCGCAGCAGCGCCGTACAATGTAAACAAAGGAGACATACGTCTCCTACGTTTACATTTAGTCTGCGATCCGCAATCAGCGGCTCGCAGGCTATTCACGGAGACCCGCTCCGTGATCTGACAGGAAACGGCCGCTCGCGCGAGCAGCCTTTCCTGATTAATTAGGGAGGCACCTGGCGACGCAGAACTGCGTCGCTGGTCCTCCAGCTACCACTTTGCCGCCGCACGGTATGAGTGTGCGGTCGGCAAGTGGTTAAAGAGAAACGCCAACCAAGAATTGAACTTTATCCCGATCAGTAGCTGATACCCCCTTTTACATGAGAAATATATTGCTTTTCACAAACAGACCATCAGGGGGCACTGTATGACTGATTTTGTGCTGAAACCCCTCCCACAAGAAGCTCTGGGACCACGGTACTTTTGGCAGTTTGTTACAATGTAACAAGGTTCACAGACAGGAATTAGCTGTTTACAGCTGTCTCTAACAGCCAAAACAGCTAGCAGCAGCTACATAACCTGCCCACAGTAAAAATGTCACCATGTAATAAATGTCAGAATGTAAATCGGGGAGAGGAAAGATTTTACAATGAGCAAACACTGACTAAATAATTTATACATAATTATTGTAAAAATGAAGCACTTTTTTTTATTGCATTATTTTCACTGGAGTTCCTCTTTAAGAACCTGCCGCCAGCTCTTATTGCTGGCAGGTTTAGTAATAGGATATGGCCCATAGTTTCTCAGTAGGTCTTTCTCTTCATTAGAACTAAAGATGTCACACAATTACAACATATCTTCTTGAACACAAAGATGGTGTCCAGTGGAAGATACCTGTTTTTTTATTTGGTATACCATAATCTAGAGAAATTTCACATAAAAGACAAAGGCCTCAATTCACTAAGATCATGCTGGAGATAATAAGGCAAGTAAGAGAGTTATCTTATCTCTTCATTCCTTACGTTACCTCTTCTGTAGTTAATTTACCTCCTTTGTAGTTAATTTACCACCTCTGTAGTTAATTTACCACCTCTGTAGTTAATTTACCTCCTCTGTAGTTAAGTTACCTCCTCTGTAGTTATTTTCACACGCAGTTAATGAACAGCCTGTCTTTAACTCTGGAGTTATTTTAAGGATTAAAGAGTTAACTTAAAGACAGAAGAGTTAACTTTAGGTTTGCCTGAGGTAAAATGTTTCCTGAATACTACATGCCTTATCACCATGGTAACAACTCTAGAAGAATTTTTAAAGACAGGAGAAAAGCTTAGTGAATTGAGGCCAATGTCTAAACTGAAATCAATGCAACACTGGTGAAGTAACATTTTGATTGTATTTCAAAATCAGATTGGTAATTTTGTTGCAAAATCCGTTTTGATAAGCATACTTATTCCTTCCTAATGATTACAAAACACTGACAAGAACCATCTGTCTGGGCCACACCACTACAGGACAGGCAGGATGCCACATAAGAGATTTATATTTCCATTTGGATGCAATGTTTAAGATTTATATCTTGAAAATGTAATCCAGCAAACAATTTTCTATATCTCAGAAGCATACAATAGTTTCCTGTAGCAAAAATGAGAGTGCAGAAAGGAAGACAATCTATTAGACCTGAACACAGTTTGACCTTTGTGGCTTTTGCAGACATTATGATGCATTATGGCTTAACAGTGCTCTGAACTCTGTATTCTTTCTCCTAGTAACACTAAAACCTCTTTGTAGTTGTTTTATATCAAGCAATAAAACCTATAAGAACAGGGACTTAAACAATTTCATTAAATTATGATCCAATGTACTTTCTTGTGATAAAACTTTATTTAAATTACTTGGACTAAAACCTGGCCTTAGTGCAAAGTGGAATATTGCTGTGTAAAGATACTCTGTCATGAATGGACATTGGTAAAAATTTAAATCCTTATCTGAAATTGTCACATTGAATCTTTTCACCGGATGTTTAATGTGTGTATATGCTGTCTCTAGTTTCTTGAGTGCTGACTGTGTCGGGCTGAGTAGGGCCTTATTAGCTAGCCGATGATAGCTTTGGAAGAAAATAAGTCAGGACCAAAAAAATAGACAACTCTTCTAGTCCTTTCAGTTTCATTCGAAGCTGAAGAGCTCAAAGTTTTGGAAAGATGTAGTCATCAAATAAATGAGAAATAACTGTCTCAAGACGATAACTTCACTCTCAGACCAATCCCACAGTGGACATAGTATCACAGTTGCTCATTTTTCTATGGTTCAATGCTTCAACGCTCTATCTTTCCTTGTAAGACTACAGAATACTGTTTTCCATAAATCATTTTTAACAACAAAAATCAGCCCACTATTATAAATACTAACAATAGCATAACACCCCCCCCCCCCTACACACACTCTTCACAATGCAAAAAACATACATAAAACCAGTTCTCTGTAAGACATAACTATTAAAGCATGCAATTACAAAGTGTGAGTTTAATAATCAACATAGCTAGCATATGCAGCTACCACATAAAATGAACTATCATCTTTACATTAAATCATGCCATTCAGTAATATAAAATATACTAGTTTCTCAATTTAAAGGCCAATATTTACCAGTAACAAGCTAATGTTGTCAAATGTGACAATTATGTCAGAAACACCTGATCTGCTGCGTGCTTGTTCAGGGTCTATGGCTTAAAAATATTAGAGGCAGAGGATCAGCAGGACTGCCAGGCAACTAGTATTATATAATAGCAAATATATCGGCACCAAGGAACAATGGAACCGCCGCTGAGAAGAACAATGTCCAAAAGTTCAGAAGTCAGGCATACATCAAAGGTCCCTGATGACGCAAGACTGCGAAACCGTTCGGGAAGGTAACAGGCGGCACCATTGTCTATTGATCTACAATTGACCATTACATGCGCGCTAATCTTCCGGGGTTCCCAGTTTATGGGCACCGTATGTGAGTTATTGTTTTTATATCTACTGCCTTTTAAAGAAATTTTATCTAAATAAACGGGTTACGCTTAGATCTTGCCGTTTTTGTTTTCCTATATAAATTCCTGAAACTTTACCTCCATACGGATGTCCACTGAATCTTCACGACGTCTGATGTTCCCTGGACGTTATCTGTGACCTGAGCCATTTTACAACCTTATAATGTTGGTTGTTGGGAGCTGGTAAGCCTTTTCTTGTTTTGATGTTTGGCAGATACCTACCTCTGAGCATTTGATATATTGTGGTAAAGAATTTATCATTCCCTACATACAATGACTTTCTAAACCTGTGCTGACCTTTGATGTAGGCAACTAGTATTGCTGAAAAGGAAATAAATATGGCAGTTCCCATATACCTCTCGCTTCAAGTTTAATATTCACTATTCTTACTATATTTCTAAGATGATAGTATGAGGATAGGACAACAGATGATACCTACTGGCTGGGTGTTAGCTTTCCATCCAGGATCACCCCCAGGTTTCACACAGAATATTTATACTGCCTGGAAAGTAATCCGTTCAAAATGCATAATTCTATTCAAATTTGTGTTCCTTGGCAAATCCTGACATGATATCCATAGATCGATGGCAAATGAATAGCCAACTAAGAAGTACTTCTCCTGGGTACCAAGTAATGCAACTTAAGTAGATCCAGTGTGGTTGAGCGGATCATGAAACTGTGAGCACTGGCACCACTAATGTACTTAATACTATTAATGCCAGGTTTTATCTGGGAGAGAGATTAGGAAGATTAGCAGGAAGGAGGATGCAGACTGTGTACACTAATGCGAGATTGGTGATTGTGTGGCATTGGCGTACCATGTTATTTTGACAGCTCAATAAGCAATAGGTCGGTCTGTGTGCACCATCTGTATAATACCAATCACACACAACTTGCTGGGACTCTGAGAGAGTGGCTGAGGGCCACAAATATCTGTCCAGAACAGATGTAGGTTATCATGCTGATATGTGAAGAGGGTTACCGTAACAAGTGCAAGTCACAGGACTGGTGAGAAAAGCATAGTCAGAGACAAGCCGAGGTCATACACATGAGCAGATGGCTGAAGTACAGAAGGGTCAGGCAAAATCGTAGTCAAATAACAGCCAGAGTCATACATATAGGGCAGATATCAGTCGTATTGGAAGGATCAAACAGAAGCAAAGTCAGGGACAGGCCGAGTCATACACATAGATCAGATGGCAGTAGTACAGAAGGGCTAGGCAAATTCATAGTCAAGAGGCAGGCAAAGATCGGAACACAAAACAATATACAATATTACAATAATACAATTACTGACTGACTGACTAGAGTACATATATATCGTGCTGATGCACAATATATGAAATGTAGCTCTCAAATCTCTCACTAGATAAGGGCCAAGAACCAGCGCACTGATTAGTATCAAGGCCAGTGAGCAAATGACTCACTTGGCCTAAAATACCCCAAAGCCCGCCCCCAGGATGACAGCACCTTCTGTCAGACATGCCTCCTCAGCCTATAAAGGCTGCTCTGCCCCATGCGTGTCCGACTGGAAGGACTGCGCATGCGTGCCTGCTGATTCGCCGCCACAGGGATGTGTACATGCTAAACATTTAATAATTATAGGAAGGTATTTGTATTAGAAGAATGGTTGAATTTAATGTGGTTGCATAAATCAGTATAGAAGTTGCAAGATAATGCAACTCCAATTCCTAAATATGTCACATAATTGATGAAAAGTAAGGTGCATGTTCTTGCAAGCGTTATGTATTTTTACAGAATACACTATAAACAAAATGTTTTATTAAATAAGAAAATAAAATGATCTTTTTTTTTTAATTAGAATTGACTAATCACTTATGATTCCAACAACGTTTTCAACATTATGTACATTTGATTACACCCCATTTAAACCCTAATCCTTCAGGTTATATAACCCAACAGCTTGGTGTGTTTATATTTAGTGTATCCAATTAATGCTGTTAGCATTTGGGACAATAAAGTCACTGTACTCCAATTTCCATTTTGGTAATGTCCTGTCAAAGCCCGAAAATTGATTGCTTATCATCCAAGGCTGACTTTTTTTTACATTTGCTAAGGATTCATAAAGTAAAGCATCTATCTTTATGAACCATTATAGAAGCCATCTGCTGTTTAACTTCTATCGTAATAGTCACCATGGTTACTAGAAATACATTCCTACACAGAATACTGATAGTAAGGTGGTAATGTTTACATACCTCCTTAGGGAGCACATAATTGGACTGCGTGTAATCTAGCAACCTGTTCCTGGTGGGAGTATTGGGGATAGGTGTAGCTGTGGGTTTGACTGTAGTGTAACACCTCAGTTTTAGGACAGAAATTCATACTCTGTACAGCGTTGCAGAAGATGTCAACGCTATATAAATAATAATAATCATACCCCTAGCCATTCATAAAGATATCACTTATTTGCTCTATTTTTCCCTATTTCCACAGTATAAATAGAAATAAAAACTAACAAAATGTTTAGGAACAAAGTATCCTTGCACACAATGGCAAAATGGGTGAGAGTTTCACTTGTATGTGCCAATAATAACAGATTTTATATTTTCTATGATCCTTTGCTTATGAAAAATAAATGCATTGGCACACTTTAATCCTTTCATCTGCATTTCTTGAGGCATAACAACATGAGAAAAACATTTCAGCCTTCCAAGACCCCAAATGGGAGCAAGACCTCAGCAGTGAAACTCTTAATGACACAAAGTATTATTTTATATCCGACTACAAATGTATTGTAATGTATTTAGGACAGCTTTAATCTCTTTTCGAACACCAGTATTATCCTAAACATAATTTATTGACAATTTATTTATTTTCATCTTCTGCATTACAAGAAACATTGGGGCCCATTCATACTTTGTGCCAACATCTTCCGTAGCGCTGTACATAGTACAAACAAATAATCGGGAACAAATATACATAAGAACTACAAGACACTGTACAGTCATGACATTGAATAGTAGAAATACAAATACATACATAGTTGATGTGTAGTTGGTACATGTACATATGTTAAAATTACAGCAGTATGAGAAACACTAGGAGGAGGTCCCTGCTCTTACGAGCTTACAATCTAAAGGAAAAATGTCTCATACAGATAAGATAAACTGATGTTTGCCTTGTGTATAAAAAGGGCTTTATAACCAGACAGACCTTTTTTACATGACCCTGTTGCGAAAAGCATATTGAGACAGCCCATTTCCATTAAAACCACTTCCAGTTCTGTGACATTAGTCTCACACCCAAATTAGCTACTGTAAAGATTCCAGGATGTGAGACTTATGTCCAGCACTAAAAACTGTCACAGTGAGCGCAAACACATGATCCTGCCGCTTGTGTGCATTCAGTGGCAGCAATCATTCAAATCAAATTACAGTAAAAAAAGGGGGGGGGGGGGCGGGGGTTAAAGGTAAAGTGACAGTGTCACATAAAAAAAGAAAGTGTTTTTTTGTAAGTGTTAGCCCTTAGTAGACTAATTAACCCCTTGTGTCACCTTGGCGTTAAGATTCATGAACACCTGTAATAGCTGTCACCCATAGCTATTAGATGTAATTAATAGGGCGACAGCTAGGGCCTCAATGCTGTATAGATGCATTGCTATATTGTTGACTAGCAATGCATCTATACAGCATTGGGGTCCCTGAACTGTGTGCCCTAATGATCACCTGCAATCGCTCTGGCACTTGTTGTTGTCATATCAAAATTTTGAATGGTAAAACATGAAAAAAAATATTTTTGCATCTATGCCTAATTTTCCTTGATAAAACACCTGTGAAATTAAACAATACTTGGAAAAAAATATCAACCTAAAGGTGGCCATACATCAGACGGCTTGGCGGCCGATCCACCAATCATTAGAGATGGCCCGAATAGTTCACCAGCGAGCAGTAATTTGCGAACATTGGCTGTTCGCATTTGCGGCGATCAGCGAACATTTGGCGTGTTCGATTCACTCCCTATACATTATCATTGAGCTAAACTTCGACCGTTTACCTCACAGTCAGCAGACACATGCCAGACAATCAGCTAGCACCCCTTCCTGGACCTCCCTATCAAAAAGCAGTTGTGGTGGCCATATTGGATCAGTTCTCTGCTGACTGCTGACTGTTAATGAGAGCAGAGTCAGACTTGCTGTAGATAGGTAGGAAAAGTATTAGCTAGGCCTGTGTTCTTGTTCCTTACTTGCTGTGAAAGCACTCCAAACAAAGTGGCATGCCCAGGACCACGTAACGCACATTGGCGTCAGGTCCTGGGTCTCTTCCGGGCCGGGGATCTCGCGCAGTGATGCGTGCGCATCCGCCGGCAATAGACTCCGCCCACCCGCAACGTCAACCCGCCGGCCGTTCGGAAGTGCCGGCGGGTTGTTAACCCCCGATCTGCCGCAATGAAAGCATATAATACGCTTTGTAATGTATACAAAGCGTATTATACAGGCTGCCTCCTGCCCTGGTGGTCCCAGTGATCGAGGGACCACCAGGGCAGGCTGCAGCCACCCTAGTCTGCACCCAAACACACTGATCTGCCCTCTGATCGCCCACACCACCCCTCAGACCCCCCCCCCCGCCCACCCCCTCAGACACCTGTTTGCACCCAATCACCCCCCTAATCACCCATTAATCACTCCCTGTCACTATCTGTCAATGCTATTTTTTAGATTAAGCCCATAACTGCCCCCTGGGGGCTCCTGATCACCCCCCACACCCTCAGATCCTCCCCAGACCCCCCTCCCCCTGTGTACTGTATACATCTATCCTCCCCTATAATCACCTGTCAATCACCTGGCAATCACCTGGCAATCACCCCCTGTCACTGCTACACATCAGATCAGACCCTAACCTGCCCCTTACGGGCATCTGATCACCCACCCACACCCTCAGATCGCCCGCAGAACCGCCGTCAGATTACCTCCCAAGTGCATTGTTTACATCTGTTCTCTCCTCTAAACACCCACTAATTACCCATCAATCACCTATCAATCACACCCTATCACCACCTGTCACTGTTACCCATCAGATCAGACCCTAATCTGCCCCTTGCGGGCACCCAATCACCCGCCACACCTTTAAATAGCCTCCCAGATCCCCTCTGATCAACTTGCCAGTGCATTGCTTGCATATATTCTCACTTGTAATCACCTATCAATCACCCCGTCACCCCCTGTCACTGCTACCCATCAGATTATACCCAAATCTGCCCCTTGCGGGCACCCAATCACCCGCCCACACCCTCAGATAGCCCCCCAGACCCGCTCTGATCAACTCGCCAGTTCATTGCTTGCAATATATATTCTCGCTTGTAATCACCTACTGATCACCTATCAATCACCCCCGTCACTGCTACCCATCAGCCCCGTCACTGCTACCCCCGTCACTGTTATCCATCAGATCAGACCCTAATCTGCCCCTAATCTGCATTGCTTGCATATATTCTCGCTTGTAATCACCTACTGATCACCTAATAATCACCCCGTCACCACCGTCACTGCTACCCATCAGATCAGACCCTAATCTTCACCAACTGATCACCTATTAATCACCCCGTCACCCCCTGTCATCCCCGCCACTGCTACCCATCAGATTAGACCCTAATCTGCCCCTTGTGGGCACCCAATCACCCGCCCACACCCTCAAATAGCCCCCCAGACCCGCTCTGATCAACTCGCCAGTGCATTGCTTGCATATATTCTCCCTTGTAATCACCTACTGATCACCTATCAATCACCCCGTCACCCCCTGTCACCACCTGTCACTGCTACCCATCAGATTAGACCCTAATCTGCCCCTTGCAGGCACCCAATCACCCACCCACGCCCTCAGATACCCCCCAGACCCACTCTGATCAACTTAAAAGTGCATTGCTTGCATATATTCTCCCTTGTAATCACCTACTGATCACCAATCACCCCGTCACCCCCTGTCACTGCTACCCATCAGACCCTAAACTGCCACTTGTGGGCACCCAATCACCCGCCCACACCCGGAGATAGCCCCCCAGACCCCTCTGATCACCTCCCCAGTGCATTATTTACATCTGTTCTCCCCTCTAATCACCCATCAATCACCTATCAATCACCCCCTTTCACCACCTGTCACTGCTACCCATCATACCCATCAGATCAGACCCTCATCTGCCCCTTGCGGGCACCCAATGACCGGCCCACACCCTCAGATCGCCCTCAAATACCCCTGATCACCTACAAGAAACACAGACATTAATTGGCCTTAAGCTCCATTTCATCTCGGTTCAATCAACAATATCTTTATTGCACTTCCAGGAATCAAGTTACAGAAGGCTCCTTTGGGGAACCATTACACAGTTAGCAATTAAAACCTTTTTCTGCGCAGAAAGTTAAAGATTAAAAACCCACCAGAGCCTGCCCACATACCCCCCTGATATTCACTAGGCTTGCGTACATGGAGTCAGTCACCAGACATTATGCTCCATGCACCCAAGCCCAGGCCACCTAGCTGTCATTCAACAGCACACCACCATGCACACAGCAGCTGCCCCCCCCCCCCCCTAATAGGGGATAAGTCCTCTTTAAGTATTCACATCGAACTGCAGCATTGTTATGTTAGCCAGCAAAGCACGGAAACGCAGGTTAGTAGACTTTCACAAGTTCAAGCAGAGACAGCGCTGCCCAAGCACTATTCCTCCAACATCATCATCATTAGTTATACTTGCGTTAGTCCACGGGGTTAGCTTCTCTCCTCTATATGCCAAGGCACTCCTTACTTCTGGACATCCACAGCCACTGTTTGGGAGATGATCGCATAATGGATTCCTCCTTTACCTGGGAGTTCAGGATTTTCCAGGTACTTCCCAGTGCTCTGCCCCAGCTTCTGTGCATCAGTGTCCCTTTTTGCAGAGCGCCTACATTGGCTGCTTTCACCCGTCAGAGACTGACACTCTGTGCCCGCTCTCCCCGGCTAGCTGTGTCGGCGTTTAGGCAGCGGGGAACGCTAAGTCAGCGTGCAGTGGTAGCAGGCTCCTCCCACCGACCAGTTTCGCGTCACATGACGCTTCATCAGGGCGTGGCCTTGATCACCTCCCCAGTGCATTGCTTGCATCTATTCCCCCCTCTATGCACACCCTGAGACACCCATCAATCCCTTCCTGTCACCCCCTAGCACACCTACCCATCAAATCAGGCCCTAATTTGCCCCGTGTGGGCTCCTGATCACTCGGCCAAACCCTCAGATCCCCCTCAGACCCCCTTCCAATCACCTCCCCAGTGCATTGATTGCATCTATTCTCCCCTCTAATCACCCTCCTGTCACCACCTGTCACCCCCTAGCACTCCTATCCATCAGATCAGGCCCTAATCTGCCCCCCTGCGGGCTTCTGATCACCCAGCCAAACCCTCACCTGCCCCACCGCAGTGACAGAATTTTTTTTTCTGATCACTGCTGGTACGACTTAATTGTGGTGAGACCAACCGTTATGCCACACAATACACAACCACCAATCCAAGAAGCTACTATGCCCAGCCTTTTCGGTGGAAGCCACTCCAAGGTTCCGAACGTAACATTTTTTGGGCCTGCTCCTTAACGTGGGTCTAGTCAAAAAGAATGTATTGCGGTCTTATTGGCCTACGCACCCAATACATCACATGCCCATGTTCTCTGCTGCCATGTTCAGGTCACGATTTGAGAACATCCTGCTCTTCCTGCACTTCAGTGCCAATACAACCTGTCATCTAAGAGGCCACCCTGCTTATGACTGGTTCTACAAAATTCGCCCCCTCATAGACCACCTGTCATCAAAATTTGAAGATGCTTATACCCCTGAACAATAATTTTGAGGCATTTGGTTTCTAGACTACTCCTCACGGTTTTGGGCCCCTAAAATACCAGGGCCGTATAGGAACCCTACAAGTGACCCCATTTTAGAAAGAAGACTCCCCAAAGTATTCCGTTAGGTGTATGATGAGTTCATAGAAGATTTTATTTTTTTGTCAAAAGATAGCAGAAATTGATTTTTATTTTTATTTTTCACAAAGTGTCATTTTCCACTAACTTGTGACAAAAAATAAAATCTTCTATCACCATACACCTAACGGAATACCTTGGGGTGTCTTCTTTTAAAAATGGGGTCACTTGTGGGGTTCCTATACTGCCCTGGCATTTTAGGGGCCCTAAACCATGAGGAGTAGTCTAGAAACCAAATGCCTGAAAATGACCTGTGAATAGGACGTTGGGCCCCTTAGCACACCTAGGCTGCAAAAAACGTGTCACACATGTGGTATTGCCGTACTCAGGAGAAGTTTCTAAGAAGTGTCTGCAGCACCTCAACCAAATAACTGTGTGTGCTAGGGCTCAAAACAAGAGCAATTATATGGTAGAGGAAGAAAGCCCTTAAAAATTAGCACCTCCCACAGCAAAATTTGAAAAAGTATAGCAAAAATCTTTATTCAACATTGGGTATATTAATAATCACAGTACTGATGATTCAATTAAGAATAAAACCATTTAAAAACCAAGCAAATATTCCAACATGATCCCTGCTGCATATGAAACAATCACTCTAAATGCAATATATTGTATAATAACACAATGCTGCTGTCAGATATAAAACCCCACAGTAGGCTCAATATTGAGCCCAACAGGGGTAGAACCCGGGTTCAGTATACAACCTAATGTGATGCAGGACCAATAAACACCTGTGCAATAAAAAAAAAAAAGAAAAAGAAAAGAAAACACACGAATCAATATCACATATATAAGATTATGAAATAAAGTGCACAATTGCTATACAAGTATACATTATTACTAGTGATAAGATGCCTAGTAAAAAATTAAGGCAAAGGAGCAGCCCATAGGAAAAAGAGCATAAAGTGGAGTAGTGTAAAAAATAGGAGATACTTAGCCCAGAAATGGTGAAGTCAATCTCAGCAGCACAACAGGGAACAAGGAATCCCCTCAGAGGACAAGATCCCACTAGTTCCGCGAGAGTCACCTTCGCTTTATCAAGGAGAGAGGATCCTCTCTGCACAGGTGTTTATTGGTCCTGCATCACATTAGGTTGTATACTGAACCCGGGTTCTCCCCCTGTTGGGCTCAATATTGAGCCTACTGTGGGGTTTTATATCTGACAGCAGCATTGTGTTATTATACAATATATTGCATTTAGAGTGATTGTTTCATATGCAGCAAGGATCATGTTGGAATATTTGCTTGGTTTTTAAATGGTTTTATTCTTAATTGAATCATCAGTACTGTGATTATTAATATACCCAATGTTGAATAAAGATTTTTGTAATACTTTTTCAAATTTTGCTGTGGGAGGTGCTATTTTTTAAGGGCTTTCTTCCTTTACCATATAAGTACTCAGGAGAAGTAGTATAATATGTTTTGGGGTGTATTTTTACACATACCTATGTTGGGTGGTAGAAATATCTCTGTAAATTACATTTTTTATTTTTTTTACACACAATTGTCCATAGGTGCGCTAAGGGGCCCAACGTCCAATGAGTACCTTTAGGATTTCACAGGTCATTTTAAGACATTCGGTTTCAAGACTACTCCTCTTGGTTTAGGGCCCCTAAAATGCCAGGGCAGTATAGGAACCCCACAAATGACCACATTTAAGAAAGAAGACACCCCAAGGTATTCTGTTAGGAGTATGGTGAGTTCACAGAAGATTTTATTTTTTTGTCACAAGTTAGCAGAAATTGATTTTTATTGTTTTTTCACAAAGTGTCATTTTCCGCTAACTTGTGACAAAAAAATGAAATCTTCTATGAACTCACCATACTCCTAACTGAATACCTTGGGGTGTCTTCTTTCTAAAATGGGGTCATTTGTGGGGTTCCTATACTGCCCTGGCATTTTAGGGGCCCTAAACCATGAGGAGTAGTCTTGAAACCAAATTTCTCAAAATGACATGTAAAATCATAAAGGTACTCATTGGACTTTGGGCCCCTTAGCGCAGTTAGGGTGCAAAAAAGTGCCACACATGTGGTATCGCCATACTCAGGAGAAGTATTATAATGTGTTTTGTGGTGTATTTTTACACATACCCATGCTGGGTGGGAGAAATATCTCTGTAAATGGACAATTGTGTGTAAAAAAAAAAATAAATTTGTCATTTACAGAGATATTTCTCCCACCCAGCATGGGTATATGTAAAAATACACCACAAACACATTATACTACTTCTCCTGAGTACAGCGATACTACATATGTGGCACTTTTTTGCAGTCTAGGTGCGCTAAGGGGCCCAAAGTCCTATGACTACCTTTAGGCTTTACAGGGGTGCTTACAATTTAGCACCCCCCAAAATGCCAGGACAGTAAACACACCCCACAAATGACCCAATTTTGGAAAGTAGACATCCCAAAGTATTCAGAGAGGGGCATGGTAAGTCTGTGGCAGATTTCATTTTTTTTGTCACAAGTTAGTAGAAATAGAAACTTTTTTTATTTATTTTTTTGTCACAAAGTGTCATTAAATTAAATAAAATCTTCTATGAACTCACCATGCCTCTTAGTGAATACTTTGGGATGTCTTCTTTCTAAAATGGGGTAATTTGGGGGGTATTTATACTATCCTGGAATTTTAGCAAATGGGAAAATTCACTTTTTGAACCATAGTTTGTAAACGCTATAACTTTTACCCAAACCAATAAATATACACTGAATGGGTTTTTTTTATCAAAGACATGTAGCACAATAAATTTGGACAAAAATGTATACAGAAATTTTACTTTATTTGACAAATTTTATCACAGAAAGTTAAAAAAAAACATTTTTTTACAAAATTCATGTTTTTTTTTTTGATGAATATAATAAAAACTTAGAATTGCAGCAGCAATCAAATAGCACCAAAAGAAAGCTGTATTAGGGGCAAGAAAAGGAGGTAAAATTCATTTAGGTGGTAGGTTGTATGCCCGAGCAATAAACCTTTAAAGCTGCAGTGGTCTGAATGGAAAAAAAGACTCTGGTCGTTAAGGGGTTTTATGACTGCAGTCCTTAAGTGGTTAAAAATTCACCTGCCCATCAAAGTCTAGGGCAGTTCGCCAGATTCGCCTGTTTGCGAACATTTTGCCAAAGATCACGTTCACAGTTCGCAAACAGAAAAGAGAAGCCCCAGGTAAGTGAAACTCTTATTTTTTAAACAGTTTACAGTTCCACTTTAAGTAATTATATGGGAAACTTTTATTTTAAGGAGTTCTATTTCAGTAACAACATGCAATATATTTTCAAATAGCCAAAATCAAAGCTATGGTCTTGTAATATTGCAAATGTAGCATGTGAACATGGACTAAGTCGCTAATGTGGTTTAATATTGCAGATAACAATTTCATCTTGGTATGTGGCATACTATAAAGTGCAACTTGAGATGACTGTAAATTGAATTGACTGCAAAAAAGCTTACGGTTAAATTATAAAATAAATTAGAAGATTTTATTCAGACTGAAATCAGCCAGCAGGACTTGCAGTATAATCAAATGAAAGTAATTAAGTCTTTAAATGAAATTCAATTTCAAATTTTGGAATAATAGAGAAAGATATTACTTCGTCATTTAATTCATTCATAGTTATTTTAATTAGTTTAGTTATCTGTTTGCATTAAGCGGAATGAATGAAAATACAATGTCATTAAATTTATGAATTAGTTTTTTAGTCTTGATACAGAGTATAGTTAGATAAATGCAATTAATCTGTTGAGTTGAAAAATGTATAATGGTGCTGCTTCATGCTAAAATAATCCAGTTAAAGATATAATGGATATATAATTCATGCTACATTCTGCATGTCTCTGTCTGTAGCTAGATACAGTCATTGTCACTATATAGCATAGTATATTAGTTAAATAGTGGGTAGGCAAATTGAACAGCCATATAATAAAGGAAATTAATAACAACAATTAGAAAACTGTAAGACAGGAAGAGTTATTCACAGAGGACAGGAAAATGTGGCAATGCCAAAAACCAGCAATCAAATATTTACTAAACAAAAAGGCCATACGCATGCACAGTGTGCATTCCACAATGACTACTCTATAATCTACTAACTCATTCACCCTCCATTGGTAATGGCAGCAGCAAGCACCTGGTAAAGAGCAGACAGGGTTCCTAGGGGGATATGTTGTCAGAGAAAATGTTGATAAAACATGCCTACAAATGTTTAAAAAAGATGTGGCATGAGAAAAGCTCCAAGAGTTTAGGTAAAAATGCCTTAAGTTTAATATAAAATGGAATAACTATTTAACACATAATTAGTATGTTTGATTATTTTTACCACTGTCTGTTGTTCTGTTTTAATAGTGAATTTATTGTTACGTTTACTACTGTACTATTTAGCTAATTTCATAATGTTACCACAACTATATATCATTGCTATGAAATGAATTAAAATGATTTCACTTATTGATCTTTTAGAGAATCACTTCCACCATAGACTTCTGAAGTAGACAGCAGGATACAACTTCAAAACAAGTATCATCAAGGCTCCAGGGCCAAATTAGCAGCACAGCTTTAGTCTAAGACATGAACAAAACAGAGAATTCTTGCTTTGCATGGATATATGATCCAAATGTGTATGTAAAGTAATCTACAGCAAAATATGACCACTAATAGAGGTTTTTTTTAGTCTAGTTCTAGGTCTTATCTATCTATCTATCTATCTATCTATCTATCTATCTATCTATCTATCTATCTATCCATCTTATCTATCTATCTATCTATCTATCTATCTGTCTGTCTGTCAATCTATCCATCTATCTACCTATCTATCTATCTATCTATCTATCTATCTATCTATCTATCATCTATCTATCTATTTTATCAATCAATTAAAAGCATTTGGCACTCTTAGGCCTCTTGCACACTGCATGCATTTCCGATTCCGATTCCGCTTTTTAATCGGTTTTTACCTCCAAATCCGATTCAGATTTTTAATCTTTACTGCATGCTGCGTTTTTTGATCCGTTTTTCTGTTGAATGTATTCAGGGAAAATCAGAACTGAAAAATCGGAATCGGAAACTGAATCGGAAGCAGAATCAGAAAACGGATTTGCAGTGCGCAGGGAGCCTTAATGCTACTCTTAGTAGCACGTTGACAGACTTCAGAGAGCAGAGGAGGACAGATGAAGGGGGACAGATGGGGATGTGCGTTTGTGTGCGTGCGCTGTGGCAGTGTGCATGCATGTCACGAACGTGCATGGGCCACGAATGCGCGCCCATTCGGGTTGCAGCTGAGGCCTAGTGCCTGTTTTTCAACCTGTGGGCCTTAAACTAGTTGTTACTATAAAATTATAATAATTTAATTGTAACAATTTAGCTTTGCCAGCAATGCATATGATCATTCAGCTGGTGGTTACATATGAAACAGCTACCTATATAACCCTACGGGACTGTTAATCTTCTTGAAATGTGCAGCATGATTGTTCTGCTATTTATAATGATAAAAGAATATAAGTTCACCTATCATTTTGCATTTCCAAAGATGAGCAAAAGATTCAATGGCAATGCTTATCTCTTTTTTTTTTTAGATAAAAATATAAGATTGCAGCAGCCTACTATCCTTTTTTAGGCACTGTCCACAAAAAAAGAAAGCAAAGGATGAGATGGGCAGCAGAGTTAAGTAGAGACTGGAGACGTGCCAGTCTCCTTTTTGGTAGACCACAGAGTACGGTGTTACAGTAGTCAAGATGGGATATGTTAAGAGCATGTACAAGCATTTTGGTTGCCTCCTGTGAAAGGAAGGGACAAATTCTGGAAATGTTTTTCAGATTCAATTAACAGGAGGTAGTTAATGTGTTGATATGTGGTCTAAATGAGAACTCAGAGTTAATAATTACCCCCAGACAGCGAGCTTTAGGAATTGAGGTAATTGGAGTGTTTTCTACATTGATGGTGACTATGGGGTCTTGTGGTACTCCAACAGACAGTGGGCATGTAGAGGAGTTGGTATTGGAAAAGAAGACAGTTAAGGAGCGTCCAGACAGGTAAGAGTGGATCCAGTAATCTTTCAAGCCAGACATCCCCAGTGTTGAGAGGGTCTGAAGAAGCCGAAGATGATCAAAAAGATTGAGGAATATTAATACGGAATATTTACAGGAAAGTGCATTCCTGTGTGTGTTTGTTTGTATGGTTTTTGTAAGTCTCACAAGGGCCCAGGACCTTAAGGGCTGGTTCACACGGGCGTCTGCCCAGCTTTTGGTGGCGTTGCATTTGGCAGTGCTGCGGCGGCGACACGTTCAGGCTTTCATCGGCTTTCCATGGCTTTCGGTTGCGGTCTGCGTGTTTCTTCCCCATAGGTGGACATTACCCACGGTGGTTAACTGCCCCAGGATGCTACATGTAGCGTCCAGGGTCACCTCGAACGCCAGGGATAATCGGGATCCGAACGCTGCGTTCGCGTAAACGCTGGTAGAAGCCTGGTACAAACGCTCCCATTCACTTGAATGGGAATGTTTAACGCCAAGTCCTGAACACTGGCGGTAAACGCAGGGCATACGCCCGTGTGAACCAGCCGGGGATGGTTAGTTATCAAACTGTAAAATGAGAAGTTTGAAACTTCTTTTGTTATTCGTATGTCATAATGATGACATAATGACATAATGCTATGGCTGTACATGTTGTATTTTTCTGACATTTCAATAAAAAAATGTTTTTTAAGAGTGGCAAGGTCATCACTAAATGACACATAAATTATACAGGGAACACAATACACCTAAGGAAGTAAAACTACAGTAACTATTCATATTCAGAAAACAATATATAAGAGAAGCTCACCAACTATGTAAGTAGAAAACTAGAGACCAGAAAGTATCTTCAACTGCACTTTAATCCACAAATCCAAGCACATTTGCAATGCATGTACGTGAAGATAGAGGGTGCAGTAAAACAGACCCTAATGGTTATTTAAGAAGCAGTACATTCTTCACACGTTAATACCGAAACTGCTATAGCAATTGACTTGCGTTATATTCTTGCTGTGAACTACATCAAGATTTCAACACTATTAATTTTGTATATTACAATGTATACATTCAGCAAGTATTGGCAGAGCATTTGTAACAACAATTTTAACATAAATTGTAGAAGATTCAATTTACATTTTACAGCCCAAACAGTTTCATGAATGTAGGATGCGATGTTTATACTCAACACAACATTTCACTAATTGTATATTAAGGCCACTTCAGTGTTTTCATTGGAAAATTGGCACTTGCAAATATGCAGCTATCTGATTTTTTTTATCAGCATAAGTGATAATCAAGACAAGCAAACAAGCATAAACTGAAGAGCCTAAAGACAGCATGCAAAGTGAATTATGTTTGTTGAAACAATCAGCTAGTACAAAACATTACAACTCATCAAATCTGTTTCATTATACTTTTCCAAAGACTGTTTGATGAAATACAATAGTTCACTCATTACAAATGTGCAGATGAACAAAGAAATTAAACATCAACTACTGTTAGATTTTAGTTAAATATTTGCAAAGGTGTCTTATACCATCTAACAAATAATACAATGCCATTAAAATTCTGACTTTTTTTTTTATTAGAGGGCTACTGCAACTAAGAATTCACACCTGCTTCTATGCTGGCCCTAACCTGTGCTACCTCTCTCACGTCTATGCCCAGCTCATGGCTGTTGCGATATGATGTCTTGCTATATGATGTCACATAACATCACATGACATATGTCAAGAGATGCATGCAAGAGAGGGAGCATTTAAAGGACCTACTGCAGGAACAGGCGAGTATGCATGGTCCAATGTGCTTTCCTGAACCAATCTCTACATGAGGAATCAGCACATAGGCAGCAGTAGGGGATAAGATGGAGAAGCGCAGTGTCACAGGGAGAGTAAGGGTCAGTACACATATATATATATTGTGCTGACACTGCACTGTATTGTGGCCAGGGAGTGGATACATGGGATAAGGTGTTGGCTTGCATGCAACAGAGTTGTGTGAAAAGGTATCTACAAAATACATCTGTTCCACCAGTCTGTTGCTTTACAATGCAATGCGGTGGAGCTGGTGTGAACCAACTCTTTAACATACAGGGACTCGTGCACACTGCACAACTCAATTTCTTTGTAGTTAAGTAAATAAGGAGAAGGGCTAAACTTTCTTAAAGCAGATCCAATATGAAAAACTAACTATAACAAGTAACTTGTCTATATATCTTATCTAAAGTTTAGACAGCAAATCTAGCTTCAAACAGCTTCAACAGTTTATGATTATTTATTCCTATGATACAATGAGAGTGGCCATGTTCTGTTTATCACATCACACACAGGCAAGCTGATCTGCATCTCTGGCCCTCAGCCTGTGAAAACTTCACCCCCTTCTCCTCATCCCTCCTCCCTCTGCCTCTGAAATCTCTGGCTAGTAAACTCCTGTTCCTCCTACCCAGACTGGGCTCCCATAAGCCCTTTCTACATGAGTCTGAGAGTGCCAAGGCACTCTGGAGAAGCTGTGGGGGAGGCTTGTTTAGTTTATAGGGAATTACAGTATTAAAACAAAAAAAAGGATTTGGCTTGAGGAATGCCCTATAAACTATATGAAAGGAACACAATTATGCAATGAGTAAAAGTTTATCTCAGATCCACTTTAACTCTTGCAGGTAATTTTTTCCATGCAGCATCTGGTCAACTTATTACCTAAAGGTCCCAACCAAATGTAAAACTGCTTATTCTAATTTTTAAAGTTCCCAGTTGGATGTTTAAAGGAAACCTATAGTAAAAAAAATGCTCATGACCTATAGCTAGGATATGCATTTTGCAAATATCATTATAAGCAGCAGCACTAGCTGCTACTAAACAAGTATTCATAAATGTCCCTTTTTTATAGTAAAACCTCTGACTGGGTTCCTGATTATGTATTTATGTTTACAAGATAGAGCCTGGGAGATTACATCACCAGAGGCTGCTTCTCTATTTGTCTGAAATGAATAAGCAGGCTGTTTTAATAAATCATTGAACCTTGCTTCAGCTTAACAGTTAATATTGTTTTCAGGACATCCAAATGCCATTATAAATGGAAGCAGTTTAAACAGGAGGATGAACACCTTCTCAAAAATATTATCTGGATGACAGTTAAATAAGCAGCTTAGATAAAAAGCATATGCACTTAGGTCTACTGTAAGGCCTGGTGCACACCAAAAACCGCTAGCAGATCCGCAAAATGCTAGCAGATTTTGAAACGCTTTTTCTTATTTTTCTGCAGCGTTTCAGCTAGCGTTTTGCGGTTTTGTGTAGCGGTTTTGGTGTAGTAGATTTCATGTATTGTTACAGTAAAGCTGTTACTGAACAGCTACTGTAACAAAAAACGCCTGGCAAACCGCTCTGAAGTGCCGTTTTTCAGAGCGGTTGCGGTTTTCCTATACTTAACATTGAGGCAGAAACGCATCCGCAATCCAAAATCTGCAGCAGCCCGGGAGTATGCGTTTCTGCAAAACGCCTCCCGCTCTGGTGTGCACCAGCCCATTGAAATACATTACCCTAGCGGATCCGCACCTGCAAGCAGATCGCAAACCGCAGCGGAATCGCTCAGGTGTGCACTAGGCCATAGTGTTTATATGTATGTTAAATTACATGAAATTGAAATACTATACAGCAGTGGTCCCCAACCTTTTTTGACCCAAGTACCGCTTCAGCATCAGGCAATTTTTCCAAGGACCAGGCGGGTGCAAGCGTATGCAGGGCTGGGGGGGGGGGGTGTTATTGCGCGGGGGGCAGTGTCATTACATAAAGAAACCCTGGCAACACCAGCCCTACCTAACCACTATCTTCATCCCCCTCAGCACTTTGAAAAAGATGTCTTTGCACTGCACTGGGGCTGGTGCATAAGCTACCAGCACAAGGTACATTTGGTGTGACAGGTGGTGTGAAGGGGGGTACTGCCTGGGCTTCCTTATCTATTGACACAGTAATTTCCTCCCCTCATCTGCCTCCCCTCACTTTTAGGCCACGTTCACATTATGAAATTCTGCGTTTCTATGCGTTGTGTGGCTGATCCCATTCACTGAAGTGAATGGGTCAGCCGCGTGTTTCTGCAAAAAATGCATGCAGCATGCATTCCCAGACCGCACTGGTCCGGAACGTATGCAGTGTGAACATCAGCAGTCTATGCACCGTCTGATGTCGTGCGTGTCTGCCTCCTGCGCACGTTCCCAAAAAGCGGATGGAAATGCGCGCAGTGTGAACAGGGCCTTACCCTTCCCTCCCACAGCCCCTTTACCCTCCTCCCCACACTTATGTCACCCTTTCCTCCTCCCTACACCCACTTCACACTTCCCTTGTCCTCACACACACACTTCCCTTCTCCCCACACTCACTTCACTTCTCCCCACACTCACTTTTACCCTTCCATTCTTCTTCCCACACTAGTTTCCAGCATCAGCATTTCACCTTATGCAGACTGAACTCTGTGGCAGGCAAGAGACCGGAGTGTCCCAGTCATCCTCACTGCTGCCACCTGGTGTTCTAACAGACAGAAAGAATGCTGCATTACAAATAACAGACACTAGGTGGCAACAGTAACAATGGCTGCAGACCGCTCTTCTCTAATGCTGGGAATACACGGATGCAATTATGCACCAGATCGAGCCCCTGGCTCGCCCCCGCCAACGCATGTATCAATCCCCGCTCGTCCCCGTGGGCGCTCCTCATCTTCCACTTGATTCCCCACCATTGTCCGCCCGTGAGGATCGAGCGGGGAATCTATCCGGCGGGTCATCGGACCTGTCGGATATTATCAATCGAGCCATCAGCAGCTCGATTGATAAGCAAGAAACTTACCGTGTATTGCCAGCATTAAGCTTCCTGCAAACTTCACGTGACACTTCTCTCTGCACTGTTATGACAGATGGCATGGCCCAGCTCAGAACAGCCTGTGGCCCAGTAGTGGGCCACGGCCCAGGGGTATGTATAGTATGTATATGTGTATAGTATACAGTATGAGCAGTAGTAAACAGTGCTGCCTCTAGTTTTCACAGCCACTCGGCTACTGCATGTAAAGCGATATGTGACATCGCCTCCTACAGGAAAGTACCATCAGGAGCTGGAAGAAGACATTTCAGGTCACCCTGCTTACTGACACAAATTTTGAAAAATATTCCAAGCCTACCCTTCTACTGCTTTAGTTCCTTATTCCTCACCAAATGTATGGCAGCTCCAAAAAGAAAGAAATTGATAGAAGAAAAAGTAAATTCACCTTTCCAGTGTGTGTCAGGTTTAGAATGTGCATAGGTGGGAGATATCTTTTTCGACTTAGCCCTGAGTCGATTATGTATCTGGGATCCCTACACTGAATTGGGGGGTTGCATGTTTAGAGTAGGTAGAAACAGATAGGGACATATTCACTAAAGATGGAGTAAGATGCTGTGTACAGCAATTTTATCATTCCTTACGCTGAACACACAGTGTGCATTGCACCTCAAAGTACATCCGAGATAAACTTTTACTCACTGCATAATTGTGCCCCTTACATATAGTTTATAGGGCAATCCTCAAACTTAATACTTTTTTTTTAATACCCAAATTCCCTATACACTAAAAGCAAGTGCTCATGGGAGCTCAGTCTGGGGAGGAGGAGGCTTTTCCCAAAGGAGGAGGAGAAGGCATTACCAGCCAGAGATTTCAGAGGCAAGGGGGCAGAGAGAGGAGGAGAGAGTAATGGAGTTTTCACAGTCTGAGAGGTGGAGCAGCTTGTCTGTGTATAATGATGACAAGCAGATTCATTGGATAACAGTAAAAAAAGCATATACTGTTGAAGCTGTTTGCAGCTAGATTTGCTGTGTAAACTATCTAAACTTTAGATAAGATATATACACAAGTTACCTGTTATAGTTAGTTTTTCATCTCGTATTCACTTTAAGTGCATTTTACTTTAATAATGCTTGTGCTACCTAGGGACCACGGGTCATGCTAATTGTGCAACACTTGCTACCCAGTCATTGTAAGTAATGGTGAAATTGCCCTGAGCCTGGCAATTTTACTGATTTTTTGTGAATATGGCCCATAGATACATAGATAGATAGAGACAGGCAAGCAGCAATTTGATTTATCATTTGAAAAAAAAAGTGTGCTAAAATGTGAAAAACGAATAAGTAACAATGGAAGATTAATTTAATAGCTTATTGCTGCAATAAAACAAGTCTTCCAAGCTAAGCCAATTGAATTGTCAAGATAATGGTTTCCAGGCAAGAAAGTACCGTAGATATAAATCATCTGAACAAAGGGAAATGCTAACCTCCGATGCACTGTAATATGTATTGCTGAACATTAGCTTTGTTATCGCCACTTAATTCAGAGATAAAGGTGTATTTGTGATATTTTGATTTCACCTCTGAATTTTTATTTAGTTGTTCTAACATATTTAAAGAAGGGAGGGGAGGTAACAGTTGTGTAGCAAAGGTATTAGCAGCAGTCTCTCAGGAAATACACCGCTGCCCAACTAAGCTTTTTGTTCCAATCTGCTGTAACTTAGTGATGCCTTCAAACAAAATCAAATGAGCTCTTTCAAATCATGTTGAGCACATTTTAACATGCTTATTGCATTGGCAGAGTACATTGTAGAGAGAAAATTAATTTTCCATAGAGGCTCAATAGTGTGTAAAAAAAAACCTGAAATGTACATGCACAATATACTTTTGCCACAATTTTCATTGGCATATTTCTTAGGAAAGTATACATTATTGTTATCATCAACTAGCAGACACCTGGGTTTCCCAGAATAAGTATATACATACCACTCAGAAACGCAATTAGGCCTCAGTAAGTAGTCAGTAGGGCATGTTTCCACCTTTTAAAAGACAACTGTACTGAGAGGTATATGGAGGCTGCTATAGTTTTAATATTTTTTTATATTTACTTTTAAACAATACCAGTTGCCTGACAGCCCTGCTGATCTATATGACTGCAGTAGTGTCCGAATAACACCAGAAACAAGCATGCAGCTAATCTTGTCAAATCTGACAATAATGTCAGAACCCCCTGATCAGCTGCATGTTTGTTCAGGGTTTATGGCAAGTATTAGAGGCAGAGGATCAGCAGGATAGCTAGGCAACTGGTGTTGCTTAAAAGGAAATAAATATGGCAGCTTTCATATCCCTCTCACTTCAGATGTCCTTTAAAGCATAGTTCTCCAACCCTGTCCTCAAGGCACGCCAACAGTGCATGTTTTGCAGGAAACCACAAACATTCACAGGTGGAGTAATTAGTGTCTCAGCAAAGCTGATTAACTACCTGTGTGGACTTCCCCAAAACATGCACTGTGCTGTGCTGTAGAATATGTCAGACACATTAGCACAGATCACTTATCCACACCGACCACCATCCACAAAAAAGTTGTATGTAAGTATTTCTTCAGCCAAATGCTAATTTAACTAGCTAGAGCACCAAGCTGTGAAAGCCTTGAGGCATTAGAATGGCTGGCAATGAATAGCCCTGGGTGGGTCTATATACCTGTTGATCAGTGGAGCCCAATAGGATGCCAGTCACCACATAACATGGTGTCCAGAGTTCTCCCCATACAATATTTCATGTATCTACTCAGCCATGCTGGCTGGTTGCATTGTGGGATTGCCAGCAAAATGTTCCTGCAAATATTGCATGTGTTTAATTTCCAAATTGAATATGGAATATTCAGGGAGAATTCCACTTTTACTCATAGACAAACAGCAATGCTAATTATGACAGGTGAAACCAGTATATAATTCTGCAAGCAAAATAAATAAAAGGGGACACAGAACTTTTAACCTCTTTCATATATCACTGCTCATTTCTCCAGTTAGCTGACTAGATCTGTGACATGCTTGTTATAAACAGCTAAGAGCTATAACAAGCAATGTCTAAAAACATCAGTATTTAGTAAAGTGAAAGTCTGGTTGATATGCAGTAATATTTAAACAGAAACTTCATGAAAGGCAAGAAACAATAGAATCTACATATTTCTGTCATTAATCTTCTTAACGGGGAATTAATACATTTACATGAAAACATTGGTATTGATAAGTAAGTGTGTCAGGATGGAGAGTGGCTTAACTACAGCGGGCAGCATCATGACCGCTGCGCCCGCATCTGACGTCTCCACCGCCGCCGGCCTGGCGTGTCAGGATCCGGCGGCGCTCGTCACTCGCACTGGGCTCTCAGCATGTCACAGGGCTGGGGCGGCCCGCGCGTGCGTGAATCGACAATCTATTTATACACTTAGACGGGTCAGCTGACAGGCCGGTCAGCTGACTCCAGTCTCCAAGTTTCTCTGTCCTGATTGGTTGGAAGTTTCTGGGTGGGCAGTTTGAACTGCCCTAGGATATTTAAACCTGAGTTTGTTAGTGTTTCCTTGTCTGTTGTTGCGAACACTTCTGTGCAAGCACTCAGACCTTAGTCAGTTCCTTGTGTGTTTGATCCGGCAGGACCCCAGGGATTCACACATAGCTTAGGATTATTATTAGCTACTTGTAATTGTATTATTGTCATTGTATATCCTTATTGTGTATGAACTTTGCCTGAACTCCTGACTATTCTTCTGCCTTCCGATTCTGTACCCTGCCTATCTGATTTGCTGTCGACCTTTAGCTTGTACCCTGACTCTGATTTAGCCTCCTGATTCTGTACCTTTGCCTATCTGACCTGTTGCCGACCTCTGCCTGTTTATAGACTCTGATTCCTGCCTTACGATTCTGTACCTCAGTACCCCGATCTGTTGCTGACCTTTGCCTGTACGACCTCGATCCCACCAGTGGGCCCTTGCCACTGCGGGCTGCACCTACTAGGTGCCTGAGTATACCTTTTCAGAAAGTGTGCACCAATCACCCGATTTTTACACGTTGAATAAAGTACTGACATCTGTTCGGTTCTGAGCAATACACTGATAATCGTTACAGAGTGCCAGTTGCTATTCCTATTAGAAATACTAGAGGATCTTTTCACCGTTAACCGTTCACAATTTTCAGCGTTAAGTATTCCCTTGTACCTTTTATACTCGCATATAAGCCTAAGTTTTCAGCACAAAAAAAATTGCTGAAAAGTTATCCCCTTGGCTTATATGCGAGTCAGTGGAGCAGAGCAGATGGTGGAGCAGGTTTTGTTACTGGCACAGGAGTGTAAGGATCTTGCACTAGTGATTCTGCTTTCGCCAGCTGGCTTTCTGCTGTGCCTGTGCACTGCATTCCCCTGCAACATGGTGTGCAGAGTGTGCTGCTCAAGACTACCTGTGTCCCTGGCTTGTGGAGCAGAGCATGCAAGCAATGTGCCAGCAGTGCAATTATTGGGGATTCTTCCTGTGTGACAATCACTGTGTCTCATATCTATGATGCCATCTTGACATCTTGAGACACAGCTGTATCATCCTTGGGGAACATCTGGCAATGGGGAAAAGGTATGACTTGTACTAGGGGCACATCTGGCTACTGTGGAGGGGGCTATACTGGGGAGGGGGATTACCAACAGATAGCTCAAAGATGAATCTATTACTGCCACACACTGATTCAAAATGACTTGCTACACACTGCAAATAGATTCTTAATAGATTTCACCTTGAACACCTTGAATTAAAAATGTATGGTGCCACCACTGTGCAGGGCCACCTAGGTCTCCTTCTCATCTAGAGCTTTCCCCAGAGCCCCTGTAGAGTGTTAGCAGCACTATATTAGATGGGGGAGACCTGGAGGGGGTCTGTCAAACAACTGCTAATCTACCCTTGCACATCCCTTTTGAGAGAGATCATTCTGTACAGGAAAATAGTAACAATTGATTTCATCCAGAAATAGATCAAAATTATTACCAGGTGGCCATGTTGGGGCATCGCTCTTTGTCAGATTATGCTGGGAAAAATTGTGTATGGGCACCATTAAAGTGGAGCTGTTCTCAAAATTTCCATTCTGGTCCAACAGATCAGCCACACCATAAGAACTTTTAGGGACACTCAATTATTTGATAAAAAGTTACCGATAAGGTTCATAAAAATTAAACTTATCAGCTACATTGCCGCATTGATTGCTCTTTGATCACTAAGGCTCTCTTCCCACTTGTAAAGGACCAAGTGCGGACAGCAGGAGCGGACAACGTAGTGTAGCGAGGAGTGGAGAGCGGATAAAAAATATCTGTTCTCAGCTCAAGTGGGAACAGAGCCTAAGTGTAGTTTATAAAAATGAGGAAACATATCAGAGATGCAGTAGTTTTAGCTGCAGGATTCAGTGATTATAAACCAACAAGAGAAACTGAGCACCTTTTTGAATGAATGTGATGATATAAAACATCTATGCAATGGTATCAGCTGTTCTTTGAGCTCGGTGGAATTGTGACATTACTTTGGAACCAAAGCAAGCAGGATAACTAAATGGGCAACAAAGGAGAAAGTACTAAGTTTTTATTGTATGTTTTGTCAGACTGTAATTCTTCTTTTATGAATTAATTTTTAACATTGCTTTACTATATGAGACATTGTTTTTCATGATCAAAAAGGTATGATTCTGTTTCAAGTTTTGCATGCACCACTAAAAAACTGTGTATCTGGTAGATGGACCTGCTTCTGTTTGACAGCACTCTAGCTGGTGGCCACTAACCATTCTATGTTTTAGCTAACTGATAATAAAGTCGATTCCTATTACTCATTTTAAACAACATAAGCTTAAAATAACGCAATAGGTCATTTTTGAATTAAACAAATGTAGAATGCTGAAATGTGAAGAGGGAATTGGTATGCTGATCCAATAACTTAGTTTCTTATGAACTTAAATTTCCTATCTGAAATACTGGAGGACTGTTCCGTACAATGTGAACTGTGTTAGGAAATACAGCTGAATTACTAAAAGCAGTTCTTATAATTTATTCTCATGTTAAATATATAAATGTTTGCATTGAGTGATTTCTTTTATTCAGCATTGCATCATGTCCAAATAAGCATATTTAACAAAACTATAACAATTGCTTTGAGATACCATTTTTTCAATTACAGAAAATCTGATTTACAAAAACCTTTTGTGCATAGTTTCAAATGATATTTGTGCACAGCACAGCTCATGCGTGGATAAATTCAGTCATGGAAGAGGTCAACTGAAATTCCACACTGGCTAAAAACTTACTATAAACACGTCAGTTCTGCATGAATTTTTTCAATTTGATCTACCTTTCAGTGTGCAGTGGGCAATGAAATTCCAAAGCTGACTATAAGCGCAAGTTGCATTTTTTTGTAGTTGTGCAGCTGTACTCAGTGTTGCAGTAATTTTTAATGCAGACAGCACAAGGATCTTCCCCTTCCTGCATGAGTAAAGCCTGGTACACACATCCAATTTTGATTGACCAGTGACTGACCAGTTTTACCATCTCCATGTAGTATGAGGGTCAACAGATTTTGAATACTATGTGTAGGTAAGCTTTCATACTGTACGGAGGTGGCAACATTATCTAATCATTGACCAATCAAGAAGAATGGATGTGTGTATCAGGCTTAACTAGTGGCACATAGACAAGACAAGTCAAGACAAGACAAATAACATTTATATTGCTCTTTTTTCTCCTGGTGGACTCAAAGCGCTTGAGCTGTAGACCCTTGGGCACGTTCTGTAAGCAGTAGCAGTGTTAGGGAGTCTAACCCAAGGACTCCTTACTGGATAGGTGCTGGCTTACTGAGCAGGAAGAGCCAAGATATAGAACATAGCAGAAGCAATGGTTACTTAAAGAGGATCTCCATTGTAAAATAGAAAATCCTGCAGCGCTGCTGTAACAAAAAGTTATATTTACCTGCAGTGTCTTGTCCCATGAAGCTGTCCCGAAGACCCCACATCACTCCACTTCCAGTGCCTGGCTCCGCCTCCCCTCTCTACCCAGAGAAAAAACGCCTGGCTATTTACTGTTACTATTTACTATTTTCTATTTTAGGATGGAGATCCTCTTTAAAGCGGAATATAACCCTGCATTTCAACTTTGCTCTAAAACATTATTTACAGTATATTATATGCAACCAGTATTTTTTTTTTACTAGACCAGCATTGGAAGGGTTACACAGGGCTTTAAAGTCCCTGGAGATTTTTGCAGACGCATCCGAACTTGAGTTAGATACTTTTTGTTTACACAAATGTATCTAAGTGTTTATTGTGACTCATCTCTCTCACTGAGAAGGAGTTGGAGGACAGCCAAAGAGTGTGTAACATTTCTAAATATATACATATAACTAAATAGAATGTAACTATCTGAACGTCTGCACGGAACTTAAAACCTCTGTGTTTACCCTTCCAATGCTGGTCTAGTAAAAAAAAATGCTTTTTGCATATAATATGCTGTAAATAATGTTTTAGAGCAAAGTTGAAATGCAGTTTTATATTCCGCTTTAAGTAGCCACACCTGTCTATACTGAGTAACTGTCAGGAAGCTTTAACACGCCCAGTCTTCACAAAGTTTTTTTACAATCATGGTGAAGTGGCTGAAATTTTGAATTCATTTATGGAATGTAAACAATCTGAAACAACATGTGGTATTATTCCATGCAATGTATAAAGTAGAGCTTACAGTACTGCTCACACCTCAACAAAGGTAGAATTTCACTTAAAGAGACTCTGTAACATTAAAAAGATCCCCTGGGGGGTACTCACCTCGGGTGGGGGAAGCCTCCGGATCCTAATGAGGCTTTCCACGCCGTCCTCTGTCCCACGGGGGTCTCGCCGCAGCCCTCCGAACAGCCGGCGACTGTGCCGACTGTCAGTTCAATATTTACCTTTGCTGGCTCCAGCGGGGGCGCTGTGGCGGCTTTCCGTTCCGAACTACACGGAAATACCCGATCTCATTCGGGTCCGCTCTACTGCGCAGGCGCAGGACACTTGCGCCTGCGCAGTAGAGCGGACCCGACGGCGATCGGGTATTTCCGTGTAGTTCGGAGCCGACAGCCGTCAGAGCGCCTGCGCAGGAGCCAGGAAGGTAAATATTGACGTCACCGCTGCACGGACTCCACGGAGGGCTGCAGAGAGACCCCTGACGGATGGAGGACGGCGTGGAAAGCCTCATTAGGATCCGGAGGCTTCCCCCACCCGAGGTGAGTACCCCCCAGGGGATCTTTTCATGTTACAGTTCCTCTTTAAAGTAATTGGGGTTCCGTGCACACAGAGGAGGGGTAAATATAAATATTGATTCGTTCTTCAGAGTTGTTTTGAGGATGTATGAGGCAGAATCCGGTGTCAGAAATAAAATATTCTATGTTTTATGGCATAAAACTGTAAACTCTGATCTTGTGCAACTAAAGTGAAATTGTCATTGCTTCCACATATGTCCGTGGTGGCAAAGCTGCACCTGGGTGATTTTTCTGTCCTGTCACTAACCCCGACCCCTTTTCCCAAACACCAACCACCCCATGTCCTGCAGAATCTCCTGTGTGAAGGCACATGTAATTTAGGGCTGGTTAACACTGCAAGAACTTTTTCCAAGCGCTTGCGATTTTAAAAGCTCTTGCTAATGTAATGTGTGTGTTCTCACTTGAGCAATGTGATTTTGTAAAAATCACCCATAGCATTGCCTTAACAAGAGCTTTTAAAATCTCTAGCGCTTAAAAGCTCTTGTAGTGTGAATCAGCCCTAAGGGCTTGTTCACACCACAAGAGCTATTCTAAGCGCTTTCTGATTTCAAAAGTTCTTGCTAATGTTATCCTATGTGTGTGTTCTCACTAGAACCATGTGATTTTGTAAAAATCCCACATAGCATTGCATCAGAAAGAGCTTTTCAAATCACTAGTGCTTTAAAAGCTCTTGTGGTGTGAAAAATCCCTTAGTCTTGATGGAAAAAAACACAGGGATTACCAGGCTATCAGTTAATTTAGTGTAGCTTGCTGTATTAATTCAGTGAGTGGGCACACAGTCATATGGGGAGAACTGACTAGTGGAAAGCAGTGACACTTCAAGCTCAATCATTTTCACAACAGCGGCAGGCATAAAGCAGGTTAAAGGTGGCAAGTAAAAAATTAGATTTATGATAAGGTACATTGGTCTTTTTTGTATAAACTTTACGCAGAGTCAACAAATGCTCCTTAATCCATTTAAGAATTCTTGTCTAGATGCGTATATCAGAGACTGGGATATCCTAGGAGGATGTAAGCATTTTCATGCAAAAATAATGGAGTAGTATGCATACTGCTGTCTGACTTGCTGTATCTGTATAAACACATCATTAAGAGAAAAGTCTCTGAAATATTAACCAGCAACATAACAACAGTGCAAATTCATCTGAACCATGACCTTTAGGAAGAAGCCAAGCATAGTTGCATTGAAAGTATCTACACCTCCTGGCTCAGCTACACGTACAAGCGAAGTGTGGTTTTGACATATTCTGTGAACATTTTTTATGAATTATCATCCAATGTAAAGATTAAGATGTTCCTTTGATGCTGAGACAATTTAATTGCCTGATCAGTTTATGATTTTGGGAAAGGTACCTGGGCGCGCCACCAGAGGGGGTCATAGCGATAAGACCCCGACAGAGGCTGATGCGGAGTAGAGGAGGACAGCGCTGATCAGTGAGTTAAGGAAGCGCACTCCGTTGTGCATTACTCTGCCTAAACGGAGGCCACTGGGGGAGATGACACCACTCTGCCTATGTGAAGGCCACTTGGGGGGTGTCGCATCACTCTGCCTATAAGGGACCACTTTGGGGGGTCACATCACTCTGCCTATAAGGGGGCCACTCAGGGGGGTTGCATCAGCATTCGGGGGGGGGGGTCGCATTACTCTGCATATATGGGGCCACTCTAGGGGGGGTCACAAGCATTTCCACTGTATACCCGCATGTGGTGCTGGAACACACATGACACTCTCCTTAGAAGAAGAAGCAAAAGCTTGGAATTGTTGAGATGTTCCTTTTTATTATTACAAGAGGCATGATATGTCCCAACGTACCTGAAGGGTTGGGAAAGGGACTTGTTAATCTCCCTGATGGATAAACAAAAGGGAGAAGATAATATACTTCATATATAGGGCTTGATTCACTAAGACAAATAGCATGTCTTATCAAAGTTAACATGTCTTATCAGAGTAGCATAGCGAGCACTACGAAATTAAGCCTGCTAATTGACAATGACGAGAGCTCCACTCGTCCTGCCCTGAGCCTCTGCAGGTTCGTATGCTACTCCTTTGATAAGGCGTGTTAACTTTAATAAGACATGCTATTTGTCTTAGTAGTCAATCAAGCCCATATAGCTTCAATTAGTTGTTCATATTAATATACTTAAAACATGCTGTCTCTATGGTATACCATAATAATGGCGCCTATTAAAAAGGGTGCCTCATTCACATCAATGCAAATCTTTTTTCTATTAGCACCAGGTGTATAAAGAGGGTGCTGCGTTGATATACAACAAATATATCATTTGTAATAGAGTGCATTGAAAATAAAAAACAAATATATAACTTGGTATCTTTAACTTTAATTTCCATACCAAATGTATCATTTACAATAACTCATTATTTAACTAATAATAGATTCCAAAACTGTATAATTGTTTCTAAAATTGTTCCTTATGCTTTCTCAGAAAAATTTTTTTTACAATTCAGCTTTTTGAACCACAAGGAGCAGGTTCCGCTATTCTAACCTATGTGACAAATTATCGTTTTTCAACAAACTTACTTACACTTATATACAAAAAAAAAAATCAAAAATCAATTATTTATTTTTATCTGGTAAACAAGTAATAAGGATGCTAACCAGACAATCCAAAAGTTAAAATCACTATTACTTTTCTTGTTGATAAATAATCATTCCCCAGTTTACCTGACTTATTTGGTACATCGCCACACAAAGGAAGGTGGAGGGCATGCTAAGGCAGCCTTGTTGACTGAAGCCTCTTTCCCCCTTGTTTTCTCCTGCCACACCTCTGTTCCTCTTTGATTGGACAATATTTTTCCTGCTGAGACAATGCATTTTCTATTGCAGAGCTGGGTGGGAGTGTCTGTCGAGGAGGTAGGAGGGCGGGCAATGCATACACAATCAGGCAGAGGGAAGTAAGGGGGAAATTACATCAAGATAGACACAGTTAAAATGGAGAATCCTAAGAAGGATTTTCTCTTTTTTTTACTATAGAAAAATCACTAAAATCAAAACGTGGACAGTGTAATACATATGTTATGTATTTAGAGCAAGTATTTTTCTGCTTATATATCTGGGGTTTTTTTTCTGAGATAGTATGGCTGACAGCTCCTCTTTAACACTCTTTTACTCTTCGTTGGGGTGGGTTCTTCTTCTACATACTCAGTATAACGATTGGTGTCAGCAAATACAAAGTTCTGATTATTTGGTGATCTGCAGTATCACCAAATAATGCAGATACTATATCTGATTATATGGTGATCTGCAGAATCACCAATAATACAAATATAGCAACACTCAGGAATGACCGTGACCTTAGTCACACTTTATTGCACTGTATGTAGTGACTGGTGCAAACAGTAAGTACTGCTAGGTTTAACAAGAACTCACCGGAGGAGCTGGTGGGTACTAACAGTATGGAGCCCCTCACCAGAGACAAGGGCTCCCTGGGGAGTGTAGAGAGGTCAGACTAATTGATTCGGCAACAGACAGGCAGATCAGGTACAATTGCAGGAGGCAGAGGCAGAACGATAAACAGGCAAGGTTGACAACAAGATCAGATGGGCAAAGGTACAGATTCAGGAGACAGAGACAGAACGGTATTCAGGCAGGGTCAGCAACAGGATCAGATGTGCAAAGGTACAGAATCACTGAGAGAAAGAGTAGTCAGAACGAGCCAGAGTCAAACACAGAAATCAAATAGTATAATGCACAATCCTAAGCTGTGTGAAATCCCCGGTTTCCTCCCAGATCAAAGCACATTGAATCTAACTAAGGTCTGAGCGCTAACACTAAGTGATCGCAACAGCAGATGAGTTGCGAGTGACTCCTCAGCCCTTTTGTAGCTGAGGAGTCCCTGAGGCACGCCCCCGCCACCCAACCAATCGGCAGCTAGACTGGAGTCAGCTGACCGGCGAGTCAGCTGACTCCCCGTCTATGAGCATAAAGGTCCTGCCGCTGGGCGCGCGCACGCATATCCCTTACCCGATGTGCGGCCGAAGGACCTGGCAACGAGAGTGCGGCGGGGACCACCGCCAGCTGAGATGCAGAGGCGGTGGACACGCCACTCTCCGCTGCGGCGTTACACTCAGTTATTTAAAATTATTGGCCCAAATTGGAAAGGTATTTTTTTAAATAATATTAGTAATAATTAAACAAAACAACAATATAACAAAGTACCAGGAGCAACCAATTTTGCCAAGACTGGCATTGTCATTCTCCAATATTTTTATTTCTCTGTATGTAAAATGAATTGAATGTACAGAATATCTTATTTCCAAGGACGAGTACAGCCATGCTTTTTAAATACTTTTTTCATGAAAATAAAACAATTTAGGGTTTTCTTTATGCTGGATATTTTTATGATCACTATTCTAGGCTTATAAACATGGTTTCAGAATGCGTTGAAGAAAATATATTAAGCTTTTATTTCAGCAAAAATACAAAGGATACCCCAATTTCCTACAAATGTAAATAATAATTTCAGCATTATTTAAAGTTAAATAATAATTCTAGCATTATTTTAGATTCCGTCTATACCATTTTTTTAATTATACTTAATTTTATTTTGGCAAATCTCGCATGCAACTGCAAAAATAATGCTAATGAAGTTAAGGAAAATATATTTCATACATGATTTATTCAATTCATTCTTTAAATATTATATGAACCATAAAAAATATAATGAATAGAATGTTCATTAATATTAATAATGCTTTACTTTTTTTCCATTGTGCATGGCAACACAGCAGGCTAAGTTCAAATGTTTCAATGACCCCCATGGCAGTCAATGACCAGATAAATCTTTAGCTTCAGTCAAGCTAAATACAACATATGCCAGGCTTCAATAAAACGTACTAAAATGGTAAACATATTTTACTATGCATATATCTACTTAATCGGATGCTAGTGGGTAGAAATTGACTTATGATGAACAAGAGTGCAAATCTGTATGCATTCTGAAGGTCATTCACTGAAGCCAAAGGTAATAAATAATCACAAAACTTTTAGGAATTCATAAATAAAGTGAAGGTCAAGTCAAAGTGTTTTTCAGTTCTGGTGAAAGGATAGAAGGCTTGCAAAGGACTCTCACCACATTGGGTGCCCTGTGCTGATGCTGAAATGATTTCAACTGTTCACTCAGGATCCTGGAAAGGTTACAGTGGAGGTTGAGTCAGTGGATTGGGCACCTGAAGACACAGGCAAAGGTGGATACCAGTTAACCACTAGGAAGGTTGGGGTTAGGAATCCAATACGAGGGCTATAGTTAAGCAAAATGCATATATTAGCTTTATTAGCTTAAGTTGGAAGGTCAAATTTATATGTTAGGAATGTTGTTGTTTTGTTTAGTTGTTTTGTTAAATTGCGAGGTTATGGTTAGGTGTCAGAAATTGGGTTGTAGGCACGAAGAGGGTTTTTATTAGGTGAAGGTTAAAGTTAGGCATCAGGAAAGGGTTTTCCTTAGGAAAGGGAATTTTGTTAAGGGAGAAGAATAGGAATCATAAGGAAGGTTTTCATCAAGGCGAGTAGTTAGGCTTAAATTTTGGGAAGGGGAAAGGGAACTTCTTTTAGGATAGCAGGGAGGGTCAGGTTAGGTGAATGATGGGAAGACAAGCATCAAAATTACTGATGAAATGTATTCCTGTAAGTGTATTCCTGAGACACATAGTTGAAACTCAGTGCAAACACCAAAAACACTCTTATTCAATCCAACCATATACAAAGCTTTAAACTTCTAAAGCCTCATACACATGCAGAAGCAGCATCAAGGCCAAAAATCTAGAGTGTGTACAGGTGCCCTTCAATATCATTTAGTGATCCTGCACCCCGGATCTCTAAACAATGCGTTTTTTTTTCCGGTCCCACTTGTAAAATTTTACTTTCTGACTTTCTAAAAGTGTGCCCAAATGTTACTGCCATCAGCAGAACAGAACTGCAATAAAAGCCTGACTGACATTAACTGATCCCTAACGCGATCCAAAACTAACAACGGTTTACCTTGACTTCCACTTTAATCTGAACAAAACATTTATACAGCATTTAATTTTTAGAAAAGGCCCTATATTAAACAATGAAAGTGGAAAAAATAATGAGTTAGTTTGAAATCACTAAGAACTGACAGATTAATCTTTTGTAAGCCGCAACATTGATGCTACAGGGTCTCATTATTCCAAAGAGAAACCCACTAACAGTAAAAAGTGCTATAGGCAGGTAAACCTCGTTTGTGCTGTGATATTAGTGCTCACAAAGTATTGCCAATGCCAGTCTATTAATGCCAATATTTTATTCAACATTAAATTGAGAATGTGTGAAGTTTTAGTTTATGTACTTGTGGATAAACCCAACTAACTGGTTAACTGATGTTTAAAGGGAAAAAAAGGCTGATACATGAAATGTAGTTACTTGAGCTAATTTTAGCAAAGCATATGTATACCTTGCTACGATTGGCTGAAGTAGCTACAATTCATTGTTCCATGCTATCATGAGGAAATTACACTGTTTGGTTCACTGATGAGAAATCTCCCAATTCAGCCATCAAGCCAGACAACTAACACATGGTGTCTGCATGTAGCCTAAAGTCCAGTCCTTGGTGAAAAATAACTAGGTGCCAGCCCCTCCCATATTGTATTCTAAAAAATGTATACCTAAACTCTCCTGCCAACCACTAGTGATTTGTCTAACCCTATGTCATTTTTTCAAGATCCCCTGGCCCTGGCCATACTGGAATGCCACTCCTGTCGGCGCCAATACAATATACATTTGGTTATGTTCATAGACAAGTCCCTTATGAAGAGCATACCAATATGTGGGGCCTTATTCAATTCACTTTGGGCCTGATCCAATTCACTTTTTTTTACCAAGTTTTCTCCTAAGAGATCATTTTACACCTTCTGTTTAAAATAACTTGGGAAATGGGAAACTACTCACCGCTCTCTGAGGGGGAAGGGAGCTGTCTGTCTCATGCTAAGAACTGTGAGAATCCCAGACTGGAGTGCAGATAATTCTCTATGTAATAAAAACTTGTAGTATACTATAACATAAGATATATACAAACATCACTTCCTGGTTAGCGGCCATGTTTTTTGTTTGTAAACACTGCCTAAAACTGACGATTAAAAGCCAGGATCGCGCCGGGGAGCGTCGGAAATGGCAAAGAGGGGCCCAGGAGAACATAATGAATAGAATGGTATGCTTTTTACTGTAAGAATTTGAGAGTACAGATTCTCTTTAAAGGTGGTCATGTTATCATGTTACGTGTTCCTAAATAATGAACTACATTTTATTTACCATTTCTTACTTATTACCCCTTGATGAATACATTTATGGCTTTTTAAAAAGACACAGTGATCTTGCGGACTTTCTCTTTCTCCTACAATTGTTCAGGTTTGGCTGCTTAGTCCAGCACCCGTGGGGGGGTAGTTTTTTCCGCTTCTCCTCCTTCTCCTTATTATGAACTAAATGGTGTCAAAAACCTACGCGGTTTGTGCCTTTTTGCATGCTCCGCAACTCAGTAAAGGATACAGCTTTTAAAGCATTGCAATTATAAATCCAGCATAGTGGGGTTTGAACCCTCTATAGCAGTGATTATAGGTTGATGATACAGCTTGAAATGAATCAGAGCACTCAGTATTTCATTTTATACAAAAGATTGTATTGCGTTATGATACAGCAGGATATATACAAGAACATAGTGTCACTGAAATATTTTAAAATATTTTAAACAGCTTTTACTAATTAAACAGCTTTCAAGTTCACAGAGGTGCATTAGCTAGCTAGTCTCTGTTCCTTCTATTAGGCCTTGTAGATCTCAGTCAACTCCACCAGAAAACCTGCGACCTGGACCTGGACCCTGGACCATCTAAAATCATGCTGAAATGCCCTGACCTGTTTGGACCTGTATTTCACAAAATAGTCACTTGTTCTCTGCAAGCAGGGAGGTTTCCTACCTTCCTAAAAGGAATCATCAAGCCCCTTCACAAAAAAAACTTCCATGGATCCAGACACAATGAGCAGCTATACACCGGTCTCCAACCTACCCTTTTAGGCAACGTTATTGAAAAGGCTGTCTATCTGCAACTTTAAGCCAGGCTGTCAGCAAACAACTTCTTGAACCCTCTACAATCTGCTCATGGCAAGTGGCAGAAGGTGGAATGCCCTATCCTAATCCTGTTGGATCTCTCAGCAGGTTTTGATACAGTTGACTATGAAATCTTGCTTAACAGATTGTAGGAGTTCTGCGGCATCAATAGCTTAGCCATCCAGTTGTACAGTTCTTTGACTGACATAACACAGAAAATATCCCTAGGACCTGTCATGTCCAATTCTGCGCCACTAAAATTTGGAGTGCCACAAGGCTCAATCCTATTTCCTCTGCTATTTGTAATCTACATGTTACCACTTGGTACAATTATCCAACAACATGGCCTAACTTACCACTGCTATGCCAACAACACTCAGCTATACTTGTCCTTGTTCAAACCTGATGGAACAGACCCTACTCCAACATTAAATTCTTTCTTAACTGAGCTACAGGAGTGGATGTCTGGTTGCAATTGAATGCTGGCAAAACTGAGATCCTTCTTGTCAGAGGTCAGTGCATGGCATCACAACAGCTCTACTCCAGGTCCCCTTTTATACCTGCAGGTTAAACCTGTGGTTCATTACTCTATTTTGCCACAAGGGGCCACAATAGCAAGGAAAGTCTCTGGCAACTTTCACACTTACTGCGGTCCCTTGCAGGGAGCAGGAAGCATCTGATCCGATGCAAGGGCAACAGTGTGTTACTGCAAGCACTGTGCTTAACACATTAAGCTTGGAGTAATGGTAATGTATGGACAACGTGCATAGTGTAAACGCTGGAGCACGGTGTGTCATGGTGCCATGAGTGGACCAACGGGATTCCCAGGGAATCCCAGTGATGTACTTCCTGCCCAGCAGGGTGTATGTCACTGAGCAGGAGGTAGTGCTTGTGTGTATCTCTCAGTAGATCTTTTGGCTTGTATATTCCATGGATGGAGTCCCAATTTTTATATCTTAATACTGCTAAAATGACGTCTTGGGGAATTTTCCACCTACATCAATCAATCATCTATCATGAATCAACTGAGGTAATCTTACATACATCTCATCACTATCAGGGATAATTAGTGTGACGTTGATACCTCTTGGCATGGTTTAATAACTTTAATTGGCCTCATCATTTACAGCCACCATCTTGTTTTAACTGGTTAATCAAAAAATTATAAACAGAACATTTTGACATGATAGTCCGACAACAGGTCACTATCATGACCTGTTATGATATCTCTATCAATTAATCTCAACCATCAGAGGTTAACTCTGGCTTTCTTCCCAGATCTACAGAAGCAATTCCTTTTAAATTAGAATTCACTAATTAAAATCTAGTTATGCAAAAGTTACTATTTCTAATTAAAATATGTGTGTGCATAACTCATGCCATACAATCATTGGTTAATCTACATATCTTATTTATGTGTGTATTTTTTTCCTTATGGCATAGCAGGGGGCACTATTTCCCCCATCAAACTCTTTCTCAACCAATTACAGCATGTATGACCCTGAAGATGGCAGGGATTCTATATTTTGTTTTGGATACTTTCTAGAACTTACCTGTAATTAGGAACAAGAATCTTTCTCAGCAAAAAATGTTAAAGGGTTTTTCCAACTCACAATTTTATTATAAATACATTTTAAAATGTTGTGTAGCATGACAGTACAGTGTTTCTTAAAGAGGAACTGTAGTGAAAATAACGAAACAAAAAAAGTGCTACATTTTTACAATAATTATTTATAAATGATTTAGCCAGTGGTTGCCCATTGTAAAATCTTTCTTCTTCCTGATTTACATTCTAAAAATGTATCACGTGGTGACAGTTTTCACTGTGGGCATTACTATGGAGGACTGTGTCCAGCACATCCAGCATACAGAAACAATCTTCACTGGCTCTAATACTGTGAGTAAAATGTGTTCAGGATGAAAGAAAGCAGAAATATAGCTTCAAATGTGTGTTCATCAGCTGTAGCTCTGTCTGTGTGCTCCTGTCTCTCTCTCTCTCTCTCTCTCTCTCTCTCTCTCTCTCTCTCTCTCTCTCTCTCTCACACACACACACACACACACACACACAGTCTAAAGTAAACCATTTACAGTCAGGTTTCAGTTCAGGTCTGCCTCCCCCTCCCCCAATGCTGACACAAAATTGTTACAAATAGCTGGTAGACATAGCATTTTTTTCATGCAGGCTGTGCTGGGAGATCTCTGAAAGCTTTCTAGTGTTGCTGGCTAAAAGCTCTATAGGTATGTGGGGTTTACAGAAAAATAAAATTATATTTAATAATTATTAAATTATATTTCTTTGAATCCAACAGGTAACATCAGTAAAAGTTATGGGTCAATAGATGTAAAATATGAGACTAGAAAATACTGTTGATGTTGTTACTGTTAGTAGAATCAAGGACTTGAGGAACGCTGAGAAAATAGCAAATAAAATAAAAACACACAAATCCGTCTTTTCTTTCTCGATGTGGGGCAAAAAAAGTAACTGTTGAAATCTTCACAGAAGGAAAATAGCCAAGGGCCTGCATACAACAAGATTAGCTAATAGAACTGTGTTAACATTATGCAGGACCTTTAAATGGCTTAATAGTACAAGGTAATTTGCTATAACATTAGTTATAGCACCATGTACTCTGTACAAACCTCAGCTGCTCAAAGTTGTTCCCTTAATAAAAAAAATGAATACATAAATAACATTGTAATTTTTTTATGTTTTAAAATAGTTTGCGCTGGTATTTTTCAGAGTTATTAAATATGGTAAGGAAAGAGTCAAGTTGATTTAAGCTTTTGCAGCTTGCTTACAATAATAATGCTGGTATGGGGTACAATTACAGCATTGGATTATTTTCGCCTGAGTAGAAAATATTACAAACTTAAAAACAGACTTTTAGATTGTTGGAACTTTTTAGAATAATAAGTACCTAAAACGTAAAACCTTTTAGAGGCTTAACTTCAACTGCACATCAAATGCCTAGCTGATACAAAATGACTTGCCTCTCCTCTCCTCTTTGGAGGTTATTGAAATAAATGATTAAAAATAAAAACTACCGCTGCAAGAATAGGAAGTCCATACATGGTACAATATTCCTGTACACATGCGTGCAAGTGTGTGTGTGTGTGTGTGTGTGAGTGTGTGTGTGTGTGTGTGTGTGTGTGTCTACCTAAGACATAAAAAAAGAGTATTGTGTCTAAACGGAAGCTTCTCTGCAAAGAGTGTCTGTCAAGATTTCTGTCAGGATTTATTTCTTTCATGTGCAAAGAAACGTGAACTGAGGGAATGAATAAAAGTTATTAACTGACATGGAATAAAAGGGCTACTGGGTAAAACTGAAAGGATGACGTAACTGGAGATAAATCATACTACAGTAAGCTACTTGATGACAGGATGGAATTTTGCAGGTGCATGACCTATACTGTATCTTGCTATGCAAAATTAAGATAGAGAAGAAGCAGAATTTCACTGCTACATACATTGCACAGATAACATATATTATAATATATTTGTAATATAATATAGTTTTACTGATCTATTTTGTTCAGATTTGCTACATCTGCATATTCTAACCAATTTATTTTACACCCTAATAGGAATCCTCCACTGAATTGCAGAGCTTGATTCTCTCTGAGTAGAAGTTCTTTGATTGGCTGGTGTGAAATAAGTCACTTTTAAAATACCTGGTTAAGAGCTTCATGTGCAACTGTCATTATTACAGGCTGCAATATTTTCTGAAAGATCCAGCCTGATTATTTTAGCCACACTTTATGCATGGGCGGCACTACACCTGGGCACACTGGGGCACTGCCCCCCCACCCCAGGAATCACTGTGCCCCCCTGAGTGCCCCCTCTGCTCATTAACAAACAGTTAACTGTTTCTAGGCTCCAGCAGTTTATGTAGGCATTAAGTAAACCAAGGGTCTTATCTTTTTGCAATAAATACCTCAATCCTTGCAAGATCCCTTGTAATTAATGTATCTGAATGACAATTTTCAAAAACATTCCACCCCCTTATGATTGTACAGTATGTTCTAACATTGTCAGTTAACAGGAAGAAGGTTTACTAGCAGAAAGCTTACTGGTTTTTCTTTTAAATTAGCCAATTTAAAACTTCATGTCTTTAAAATGCAAGCTCTAGTCTCCAGCAATGCTTTGCTACTAAGATAAGGAATTACTCATGGTGTATATCTACCTTCTGCCTGTTTCCCCTCCCCTTGCTTGTAGAGTGAGTCTTCAGGAACAGACTGGGGGCTGGAATGATTTGTCTGTGATCTGTCCACACAGGATCAGCTTGCTAGCAAGTAAGGTTTAAAGCATGGCAGCCAACTAGCCAAGTACATCTGTAGGTACCTTTTCTTCAACAATAACACCATCATTGTTTGTGATGTTTACGTTTGGTTCCTATCATTGCTGAACTAGTTTTCTTAGTCTTTATCACCTGAGTTGGGCAAAATATAGTTGTCGCTTGCCATGCAAACATTGATTTTTGATTACCCAGATGGGCCCCACCAGCCAGCCATTGAGCCCCCTTTATTCCCCCAATAAATTTGAAGCTGGAGCCGCCACTTGCTTTAAGCGAACAACCTCTCACCTATTTTGCCATTGGGGTTTGTATCCATCACTGTGAGTCCACAACTTGGGTCTGATTTATCACTGTTAATCTATCCTGCCACTGGGGTCTGATTCATCATTGAGGGTCAGCCACTGGAGTCTGATCTATCACTGTAACTCTATCACTAGGAGTCTGTCATTTGGGGCTTGTCTGTGGATCTGCTACTAGAGATCTGTCACTGAAATCTGTCAGTTTAGTTCTTTCACTATAGTTTGTCACCGGTGCTTTTAAAAGGTGGTCTATAATTGGGGGTCTATCACTGAGGGCCGCTCACTACAGCCTATCAGTGGGGTTCTGTCATTGTGGGTCTGTCACATTGGCCAGATCACTTTTGTCTGTCAGTGGAATTTGACAATCTATGGATTTTGCATGTCCAAGTATCTCTCTGTAGGCCTATCCAATTAACTTTTTCTCCTGAATTTTCTCCCAGGAGATAATTTTTCATCTTATATAAAAATAACTTTTCAGCACCTAGGAATTGAAAAAGAACTACAAAAGTAAGTTAAAAAATAATAGCAAACTTATCTTGAGTATTTCCATGCATGCTGTGGGCTTTGAAGGTATTTTATTGAAAGAGGAAAAATAAAATAAATTACAAGGTACTGTTTTCAATGCACTTTAGCACTTAGCACCTACAGGCCCATATGCAATTCACTTTTTCACCTGACTTTTCTCCCAGGAGATAATTTTTCATCTTCGATTTAAAATAACTTTTCAGCACTTTTCAACTAAAAATGTACCAAAAAGTATGTGAAATAGTACTATCAAAATTATTTTGAGTATTTCCTTGCTTTTCTGGTGGCTTAAAGGCATTTAATTGACAAGTTTAAAAATATCAAAAATGTCACCTAGGAGAAAACTCTGGTGAAAAAATGAATTGCATATGGGCCTGTATGTGTAGCACTTTTTGTTTCCCTGACGAAGGTCCCCATTTATAGTGGAGCCAAAACATGTCGGGTTTTTAGTGTAGGGGGTGTATTTTGTATGTATCAGTGTAGTGAGAAGATGCATTTATCCTTGCAATGTTAAGCTGAGGATATTGCCATTCATTAGTATCTTCTTCCACTGTTTTGTCATCAAACTAGTATGTGTTAGCAGCGCTCCTAAGTTTTTACCTTTGATCTTTCATTAAAAGTTATGTTTTAATTTTATTTTTCCTCTTTCAAGGCTAATCTGTCAATATTTAAATCAGGTCTGTGTTCTGTCTTCAAGGTATTTTGTTGGTAAGGTTTGAAAATAAATGAGAAAAGTTAATAGGATATGGCCCAATGAAATCTACATGCCAATAAAATCTGCTCGGCTGTGGAATCAGCAAATCAATAGTATCTGCCTATCAGTAGCATATACTTGCCAATGTAAACTGCCTGTCGATGTGCAATACTATTTGCTTGTCAATGGTCATTCTCTTCCTGCATAAGTCACAGTATTTGTAAATGACAAAAGTCACAGCGTGAGTAACAAGGGAATGGAAAATCCAGCTAATGCAATATGCAATTCACCTTTTCTCTTGATTTTTCTCATATGTGATATTCTCTTACCTTATCATCATTCATATCATTTCATGTTGATACTTTTTCAACTGTAAAGTGCTGAAAAGTTATTTTAAAGAGAAAAATGATCTCCTATGAGACCACTCAGGAGAAAAATAAAGTTAATTGCATATAGGTCAGGGTCTTTTCATTAGTCTGGTTTGGATGGGCCAAAGTGTACATGATTGTACTGTATTTTAGAAATGTTGCAGGGTATTTGTCTTTGGGAATAGAGAGGAAATCAGAATACCTAGAAACATCACATGTAAGCTTGGGGAAACCTACATTTAATGCAGACAGTCTCCTTGCTGGGATAAGACCCTGGAGCTGTAGTACTGCCAGGAGATTGTGCTGCCCACTTAACCACTGCATTACGCATTCAGAATGTGAATGACCAGGAAACCATGAGCATGCAAACTTCTTTTTGAATTGGCAGCTATATCAGCTCACCAGTGATGCTGCTGTTACAAAAAAAATCTATAAAATTGATTGTTAAACAGATCTTTAAGATCTCTTAATGACTCTGCGCAAAGTACCGTGATCGCTTGACTTCCTGTTCATGCCTGTCGTGTAATGTAGTGTACATCACATGCAGGAAGAGGCGTGGCTTAATGACCGTCATCAAGGGGACATCGCTAGACCTGCATACATATAGCCAATTAATTGGCCAATCACTGACTAATTTTACCACCTTGATGTATAATGAGGATCAACAGATCATGAATATTATGAACAGATTGGCCTCAATTCACTAAGCTTTATCAAAAACTTTACCGAACGTTTGATAATTTACCGCATGGGTAAAATCTAATTTTGAATTCACTAAGGTGTTATATATTTATCAAATGTTTTATCGATAAAACATTCAATACATCTGTAACACCTTAGTGAATTCAAAATTAGATTTTACCCATGAGGTAAATTATCAAATGTTCGGTAAAGTGTTTGATAAAGCTTAGTGAATTGAGGCCATTGTGTAGGTAAGCTCTCATATTATATAAAAGTGGTAAAATTGGCCAATCATTAGCCAGTAAATACTGAATGTGTGTACCAGCCAGGCTGTAGTATAATTGTGTCAGTTCATGCTAGTGGAGTTAGGCATGCCTTAATAAACCACAGCCTGGAGATTGTTGTTATAGTTCTATTGTATCTGCCAGCTGTAGCCAGTAAAGTGTTCCATCTGTGTTCTAGATTTTATTTTCTCCTTCCACTCTTCCAGTTGTTATTTGCATTTTGAACAGTCATTTGACTTGCCACCTCTGTGCACTAATCAGTACTATCTGATTAGCATGTACGACTGAGCATTTTTTTTTTTTTTTGTAAAGTAAGCTTTATTTTTTAGCACAGCCATACATACACAAATCAGAGCTGCCATTAGCAAAGAAGGAGCTGAATTATACTCAGATAATAGAAATGTGTAGGGTTGTATTTTGCAACTATGGGCAGTACTGAGATCAAATAATCTTAAGACGATGTCACATGTGAAAATTCTACCAAAACCGATGTAACATTTTGAAAGAACAATGCACAGTACACACCTAGATATGCTGTGGGTGGATATTTTAGTCCATTTGCTACTACTGCAGGTGAATATGGTCCCACTAAGTCAGTTTGCTATGTTACTGTTTTTGCTATTGTGATGTTGCTTTATTTTGCTTTATACCAAGTTTTTTTTATTATTATTATTGTCATTCTGTTGATATGTGTATAAAAGCAATCTTTGATTGTATTTTACATGCACTTTTGACAATAAAGCTTGAAATGAAAAAAAATGCACAATACAATTTACTGGAATTCAATGTTCAAAATGAAAGAAGTTTTAATTAATGATGAAATAGTGGATACAACACATCTGACTGATAACAAGTCTGAACATAAAATATACATTTTTTTATATCTTAAAAAATATTTATAGGCATCAGCGATTCCAAAATCACTTACAGGTACAGTAATTGCCAACCCCAGGATTAATCTATATAAGCCAAACAGAGAAGCACACTACCAATTATGAGCTATTTAAAGCAAATAAATGTATATATCTGTAGGGCTTACATTCACAGCCAATTGAACTGTATATTGGATTCCAACTGTTTCTATGTGTTTCCTAATTTCTATGCAGAATTATATAATAATCCTTATACAGTACTCTTTAAGACATTGCAGTCTCAAGAACCAAATGAAAAAGTAATTTTCTGTAATGGTAATGGCAGATGCTGTTCTCACTTCAGTCTAATTTTACTCCACTTGTATCATACCAACAGCACAGCACTAAGCAGTAAACACTTTTTTTCCTCCTTTTTTTTTAAATCGTTTGCAATTAAGTTTATAAAACTTTCAACAATGTCAAATTGATTGGCTGTCAGAAAATTCAGGATGTACTAGTCGGAGATGTAACTTCTAAGCATCTGTAATGATTGCTCTTTTCTCTGGTATGCCAAGAAAATACCCAAGGGAACATGGAAAAGAACATTTTCAAAACTCTAAATTGCCACTTTACAAACTTATACCCTATTGCACCTCCTGCAGGGCGCATTTTATCTTTTTCTTGATTAATTAACACACTCAATTAATGCTGATCACTTGCGTGTTACCAATAGGTAGTAAAGATGTTGAAGTGCAAAAAATATGTACGTGTTTGAATGGGATGTACGGCATAAATACATTTAGATTGTACAAAGCAGTGTAGTAAGGTTTTCTTTATGTTACACAAGAAACACACCAATACATAATAATAATTAAATAATAATTTTGGTTTGTGTTACTATCCATTTTTATGTAGTTTAACCCTTTCAGTATCAGCAGGCTCCGACTCCTTAAAGTGAACCTGAGATGAAAGACATCTCAGGTTCTATACTTACCTGGGGGTTCCTCAAGCCCTCTTGAGGCCGCTCAGTCCCTTTCTGTCTCCACGGGTGGCACTTGTCCCCCGCAGTAATGCTTCGTCGTGCATGCGGGGCCTGGCCAGGCACACTCCCTCATCACCCTCCTGTCCTCAGGAGCATTCTGTACCTGTGCAGTAGTACTGCACAAGTGCAGAATGCTCCCAGCTGTGGGAGTGTGACGCAGGAGCACGCACAGCCGGGCCATGCATGCGCGATGAAGCATGGCTCGGCAAGGCTTTTGGGCTGTATTGTGGGGAACAGCAGCCACCAAGGAAGATGGTGAGCAACTGAGCGGCCTCAAAGGGGCTTAAAGTTTAACTGTCGGGCATACAATCAAAAATCAATTCTTTATTATTATCTGGTAAACAAGTAATAAGGCTTCTAACTAGGCAATCTAAAAGTTAAAATCACTATTACTTTTCTTGTTGATAAATGATCATTCCCTAGTTTACCTGACTCTTATTTGGTACACACAAAATTTGGTTCACACAAAGGAAGTTGCAGGGCATGCTGGGTTGTCCTTTTTTACTTCTCTACTTTCCCCTAAGACGTAACTAATGCAGCCTGATTGGCTGAAGCCTTTTTCCTTCCTGTTTTCCCCTACCGCACCTCTGTTCCTCTCTGATTGGCCAATATTTCTCATACTGAGACAATGCACTTTCTATAATGAAGGGTGGGCAATGCATACACAATCAGGCAGAGGACAGTAAGGGAGGAAATGACATCAGGATTGGCTTCAAAATAGCCACAGTTAAAATGGGAAATGCTAAGAAGGATTGTCTCTTCTTTTACTGTAGAAGAGTCACTAAAATCAAAATGTGGACAGTGCAATACATATGTTATGTAAGTAGAGCAAGTATTTATGTACTTATATATGTGTTTTTTTCTGAGATAGTATGGCTGACAGCTCCTCTTTAACAAAGCCCCAGGTAAGTATGGTACCTGAGATGTCTTTCATCTCAGGTACGCTTTAACCACTTAAGGATAAGGACCACAAGCTTAAACCCCCCTAGTGACCAGGCCATTTTTTGCTAATTAGGCCACTGCAGCTTTAAGGCCTCTCTGCAAGGCTGTACAACTTAGCACACAGGTGATTCCCCCCCCCTTTTTCTGCCTACCAACAGGGCTATGTTCCCTGCAGGGATGTTTGTTTATTTATTTAATTATTTTTTAACACACATTTGTGCATTTTTTTTAACACCCTCCCTCCCCCTGCCAGCCAATCAGCACGATGGGCTGTCATAGGCAACAGCCTATTACAGCGGATCGCTTTAGAGCCTCCCAGGGGGACAGCCGTGTCACACAGCTGTCCCCAGTACAGCACTGCCTTAGATTGCAGCGTTGTACACTGTAAATGAATGGCGGTTTTGCCATGTAACAGTCTCCTAGCGGTGACCGCTACTGGGAGACTGATGATGGAGCAGAGCTCTGACAGTTAAGCGGAGTTGCGCACGCATCGACGCGCACAATCTCCTGCAAAACACGCCCCCAGGACTGCACGCCAATTGCAGTTAGGCAGTCCTGGGGCTGCCACCGAGTCCACGCCAATTTGTCGTGGAGCGGTCTTTAAGTACTCAAGGACCAGAGACCTTTTTGTTTGCTGGATTTCTAGCTAATCATTGTAATTGGCTCACATTGATCACAGGGTAAGGAGCCAATAAAATCGCAGTTCAGCATCAACAGAGCGACAAGAGCAGCGGATGTGCGCAGCAACAAGTGTCAAATCTATGCCCTGTAAAAGACTGACAGCCACATGCAGGGCATATATTTCACCTGCAGCACTCCACAGGAGGTTAATATCTGTATCTTTGTGTAAACAAATGTAGTAATCATACCTGTGTTGCATATGCTGGCTGCCTTTATATACAGCCTTAAGAATGTCTTATCTTAGCTGTAGGTTCTGTATGTTCATAACATTGTGTTAACTAGAATACAATAGAGCAAGCATTTTAGGGTAAACATGACATAACATGCTAAAAAATGATTGCTATCTGTTTTCCTAATTGCCTAATACAGTGTTATTATCTTTGAAATAGGACATTTGTGATCATGACCTGTAAAAGCTTACTTTGACTTCACAACAAGAGTCCCATCTGGAATGTCACTAACTACAACACGAGGGACAGATAAGCACTGCTTTTAAATTGCTGGATTTCTTTGCCAATTCCTTGATCACTACATAAGTGGCAAGAACACAGTAATCATCCAGACAGAAATGAATTTATCTGCTGAGTATAATTTGTCTGTCTTGGTTATCATCAGTGCTATTCATCGGTTATTCAGATTTCTGTTTAACAAATATTGCATTAAATGCCATTGGGTCATCTGATTTGTATGTACTCAAATAATTTAACAATGCTTCTCTTAATAAGCAGTAACATGTCATGTTAGTTTATCATGTGTGTCATAGACCGCACGGGCCGGTCCTTGGTCGGATCAATCACTCACTGTCAGAAACTCGGTCTCGCTGTCGCTTTGCGCATAGATGCCCATATGTGGATTCGCAATCTATGAACCGACTAGCCGAGAGGAACATCCTGACTCCAAAGGATTCAGCACACACGTACAATTCAAATACTTGCCACCACATGTGAGTCAGCACATGACTGTAAATATATTAGCACACTGCGATTACAGCTAAGTTAACCCTTAGCTGTATGCAGGGATCGGTGCCAGATCTGTCTATCTGTGCCCGATTCAAGCATACGGGTTATAAATACAAGATACTCTAGAACACAAGGTAACGGTTTCAGAGGAGTAAGTACGATTGTGTATGTTCAGGAACAGGTCATAACCGCTAAACGATTTTTAAACATTTTAATAACAAAAATGCATTATACACATTTACATACACTAATTAACATATACACACAAAGCTTAAGATAAAAGGGAATCGTTTTGAAAGGTTTACTTAGCCGGAATGCAGTCTGTGTGGGGATATTTCCTTCTGGGAAAATAAATGCAAAGTCCTTGGTTTCAGAGTCATAGGCCTTTAGGTATATTTTGTAATCCAAGCAGATGTTACAGTTCCAAGATGGCACTAACCACATGGTCCTCTGGTTAGCAGCAGCAGGCTCTCGTGAAGATGGGATTTGGAGGACTGAAGTCCGCCTGCTGGCAATGTGCTTTTGATGAAGCTTGTTTGGGGGTGTGGCAATGCCTGCCCCCTCTGAATTACCCACCAATGACAATCCACCTCCTCCTAGGAGGATTTTGAGCTTAAATTGTAAACCACTGTAACTCATAAACTATACATGTCATATTTAGGTGGATAGCAGATTCATACTTGTCAGAAAATACAGATTAATATGACATCTTGCATGAGTGCGTTAGGCTGTCCTGTCCCCGAGAAGGGTCGTACACAAATAACCAGACGGGTTATGGTTATGAATTTTATATCAGCACATTGGGCAGATTTTAACGAATAAGACTATATTCATTTCATAGCTGTGCTATACACGGTTTTCATTTATCAGACCGAATCATTAACCATATGCATTTAAATCTGTTCCCCAGTGGTGCCTCTGTGTCTGAGGTTGGCAGGGGACCCCTGTGGAGCTAGCTTTTTTTGGATGAAAGGGCCTCATGGTGTGTTAATTATCATTGGAGTGTGACCAGCTAGAACAACCTTTGAGTTTTACACATCTGGCTAATTAACAAGTCACTGGCCAGCAAAGAATTCCTTTTCAGTGTGGGTGATGGGTTTGCTTTCACTCAGAAGAGAAGGAAAATACATCTGTTGTACGTTTAAACACAAAGTGACATTCTGCTCTGTTTTGCGGAACGATACAGAATCGCTAATCTTCTCGACTTCCGTATCATTCATGACAATGTGCATCTAACCATAGCATGTTACACAAACACAGAAGGAAGCATACAGTTTTGGCATTAGCAGTGGCATAGCAATAGGGGATGCAGAGGTTGCGACCGCACCAAGGCCCCTGGACCAGAGGGCCCACCTTATTAGCTTTCCATTTGTGCTATGCTGGTAATGAACACCTCTATATGTGCATTGAATAGTAGTAATCCTTAAAAAACTGTTTCCTTTGTTTGATTATTTGGCAGGTTTTGGGGCTCCATATCAATACAGTGGTTGTGCCCCTATGCAAAACTCACACTGGGTCCTCAAGCTCCTTTGTTATGCCACTGGGTATTAGGCATTTTTCTAATTGCTTTCACTATTCTGCTCATGATCATTGCTAGGATCCTGGGAGATGGGGGACACCCCTGGGAACCAAGAAGGCAACAGTGTGCAGAAAAAAAGACATCATGAGAGGTCATAGGTGGAGCTAAATGTTCATGAACCTAGCAGCAGTTTAATCCAAAGACAGTGGGGTTTCCCAGCAAAACATTGGGTGAAGCACTCTCTTCTTTGAATAAAACCTATGCGTTATTTACAAAACAATCAGCCAAATAACATACACTGTCCACAAAATGCCCTTAGACTTAGATTTAAAGAGGCACATTTCCCCCAAGCAGCGGTGCTCACCGCCAGGTCATGATCACGCTTACGCGTGGATTCACGACCATTTTGACGCATTCCGCCTCGGACACGAAAATCCGTGAATAGATTTTCAACCACGAAAATCTGCTTCGGCCACGCGTGAATGCGGACAGAAATCCGCATTCACGCTCGTGAAACCCGGCGCTGAAGTCGTGGATTGCGGAAATGCGTCAAACTATGCGGAAGTGACACATTGCAGGCCAATCAGAGTGCCCCAGCCAGGCCCTAGCAACCAATCACAGGAGGGGAGCTATGCCCTCCCCTCCTGAATATAAAGCGGCGGCCATGATGGAAAAGCTCTGTCCTTGCTAGACTGTGGTGCTGAGAGGATTATCTCCAGGCCATTGTTGTTTGAGCAAGTGCATTTATTGTGTTAAAAACAAAGCGTTTTTTTTGCTAACACTGCTCTTATACTGTACACAGTTAGCTAGTCAGTGAGTGATTGCTGTAGTTAGTTGTAGTCAGTGTAGTGTAGTGGGAGTGTGGGAGTCTAGTGATTATTTAACTGTGTGTAGTGCAGGCAGGTTCAGTGCTGCAGTGTAGTCAGTGTAGTGGGAGTGGGGATTATCTGTGTGTAGTGCAGGCAGGCAGGTTAGTGCAGCTGCAGTGTTCACTTGCATATTCCAGTGACAGTTATACACTTGTACTATTTGCAGGCAGCCAGTCACACCGCCGACGCCGCCACTCTCTGCCAGCGCTGTTCATTCATTCTGTCTGTTGTATATCCAGTGCCCACTGCTGTGCCCACTGCATCCTTCAGTTACCTTGTACTGTGCCCACTGCATCCTTCAGTGACCTAGTTGTATATCCAGTGCCCACTGCTGTGCCCACTGCATCCTTCAGTGACCTTGTACTGTGCCCACTGCATCCTTCAGTGACCTTGTACTGTGCCCACTGCATCCTTCAGTGACCTAGTTGTATATCCAGTGCCCACTGCTGTGCCCACTGCATCCTTCAGTGACCTTGTACTGTGCCCACTGCATCCTTCAGTGACCTTGTACTGTGCCCACTGCATCCTTCAGTGACCTTGTACTGTGCCCACTGCATCATTCAGTTACCTAGTTGTATATCCAGTGCCCACTGCTGTGCCCACTGCATCCTTCAGTGACCTTGTACTGTGCCCACTGCATCCTTCAGTGACCTAGTGGTATATCCAGTGTCCACTGCTGTGCCCACTGCATCCTTCAGTGACCTTGTACTGTGCCCACTGCATCCTTCAGTGACCTAGTTGTATATCCAGTGCCCACTGCTGTGCCCACTGCATCCTTCAGTGACCTTGTACTGTGCCCACTGCATCCTTCAGTGACCTTGTACTCTGCCCACTGCATCCTTCAGTGACCTAGTTGTATATCCAGTGCCCACTGCTGTGCCCACTGCATCCTTCAGTGACCTTGTACTGTGCCCACTGCATCCTTCAGTGACCTAGTTGTATATCCAGTGCCCACTGCTGTGCCCACTGCATCCTTCAGTGACCTTGTACTGTGCCCACTGCATCCAGTGATTCATTACTAGCAACATGTCTGGCAGGGTTTCGCGGGGTGAGAGGAAAGGGAGTTCAATTGCCTCAGCCACTTCTGGGACTGCTCCACGTCCGCCCGCATTGTCCTCCTCCTTCTGACTCAGTCGCTTCCACCAATGTACTCTGTCTGCGTTCACACTGCCCGGGTCACCGGGTGCATTTAATTTTTTGGCCAGCACTATGACGCTGTGCTGCTACTACTACCACCAGTATGTTGCCATGGTCCTTCTGTGCTGCTGAATTGACCGCCGGCATTGTCCTCCTCCTCCTGACTCACTCGCTTCCACCAATGTACTCTGTCTGCGTTCACACTGCCCGGGTCACCGGGTGCATTTAATTTTTTGGCCAGCACTATGACGCTGTGCTGCTACTACTACTACCAGTATGTTGCCGTGGTCCTTCTGTGCTGCTGAACTGACCGCCCGCATAGTCCTTCTCCTGACTCAGTCGCTACCACCACTGCACTCTGCGTTCACACTGCCCGTGTCCACTGACAACTCTGCTGCGATGTCATTGCTAATTGCTGCAAAAAAAACAAAAAAATTACAAAAACCTCTCTGGGGCCTTTTTGGCGTCAGCCACTTATCCTCCTCCAGCGGTACCTTCGCCGCCAAGTGCCATTGGAACTCGCCTTCACCTCTTTGACTGCTTAACGCGTATATCCTTATTACCAATTAATAGCCCCATTTAAAGTGTTGATTTCACTTTAAAATCCATTTTCTCTAGAAAAAAATTTTTGGGGGAATTTTTTATGTTGAAGTTATGTTGCCCCTTATCACCTCGATAATCCATGCAATTTGGGGGATTGTTGCATGTATGGGGGCTTTGTTATTAACGTTAAAAGAAAATCCGCCTCCGGGCGGGAATCCACGCGTGATTACGCCATTCACGGCAGAAAATCCACGTGGTTGCGTGGACACGGACGAAAATCCGCATGCGGCGGGGCCGAATGAGGATTTTTTTTTGCAACCACGCGGATTTCCGAATTCGTGGATGAGGCATATCCGAGCATCCCTGCCCCCAAGAACCGGGCAGCTAGCTACCTGAAACACAGAACTCAGCAATATATCCACCAAACTTCACAAATGACAGCATGTCCCTAAAAAAACATAATTAGGTAGAGTGTCAGCAACATAACTAGACAGCATTTTATCTCCAAACACAATTAAGAAAACACAATTAGGGAGTCTGGCCACTCAAACATAATAAGTCATTATTTCATATAATTATTATTAACATAATTAGGCATAGCCCCCCCATGAAAATAAACACACCAAAAGCTAAAAATCATAATTAAACAGTGCCCCTACCAAGATCATGATAAGGCAGATATTCCTCAAACTCATAATTAGGTAGGGTCCCTCCTAAAATACCCAGACATTTCTAGGCAAAGTACTCTTAAATCTCCAAACATGAACTGGTACAGTGCCATGTTTTGCTTGGGGGTCTAATGGGGCAGGGCTCTGGCTATTTATGTTTCAGTATTTATGGAGTAGAATCCTCAAACATAATAAGACAGAGTCCTTAAATCCACAAACATAATTAGGCAAAGCCCTAATTAAATCTCTAAACATAATTAGGCAATAGTTAGGTAGAACCATTCCTAAACATAATTAGCCAGAGAAACTCCCCACCCTCCAACATATAATTAGGTCTTGTCCCCCTCAAAGTAATTAGAAGGGCCCCCCCCCAAAAAAAAATAATAATAATAATAATAATATTAATCAATAGGCAGAGTTTCACTTAAGTGCCCCACTCACCTACAGCCTGGCTCCTTGTGACAGACTTCAGCAGTACAGCCAGCCAATTTCTTGTGCCAGCCAATGCCATTAGACCGTACTATAAAGAAGTGATATGGCTGCAACATATATCCCTCAACATCACCTGAGACTGTGATTATGGATTGCCTTGGTGTGCAGTAGATTACTTCACTGCAATGCTGCTCTGTATCCAGAAATCACTAGCGGGAATATTTTGACCTGCAGAAGGATTGGGAACCACTGCTGAGATCTGGGACCCATATCCATGGCCACAATACACAATCAAGTACTAATGGTGCGCCTGATTCCGCTTACCCTGGACACGTAAAAGGTAAATGCTAACTGATTTTCATAGACTGCCTCTGTTATGCCTTTTCTACTCAGTTACTTTGTTAATTAGGACTTAAAATTAGCTTGAAGTCCAAATAAAGCTACAGTGTTCCATTAACATGAAACTAAAAGAATCAAACAGCATGCTCATTTGCTATAATTAATAAAGCATAAATACATTTCCCCCCCACAAAAAGTGGTCTTAGGATCTGTGCCCAGGTTTTTAAAAAACAGTTTAAACTGCTTATAGTGACCCTGAACTGACATATGTTGCATGATAAGATAAGCATATGTACTATATATGTAGTACCAGCAGTGATGCTCATCCGGATTTCGGATATCCGGGTAACCCGGATATCCGACCATTTTTCCACTATCCGACCAGATCCGGATTCCAGATAGTTAGGCAGAAATCCCGATAGCTATCTGCAGATAGTTTAACGGCCGACCCGGATATCCGCGGATTTCTCCCAGATATCCAAATCCGGATTAGAAGTCGGTGGCAAAAAGATCATCACCACCTCCTTTCCCTGTCTCCCCCTCTCTCTGGTTTCCCAGGGATTTGTAGTATGTCAAAAGCAAGCTCACATACTTTGGCCAGGAATCAAATCCAGGTCAACTGCGTGGAGGCCAGCTATGCTCACCACTATACCACCAACCACACACACAGAAAAGAACAGCACATTGAAGTCTGGAAGATTCCAGGACAAGGGTGGGAAGAATGAAAAGCTAGGTGGCCATGCAACCATTCCTGCTAACCTAAAGCTTACTTATAGACAGTCATATGAGACACATGCCGGGTGCAGGGCTGTGTAGTGAGTGTTCCTATAGACAGTCATACGAGGCACATGCTGGGTGCAGGGCTGTGTGGTGAGTCAACACATTGACTTAAGACTTTACCAAATCCAAGGATCCAATATGGGGAAGCTTCTCTGCTTGCTGTTTGCTTTTTTTTGTTTTTGTTTTTAAGTGTGGTGTCACAGTTCACTCATCTCTTCAACTACAAGAAAGGCCCAGGAGTAGTCTTAGCTATCGTAATATCTATGTTACGGCAGGGCCCTTATAACACTTTCTCTTACAGGGCTATGGAAACCGTTTTGCCCATGCGATAAAGCGAGGTGCAAAAATGAAATCATGCCTAGCAGAGGATGGTTTTGATCCATCAACCTCTGGGTTATGGGCCCATAGCAGACAGTGAAAATGCAGAAAGTGCCCCTCCACCGTGTGTGTGTGTGTGTGTGTGTGTGTGTGTGTGTGTGTGTGTGTGTGTGTGTGTGTGTGTGTGTGTGTGTGTGTGTGTGTGTGTGTGTGTGTGTGTGTGTGTGTGTGTGTGTGTGTGTGTGTGTGTGTAGAGATTATCTGAATACAAACATTGAGTGACATGGTCATGATTTAACTTGGTCTTTCAAGATGGAATAGCTTACATCATTGAAACATATGACTCCAGTATAACTACTTTAAAATGTACCAGAGTCCAGTAATATAAAAAGATTAATACATACCTGGGGCTTCCTGCAGCCCCATCAGCTCCAATCGCTCCCACACCGCTGCCTCCTCTGTCTGCAGCTTCTGTACCGGGTCTCGTCACTGCCGTCAGTCGGAGCCAGCCGACGCAGGAGAAGTGCGCTCTTTTCATATCTCTCTAGCAGCCGCTGGAGAGATACGTAGAGGGTGCACTTATCTTACGTCAGACTGGCTCCGACTGACAGAAGTGCAGAGACCCGGTATCGGAGCTACAGACAGCGGAGGATGGTGGCGTGAGAGTGATCAGAGCGGATGGGGCTAGAGGAAGCCCCAGGTATGTATACATCTTTTTAAATTACTGGGCTCTGGTTTCCTTTAAGTGTACATGAGAAGACAATAAAGAAAGATTTGATACTTACCCGGGGCTTCCTCCAGCCCCATAAGCAGTCCCTCGCCGTCCTCCCATTGTCCTCCATTCTCCAGCTATAAGTCCCGGTAATCTTGCTCAGTCGCATCAGTCGTAGTCTTCCACGCATGCGCAGAAGAGCCCGACGGGCACGGCTGAGCCAGTTACCAGGACCAATAGCGGGAGAACTGAGGCACTGAGGAGGGCCGCAAAGGATTCAGCTGTGCTTTTGACATCAAAACATGAAATGAGAAATACTCTAATCATACAAAATACCGTATATATATATAATTTTTTTCACTAAGCAGTATCCAGTGGGGAATCGCACTTTTGGATTGGAAGATAAAGGGAGTTTCCCAGAGCCCATAAAGGAGCTTGCTAAACACCCCAGTGTAAAGCAGGTCCGGCAGATTGCCAGAAGCTCACACATTTCTCCCTTTCAGAAAACTTGCCGGATTCAGGACTCGTGTTCAGGCGGATGGATTCTGTTACGTCTGCATGCAGTGTTTATATGTGTTTCACATTTGCAAAGATCCCTTTTTACTTTGTTCATGTAGCTATTAATTTGAAGTTACAAATGGTAAAAATGAGACATAATTACATTTGATATGTTAACAACTCCCCAGTCTAAAACCAGAAACATATCTCTCTGCAGATGGTAAGGCCTTTTGATTTCGTGTTAGCCAGAAGCAATACAAAATAGTGCAGTATCTGCATGGTTTTTGAATTCTGACAAATTCTATTAGTTTGCTAAGGATTATTCTGTCAGGCATTTTAGGTAGACATTTTATTAGACTTTTCTTTTTAAACATCAAGTGACAGCAAGACAGCTCCATGCTTACCTTGGATACAACATGCTTAATTTGAGCACAACAGAACAGTGCTTCTCGGTGTTAATTTATCTCTGTTCCTGATCTGATTAAGATCATAAGTGACATATATTATGACCTGAAAACCCATGTGTTGTATTGTGTCTGGCAATATAATGCATTACATGGGTTATACGCCTTTTAAATGTAAACTTTTTAATCCTTCCCAGAGGTTCATAGATTGTACTATTCTTAGCTTCGGTTCACTGTTTAGATATATTAGGATTGGATAAAAAGGACCACTATTGCAGGAAATATGACATTTTCCTCTCTCTGTAGTCATTCATGTAAAAGCAGAAGAATACAATCCCCAATATATAGCAGTGGCTGGGAAGTGTACTGGTTAAGGGCTCTGCCTCTTGGCTCTTCTTGTTCAGTAAGCCATGACCTATTCAATGAGGAGACCTTGGGCAAGACTCCATAACACAGCTACTGCCTATAGAGCGTGTCCTAGTGGCTGCAGCTCTGGAGCTTTGAGTCCCACAGAAGAAAAGTGTGGTATAAACGTTCTGTGTCTTATTTGGTCATAAAAACGCTCAGAAATGCCACTTTTTCGGTTCTTGACAGGGACAGGAACTCCCCTCTTCAGTTGGTTACATAAACCTGACAAGTTTATACTTGATATTACTCCACTGCTCTAGAACAACTGAACTGAAAATATAAACATGAAGAAGCCATTCCTGGCTGCCTCTTGGTTGTCCTGCTTTAGGTTCCACTGTGTTCAGTTGCAGCCATGGTGCATGATCTGGTGTGCACAGGCATTCATGACCATGCACAAGAAGAGCACATGGAGGAGACAGAGCATGCACTGTGGCTTTGACTAAGCCCATTCCATGGTCCTAAAACCTCAGCCAAATAAAGCTGATGACATGCCCATGTAAAAAGAAACAGGTGTTCTTCATTTCTCCACACTTGTAGCACCCTTCGTAGATTTGACAAAAGAGAAAATGTAAGTGCTAGTAAAATAACCACTGAGGCAGAACAAGCATTACAGGCCCTTAAAAGGAACTCAAGGTGAGAGACATATGGAGGCTGACATATGTATTTTCTTTTAAACAATGCACATTGCCTGGCTGTCCTGCTGATCCATTGCCTCTAATACTTTTAGCCATAGACCCTGAATAAGCATGCACATCAGGTGTTTCTGAGAAATTATGACAAGGTTAGTTGCATGCTTGTTTCAGGTGTGTGATTCAGACATTATTGACCAGAAAGGTGAGCAGGATGCCAGGTAACTGACATAGTGTAAAATAAAATAAATATGGCAGCCTCCATATGTCTGTCACCATGGGTTTCTTTTAAACAAGCTCTCTGTACTCAGCTAATGTTGTGTTCCTTGGACTTCTCAATGAAATATGTTGTGTAGATGGACACTTCCAATGTGGCTATAAGTGCAGTATTGATCCAGGTACACAGAGGTGAGAAACACCAAGTAGTGTGCCTGAGGCCTGAGCCAAAAATAAATGACCATGAGAAAAAGTATGCTTTGATGAAAAATTAGTGTTTGGTTATCAAGTGAGATCTGGAGGAGTTGCATTATTGCTTGTTATGTCAAAGCCGTGACCTAATAACTGACTAAACCCCACTTAAGTGGATGGCTGAAAACTGTCAATAGATAATCCCTGGCCCTTTAGGAGTTGCGCTATCTAGTCCACACCATACAGGACCTATTATGATGATAAATGTGGATGCTCTCTTTAGTGTTCACTCCTAGGGCTTGATTCACAAAGCTGTGATAAATGCTATCACAGTCAGGCCCGTTTCCAGGGCCGTGCGAATAGTGCGACCGCACTGAGCGCTGGATGGATCAGCAGGTGGAAGGGCACAGCAGCGGACATCAGGTGCAGACTGGCCTGGGGGGGACTTCCCCCTCTCCCTCCCCTGGCCGCATCATCTTTCCCCCCCTCACCCGGGCCGCATCTTTCCCTGTGTTTGGGGTGCTCCTGTGTCCCTGTCAGCAGAATTAAATGCATGCAGCAACCAGCGCTGCTTCAGGCTCTACTCCAGGCTGCAATGATCTGCCCCTCCATCTTCGGCCGCCACTTGTTCTCCACTTCCGGGTTCCCCTGCACGTGATTACACATGAGGTGCAGAAGACCTAGGGATAGAGAACGAGCGGCTGCCGCGGAGGATGGAGGCGGGGAAGATCATTGCAGCCTGGAATCAATAAAACGGAAGCACCGATGGCCCCTGCGTGCATCCTATTCTGCCGACAGGTAGAAGGGAGAAGTGGGGTTGAGCAGCACTCCTGTCTGGGGAGGGGAGGGAAGGGGGAAGCACCTCTGCCTCTATGCTCAGCACCCACTGTGGGGGGAGGGGGCAGTGTTTGAGCACTCCTGTCTGGGGAGGGGGTTGGAGGCACCTTTGTGCATTCCTGCTGGGGGGCAAGCACCCCTGCTGACATTTAAAAAAAGGGGGGGCTAAACACACCTGTGCCCAGTACACAGCACCCACAGTGGAAAGGGGGGGTGTTAAATGGGCATCACCTCTATGCACAGCACCCATGGTAATGGGGTGGCTTGGATGTGCCTCTGTACCCAACACCCACTGTCTGGGGCGGGGGTGTGGGGAAAGCACCTCTGTGACCAGCACCCATTGTCTGCTGGGAGGGAGAGCACCTTTGCCTAGGTGCTGGCGCCTCTGACTGTGCCCACTGTCTGGGTGAAAGCACCTCTATGCCCAGCACCCACTGTGGGAAGGAAGCATCTCTGTTTTCTGCACCCATTTTTTTTGAGGGGGGGGTTTGAAGCACCTCTGGGCCTTGCACTATGGCTTACTCTGGGCACATTCCGGATTTGGGGTCATATGTCCTGGACAATGTCCCTGTTTGGCCAACGACTCTGTGTTGCCTTCATGCACAACCTCCTGCCCACCTCCAGCAGGCTCCTGCCCACACCATTCTGGCCGCATACATTGGCTCTGTCCCCAGCATGCTTCTTGTTTGTGCATCTGACACAGTCACAGCAGCAGTCAGGCCACTAAGGGATGGAGAAAAGAAGAAGGTGGGGTGCCTTCCCAGTGTCATCCTCCCCACCCAGTGTCACCCTTCTCCTCACCCATGTCACACTCCTCCCACCCCACCAGCACCTAGTGGGGGGGGGACATTTAATGCATTTATGTCTGAGGTAACATTTGCCTTATTTCATATGTGGGGTAATGAAAGTGCATTGCAGAGGTACTGTTATCCACATTTAACATGTTTGCTTCATGGGTGGGACAGGGCTGTGGAGTCGGAGATGGAGTCGGAGTCGAGGAGTCGGGGCAATTTTAGGCACCCGGAGTCGGAGTTGGAGTCGGAGTTGTGGTTTCATAAACTGAGGAGTCGGAGTCGGGAGTCGGAGTCGAGTGGTTTTTGTACAAAATCCACAGCCCTGTTAAATATTAGACTAAGGAGTTGAAGTCGAGGAGTCGGAGTCGGGAGCATTTTGGTTACCCGGAGTCGGAATTGGAGTCGGAGTCGTGATTTCATAAACTGAGGAGTTGGGGTCGGAGTTGGAGTCGGAAGATTTTTGTACCGACTCCACAGCCCTGGGGTCGGAACTAACGTTTACTGAATGTGAGGAAGGAAATGTTTGTGGCCTTTCCTGTTTGCTGCATATTGTGTGTTGGAAGTCTCATTGCATGTGTCAGCGGTAACGGTTGTTGTATTTAATGTCTCACCGGTAATGTTGTTGTAGTTCATGTGTCAGCAGCAACGGTTGTTGCATTTCATGTGTCAGTGGTAACGGTTGTTGTATTTCATGTCTCACCGGTAATGTTGTTGTAGTTCATGTGTCAGCAGTAAAGGTTGTTGCATTTCATGTGTAAGAGGTAACGGTTGTTTCATTGCATGTGTTGGAGGTAACATTTGTTACATTTCATGTATGTATGTAACTGAAATATATTGCTGCTTTACATTGATCCATTGATACATTTGCACACAAGAAAGCTATGCATTTGGGCTGGGGCTGCCATGATATGGCCCCTGGGTTGTAATTTCCTTGCAGGCCAAAAGGTCCCAGTCCTCCCCTCACTGGCTACCTATACTGGGGCACCTATTCCTGGCTACCTGTACTGGGTGCAACTAGACATGGCTAGCCTATACTGCAGGTACCTATACCTGGCTGCCGGGGGGGGGGGGGGGGGGATTGCACAAGTTTGACAAACTTGCACTGGGTGCAATTTAGCCTAGAAACTGCCCTGATCACAGCCGTGATATGAGCTTTGTGCGAGTCTTCCCTGAGACAGGTGCTCAGGTGGGCAAAGGGATCCACACCAGGATTTGGCTGTTTTTCGTTCAACTAGGGTTGTACTGTATAGAGAGGATTTATCTGTGTTAGTCAAAGCCCATCTAATGACAAGGTTTTGTTTATGTCTTGTTTTTATCTGCAAAAGTGTAAATAGCTTGTTAATAGTGTGTACAGCACAAACAAAGCTTGTTGTAGATGAACCAAAAGACTCTCTACAGACTTGCCTGCACTGTGCCTATCCCAAAAGGCAAAAGCTCCTGCTACTTATCCCCCTACCTTAGTGTGTGTGTGTAGGTGTGTGTGTGTGGGTGTATAGGTGTGTGTAGGTGTGTGTGTAGGTGTGTAGGTGTGTAGGTGTGTGTGTGTGTGTGTGTGTGTGTGTGTGTGTGTCACATGGACTAATAAAAATCAATGCATTCAAGATAATGCCAAAACAATTTCAGGCAAAGTATAAAATGCCTTATTTAATTTAAAAAATATGACACACTTTGCCTAGACATTCTATAGAATGTCTTATACCCACTAAGATAAAGTATGAAATGAGCAACTTGTTGATAAGGTTTGATGACAACAATGTAGCAGGAGTGGTGTAGTGGTTAGCGCTCTAGCCTTGCAGCATTGGGTCCCTGGTTCGAATCCCAGCCAAGTGAACATCTGCATGCAGTTTGTATGTTCTCCCCATGTCTGTGTGGGTTTCCTCAGGGCGCTCCAGTTTCCTCCTGCATCCCAAAAACATAAAGATACGTTTATTGGCTACACCCTAAAAAATTGGCCCTAGACTATGATACCTACACTACACAATGCATACATAGACATACGACTATGGTAGGGATAAGATTGTGACCTCCGAGGGACAGTTAGGGACAAGACAATATATACTCTGTACAGCGCTGCATGAGATGTCGGTGCTATACAAGTACTAAATAATAATAATGTACTATTTAGGCAAATTAGCCTGAAAATAGTGGTCTGAAAAAAGGATCCTGATTGTCAAGAACATATTTTGAATGATAACGCACAGGGTTTATTCTTACATGCAAAGAAAGCAACAACAAAAGGAGCAGAACCATTGTCAAGTTGCCTGTTGCAATAGGTGCAAAAGTTAAAACACCATTTTGATTTATGATTCATTTCTGCTCTGTTATTTGATGATAATTGGCTCTTCTCATCCGCCTATCAACCACGCGATTAATGACTGCTCAGATTCCAGTTGCTGGCTAAGTTATTGTTTAATGTTTATGTGGACCAGAATTTATTCACTTGACATGAACGGTTTAGTAACCGTTATGATTAGTAACCGTTATTAACCGTTTAGTTATGATTCTATAATCAGGCTGTTTTCAATTAACTGATTTAGCTACAATTTGGACCGAATCCCAAAAAATATTAGGGTATGAAGTAGGTGGGGGGGTGGAACCAATCAAGACTCTAACAATTCAATTTAATTATAAAACATAACAAAGTTTATTAAATAATGCAACATTAAAATGTCAACCTATAGTGTAGCCAGCTCACCCACAAATTGCCCACCACACAACATATTCATGCAGGGAAAAGATGATAAAGTGGTAAAGTTCAAGCAGAGTCTCAGACAAAATGGTGGTATACTGTACCCCTTCAGTGGTACCGGTTTTGTACGACGTGTGTCAGTCCCATCGGAGAAATGTTGTGGTCGGAAGCTGGAGTGACCTCTGGTATCCAGTTATGCACAAAGCATATGCTGGCCCAGAGTTGGCAATATAGGCAATTATATGAGACTAGTAGACCTAAGCCCGTTTAAAAACGGGCTCTAGGTCTGTGTTCCTGGGCACGCCGCGCGCTCCCACCGCGCCCACCACTGGGAGCGCGCACGCCCGGTCACCAGCTGCCGCCCTCTCACCCGCCTCACATCCGGCCGCCTGCTCACATGCCACCCGCTCCACTCCCTGGCCCCCTTCCCCTGTCTCTGGGTCCGTGCTGCGCACATGCGCACTGCCTTGCAGCACGGAAAACGCTACACAGAGACAGGTGTCCGCAGCACGGACACTTGTCTCTTATTATAGAGGATGTGGACCAGCAGTGCTCAAAATGCACTGCAGCCCGTAGCAGTCCGTTGGAGTGGATCACCTGCGAGAGGCAATGGTGTAGATGAAATTCAGGTTGGAGGTGGCAGGTGGGCAAGCCAGAGGCCCTAGGGTCAGACAGGCACACCGTGTACATCCGACATGTTTCGCCGATACATTTCCAGCTTTCTTGAGGGGGCGTGAACAAGTTTGGACTGAGTTCAGGAGGTCACAAAGTCCTGTCTCATTTCGGTGCATGTTGATGTTTATGAGTCCACCATCAAGAGAACATTGAATAGCAATTGTGTGTATGACAGGATTGCAAAATGACAATCATAAAAGACATTGCGCCCCCCACAAAACAGTCTAGTTTTCTAAACACTATGCTGACAAGAAACAGATGAAGCCAAAATACAACTTCATCACAATCTAGATTACCACTGATTTTTTAAAAAAAGAAATACATGAGCAAAATCATTTTTGAATCATTCGTTTTTCTAGGTTTTCGTTATCTTATTTTAAGACTTGTCTGAAAAATCATAATTATGTAAAAATCTATAATATTTTAAATGGTTCACAAACTTTCAAGAACCTCTGTATATATGTGTGATAAGCTTACCTTCCAGCGGCAGGTCCCGCGATGTCTCTGGCGTGGTCCGGGCGAGCGGCAGGACTGCCGCGCTAGAATCCTCTGGTGGCATCCCCGGCTTCCCTCCGGCGGAGTCTTCTGACTCGCGTGCGACCCAAAGGTCGCATCGCGCACACGCGAGTTCGATTGAGCCTTATAGGCTCAGGAGGAGGGTTAAGGATGATTGCAGGTGATGTCACTAGGTGACATCACCAAATGGGAGTGGCTACTAGTTGAGTATTTTGTATTTAAGGCCAGAGGCATTCAGTGCTCGCTGACCTTGATATTAATCAGTTCGCTGGTTCTAGGTCTAGCTAACTACTTTGAGCTACATTAATATATTGTGTAGACGCACAATATATATGTACTCCAGTTAGTCAGTCGTTTGTTATTTTCGTATATATTCTTGATTGTATATTTATCCTGTGTACCGACCTTTTGCTTGTTACTGACCTCGCTCTTGTCTAGTCCTTTTGTACCGCTGCCATCTTATCTACGTTATCGACTCGGCCTGTCCTTGACTCTGTTACTGCCTGATCCTTGCAATACGACTGACATCTGATTCACGTGTATGACCCTGCTCGAATTTGACTACGATTTAGCTTAACGACTCTGTACCTCGATATCGCTAACTTGTGCAAAAGTTCTGACCGTTAGACTATACCTTGTACTTTGATTGTGTATTTATCTGTATGTTACCTCATCATGCACCAGCGTGATAATATATTTATTTTATATATACCGATAAATATACAAGCTATTTAAGTTATTTACTGTATAAAAAAAAAGAGACTTTTTTTCACTTTTTTTTTTTTTAGAAGAAACACTTATAAAAGCTTTTCCAGGATGACATAAAGCATGGTTGGTGCACTACCGCGATTTATTTTCACATGCTGAAACCTACCGCTTTTAATCCAGCTCATTGTCTTTTCCTCATGCCAGACAGGGATCGAGTGGCTTCCCTTAGCAGCAGCTGAACGTCATTTTCTACTCTGTGCTTTATCAGGATTACAAGCATACAACAAGAGTTCCCTGATCATCAACTTATTATGCTGTTGTTGTGGACATTCTACCACTAAAGTAGGAAGGGGGTACGGGATATCACCCTATTAGGCTCGTCTCACCCATAAGAAACCACATGCAACCAAACAAAGATAGTATGGGGAGCCCAGAGCTGGTGAAAGATGTATAAATTTATTCATAAATATATGGCAAAATTCCACAGACAAACAACCGACAAACAAACATATACCCTCCCAATAAAAACACTAAGGAGCCAACTGACATCTGGGGTGAAGCGTATAACTTGGAGTGCACTCCTATCTAGTCAAAATACGCATGCATGCAATTTCTTCAGGCCCAGGAAAACAGCTGCATCACCAACAGAACGGAACTTGATCCAAGATAGTAAATAGCACCAGCCCGTGTGTATCAGCATTCATACACGCCTCTGCAAAGTCCGCTTACGCCCTCATTACAGACACCTTAGGTGTCTAACCTCAACCCCCATAGCGCAGGCATACTCGTATTGTGGCACTCACGTGACCTGTGTAGATGGTTGTAAATGGCGTGGGTTCGCCGTAGCAGGAGTTCTTTCTCCAGTAATCTGGTCAATTTGATGTTTTTGGTCCCAAAGTGCTAAGGAGCAAGGAGCGGGGAGCACCCTTGGCGATTCCTTATGTGCAAGGGGGGAGGAAGAGTGGCGGAGGCACGGGCGGCGATTCTCAGGAACACTTCCGCATCTGTGAGCGTCTCACGTGACGCGTTTCGTCACGAACCACGTGACTTCGTCAGACGTGACGTAGGGGGGCGCTGCGTAGCTTCTTATACCCACAGGGAACGCCCATTACTCGGGCACATCTCATGCGACTTAAAAGAGCCGTAAAAATTCATCAGTCGCCATCTTGTGGCCAAAAATGATTGGTACATCGCAGGACCCTTTAGAGCCAAGATACAGATATCTTCAGAGGAAAGATTTTATATTTAAGTCTTTATTTAGACCCTGGGGGTGTAAACTCCCACATTTATATATCCACATGGACTCCTTTCTCAA